>NC_072854.1:83648515-83951546 GCF_028858705.1 Grus americana
TGTGATAAGATATTGAGAGCTGCTGTTGAGAACAAAGCAGGTATAGAGAGATTTCATTAGTACTCCTGAATTGTTTGATTTTAAACCCCACTCGCATTTTTTTATTGCTACTTATTGCATTCCTATGCTGTCTATGATTTGGTCAGACTATCTTCAGATAAATCAGAACTTTTGCATTAAAAATAGTAATTATTTAGTATTTGGCACTTCGTGAAACTTAGCCCGAGGAACTGAAAACCTGTATCAAAAGGACAACTCCAAGAGATGTTTTAGTATTTGTTTTACAGATGGATAAATAGAGACTTGGAAAGGTTAAATAACTTAGTAGTGGGTCTTAAATCAGTAGAACAACTTGGCATTCAGCCTGCCAGATCAGTGAGTGTGAAATCAGGAATGAATTGTTCTAATAAATAACGAACTTTCTGAAACAAATTACAGTTGCTTTGAAACAGTCTGTTGCATCTTGGAGAAGATGAATTGTGTGGAACATAGGTGGTGAAGTTCAAAAGTGTTTGCTGTTTCTAAGAGCAGGGCTTAAAATTATTTTGTCTTATTTCCCTCCTCAGTGCCACACTTCCGAGGTTTGGAGCTTACTAATCAGAAGTACTGTATACTTATTGCTGAAACTAGAGTAGTAGGTGTTCAGCAGCTGTGAAGACTATTTGATTCCAAATCCCCAGTTTAGGATACTTCTCACTTTCATTCTTAGAAAGCTTTCTCTTTCTGATTAGGTCAAACCTCGCTTCTAGACTAGCAACTACCCTGCTTTTTATGTCACTATTTTCTATCTGATGCATGAAGCTGTCTGATATATGAAAGAAATGCTTTCTGTAATAATTTCTGTGTCTTTTTAGAGTGCATTTGCTAAACCTTTTGTGTATATGTGTTTGTAAATTTGCAATAGATATAATTGGCCTATCTGGTCTCATCACCCCTTCTTTGGATGAAATGATTTTTGTCGCCAAGGAAATGGAGAGATTGGCAATAAAGATTCCTTTGCTGATTGGAGGAGCAACTACTTCTAAGTAAGATATCTCAGTTGGGAAGATGGGGAATGTGTATGAAAATAGTGTTAACCAGGGAAAAGAAATTTTGTAGCCATTTCTCTCTCCTTTTTCCTCATTTTCCCCCAACACACATACTGATATGTATATACTTAAGACTGAATGTTATTTCTTTTATCAGAAGTCGTAGAATATAGAGGTAAAATGTAATTGGGACACAACAAGTAATGGACATCTTAAACGTTTTATTTTTGTGTTATGTATTTTGCAAGTCCATATTGCATGTAGAAGTAGTATATTTCCTTCTAAAAGTTCATGCACATACGCATATGAATACAATTCTGTTCTTCTAAGGGGTTGAATGATCTGTTTCGATTCACCAAAGCATTCTGAAAATGCAAGATTTGGAGACTAGAAATGGTCATGTTGACATCAGGGAGCTATTATCGTTAAGAAAGTTTAATGTATTTTCCTGGATCACTGTTCAGTGCTGTGCCGACTGGGTTGAGCCCCCAGTCCTGTTCAAGCAGGCTGATAGGGATAAATTCTGGCTGCTTGCCTTGAAGTAGTCACTATTTTCCTTTTGATAGACTGAGCTTTTCTGTTGAAATCTTGTTCTCTCAGATCCATTCAAATGAAATAATACAGCTGCTATGATGTCCTGAAGACCAGTGTTGACAGCTCACTGACACCTAGTATTAACATTACCACAAAGGTGTTTTAGGCATGTGTAATGGCCTTGGGTCACGCTTTGCTAACTGGTTTATGTACAAATGCTCGAGTAGGTGACAGCTCAGAAGACTGCAGAGGTCATTTCTTGCAGAACTAGAAGCTGCTAGCAGCGTTGCTTTCTTTATCAGAGCAGCACATATTCTAGCAGAACCATTAGCTCTATGTATTCTGTATTTTTAGCCTTAGCAAATTGTCCCATCATTTGACAGACAGAGAGGAGTAGGATCACTACCTGTCTTTATTGGTCCTGCAGTTATAATGCAAGGTTAAGCGTATCCTTTTTCTCCTTCTCCATATGAGTCTCTTTTCCTATGGCTTTGATACTGAGATCAAACTTGAAGGGTTTTTCTTAAAAAAAGATGAGAGGGGGAAAAGAAAAGGCTTTATTCTAAGCAGAGGTCTTAGGAGAGCCCTTTCTTCAGATCATTTTAATGTTTGTACACAGGGCATTGTGGCCTAATAATTGATGTCAAATAACTAGCATCAAACAATTTTGTAGAATTTATTTAGAGATGAATGTAGCCAGCAGCAAGGCAGCACTAGTTTTATCCTTGAATATGGAAATTACTGAAGAATATATGTATAATTTTGTGTACATAAATAATAATTTTATTCATGTGAACTGTATATAAATATATTCTTATGCATATGCCCAGACACATACAATTTCTATAAAATAAGTAAACGATTCTTTATGAAAGACTGGATTGGTAATATATATTTAATTTTACTTCCACAGTCTTAAGTTTAACCTCACATGTGCATTCTGGAAGGTTGTGTAGATGTCAAAGGTTGCTATTGAAGAACCATCTGCACTTTTTCTCTGTAATAAGTAGACATCGTTATCTGGAATAAGGAGGCCAAAACTACTTGGAAGGATGGAAAGTGAGGTTAATTTGCAAGAGAGACAAGCTGGATTTTGCCTACAGAATTTACATAAGAGTTGCCTCATAACTTACAATAATGATGAAATTTGCATTCTTACTGTACTGCTTTACTAAAGTCAGATGCTGACAAATAATGGTGATAGTTTTGTTGTGGTAATGTTTATTTTTTAAAAATATAAATATTAGTATGTATTAGTTGCTATGATGCCATTGTAGGACCATGCCCTGTTTGTTTCCTTTGTTCCTATCAAAATAGAAGATACAATATCTTTTTCTAAAAAATAGCGCTGCAAAGATCAAAAGCGTGTTGCCTAGAAGCAAATTAAGATGATCCTGGATAGTTGGTTACATGGCTGTGTTGCACAGTTATCAGTAACCTCTTCACCCGAGGTTTCCCACAGCGGAGTTTCAGGCTTTAAATCCCATGGGATAGTTTATTTGGGTGGTATGGCACTTGTAACAGCTTGAGCTGGGTGCCTCTGCAGAGGGACCCTGAACAAAGAAATTCCTGAGCAATTATACCCTTACAGTCTAAGTTCCCCTCCCCTCACGCAACAGTTCAGACCAATAGTGATATTAGGGCCTATGGTCTTCACCTTCTTCATTGGGTCCTTCCTTTGTCTCTAGGCGGGCTGCTTCTTATCTCTAGGGTTGCCACTTCTGCTGACAGTTGTAAACCAGCTTTGGGGCCTTCTTTTACTTAACTAGGAAAGGGTTCAGCAAAAATTCAATATATCTGGGTGCAAGTTCATTGCTTGTGGCCTACAGTTCTGGCAAATTTAGCCACTTACGCTAAGGTAGTTATGCCAACGCTTATGCTAAGCTTGACAACTAACATTTCCCAACACCTCCACAGCTGAGTGCTCTAAATATTTGACAGAACTTGAAGAAAAAGGAGGTCTTATCTTTGCTGTGGAAAATCACTTCCTGGGTTCTAATTTAAATTAATTTAAAAAATGGTGTTTGACCTCAGTGTTCAAGGGAGCAAACTGAGCTTTGGCCTGCAAGGTCTTCATTCCTGCACTTGCTCGCATAGTTTGCCAGGACTCTGAGCAGCGGGGGTAGCCAGCTGCACTTCACGTGATAGCTTTGGCCTCAGTTTAGGACTCCAAACTTCAATTTGATCAACACAGTACTGTAATACAGAAGTGATTCTTCATTATATGCTGAAGTATTTCCACGAGGACTGCAATATGAGTAAATGCTAAATAATTGGATGAATTTAGAGGGTTTTGTGTGAATGACTTAGCTGACCAAGCAGGTGCGAGTTTGTAATATTTATTGACCACTGGCAGAATTCCTTCCTCAGGTGAGTAGAGAGCTTGTGCCTCCAGTTTTGAAGCAGAGCATCGTAGAATTGGAATAATCATCACTGAAGTATGTTAATGCTAATCCATAGACTCAGAAGTGAGCATGTGGGAGGGGAAAATATAAGACGAGTAAAAAAAATTAAGAGAAAATTGTTAGGTTTCATAGGCTTAGTTTGGAACATTCTCAGTGAAATTTTCTGAGACTCAAACTAATGAGTTGCTGATTTTTAGTCAGGTGGTAAGACAGTGAGGGAATGTGAGTTGGCACACTATTTATGAAGCATTCTGATACTCTCTGAAGAAAAATGCTTATGTACCTATTATTAAAATCTGTGTTTAATCATCCATGCATAGCAGATGGATGAATTGCTTTCTTCTTTTGAAGTTCTGGTCTATGCATTAAGTCAGGATTTATTTTGCTGGGGGTTTTGTCTGGGAGTTTTGGGTTTGGGTTTTTTTTCTTGTTGTTTTTAGTTTGTTTCAGTTGTGAAATGCTCACTCTTTTTCTTTTTCATTTAAGAACGCACACAGCTGTTAAAATTGCCCCACGATATAGTGCACCTGTAATTCATGTCCTGGATGCATCCAAGAGTGTTGTGGTTGTAAGTTCTAAATTATAGTTTCTCATCCATGCAAAAATATATGCCCTGTTTTTCTGTTGTGCCTCTCATCCTTTCCTCTAAGGCTTAACGGTATGGCAGAAAATTGAAGAGGCACAAAAGACACCAGTTTCTAGACTACTGTTGCTTCACTTATTTTTTTGCTGCCATGTGGTTATTTCATCTGAGTTGAATGATTGTCACTGGATACCTTTATTTAAATACCCATTTCTCTAGCGAGAGTGACATGATTAATTCTGAATCCTTGACTGTAGTTTTGAGATGGTTTATAGTGAAGAGCGATGGAGTTAGATGTGATCTGCTAGTCTCTCTATTTTTGGATGTATTTCTGAAGTTAATGATATGGCAACATTAGTACTATGAAACATCTGGCTAGAGTTTTCTGGGATGGATGCTCTCTCTATCAGACAAATGGGTAGCCTTAACTGGCAATACCTGCTGGAAAGAAGTAGGCCAAGCTGTGTGGTGTTTCTACAACTATTCAGTCCCTAAACTCTTGGAGTATTCTTCTCTCAGGTCTTTCCAGAGCCAAACTTGGCTCTGCTAATATTACCTGTGTAGTAGGGCACTACTCTCACTTATAATCATAGTCTTAAATATGTTTTGAACTTAGCTTGCAAAGTAGTGATAATGCTTGGTTTAGTGTTGTCAAGTGTAATTGGAGACAAGAGTTTGAAAGACAGATAGCTTAGTCTGAAGTTCATACCCTGTCCTTACTATAGTACGTTACAGTATGTCCTTAGTGCTTTCTCTTTACTTTTTTCAGTGCTCCCAGCTCTTAGACGAAAGTGTAAAGGATGATTTCTTTGAAGAAATATTAGAGGAATATGAAGAAATTAGACAAGAACATTATGAGTCTCTCAAGGTACAAATTTAATTGCTTTAGTTTCTGGTGTGAAGTGGTTAGTACTTGCCTCATTACTAACTTTTTGTTTCAGCTCCTTATGAAGACCTTCAGGTATATTTGTGCTGATTTAAAACATGCAGTAGAACTGATGGAAAACTTCCAGAAGTCCTTATGAAATCAAACTTTCCAACCTATAAGAGAAAATTCTCTATGAGTCTAACACATGCTTGACAAATTTTTGATTGTCCTCAATGGGCAATCAGTGGAATCTAGGACATCTCCATGGAGCTGGCAGCCATGTCAACTTAACCAACCTACAGGAGACCAGTGTTCTCCTGGAGCAGTAGCTGGAAACAAGGAGCTATACTGGGGTAATTAAAATGGTACTAGTTGCTTTTGCTGGTACTAAGCCACACTCGATTAGTATTTTACATCACTGTGCTTTCCTGATGTGTTCATATTGTTTAGGTTAGGGATCTGAGCAGTCTCAAAATAGAGAGCTGAGGATGCCATTTTAGGAAAGTAAAGAGAGGGAAGTGTTGAAATGTGAAGGTAGACTGTGCAAATTAACAAGAAACAAATAGCGTAGGACTCCTCTGAGGCTGTCTTTGTAAATAAACAGAAGCAAGCTGAAAGTCTTCTGGCTCTTACCTCATCTCTTGATAAAGAAAAAAAAGCTTGAGGCCTCCTGCTGAGGACATTTGGGTTGATGAAGTTTAAGACTGTCTTTGCACAGGGAACCAGTCCACTAAGCTGAGATCAGTGAGTGCAACACACTCCTTTAAGCAGAGGTCAGCAGTGAATTCATGGGCCTTACTGAAGTTGCTGTAAATTTCCTGTGCTTTTCAGAAGAGCCAGTAATTTGCCCAGAGGCATGCTGCAGTCACTGGTGGTGGTGTCACTGCAATCCTAAGCTTTTTGCAGGCAGTAGGAGAATATCTTGCTGTACCTGTATCTTCATGCATTTTGAAGTAATAAAGGAACATCTGGTATAGTTCAGAGGACCTAGAAATCTCATAGGCCAGTTTCATTAGAAATATAGAGGAAAAAATAACGGTATGGTTGTGATGTAATCTTACTTTACACTTGTGAACTGGGAGTTGGTGGAACTGAAATTGTCTGTTATAAGATTTGTCCCGAAGACTATTTTGAGTAAAACTCTGCCACCAAATCAACAGTTCAAGTTTGTCTCTGAAAGATGGCTGGCTTTATGCAATTAACCTTTATCCATCCAGGAAAGAAGATACTTGTCTCTACAGCAAGCTAGAAGAAAAGGTTTCCATAATGACTGGTTATCAGGCCACAAACCAGGTCAGTTTAAATGTTGTTGTTGCTGTGTAATTTTATTTTATGTATTTATTTAATAGATATTTTTAATTAGGTTATGCTTCATTAAACTTCAGGATATAGCAGTGTAACAACTTCAGTAAATTGGTGTCCGTCTGAGCAGATTGTTTTTTGCATAAATTTGAGCATCCTGTTTCTGCTTTGTATTTTTCGCAGTATATTTAAAAAACCTAATTAATAGTTACTAAAAAAATTGGGAAAAAATCCTAAAACAATGAGTTACCCATAACATCGTATAATCAAAGGTAAGTCTAATGCTTGCTTTGCAAAATAATGTTGGACTGGCTCCTTGTATTGCAAAGCTTACTGTGCCATATTTAGGGAAAACACGTTGTGACATGGCATTTATATCAAATTCCTCCTTACTCTTTTTCCTGCCCTTGCCCCATCAGTTTCTGTACCAGTTTGTTTTGATTTTTTTTAGAGACTAGAAGTACAAACAGCATTCAACAAGAAGTTGCATCCTGCAGTGACAGTAGCACTTCACTGCTTTCTGTCATTTCCTTTACAAGACGCAACAAGATGCTAATTTTCAATAGCTCATCTTAATAAAGGTTGCGTTATAAAGTATCGAACAGCTCAGACAAAAGAAGTGCAAAGCTTGTGGCTACATCATAACATAGATCCATCTCACTTTTTCACTTGTGCACGTGCATCTGAACAAGTGTGTGGTGGTTGCAAAAGTTTTTATAAATTACATATTATTTACAGAACTATTCTGCAGTATCATAGCACGTAATATGTCTGTGTATAGAAAGGGGGATTTGTAAATAATGAAAGGTGTATGCCCATAAAATATGTTAAGTATTTATAAGTTGTGTAGGGTTTTTTTAATCTTCTCTTTTGGCCAATGAAATAAGTTCAGCAGTCCAACAGCTTCTAAGTGTTGATTTATATGAAAGAACAGAAGGCCTTAAATTTTCTATTTCAACTTTATATTCCTTTTATACTTTTTTTTATCACATTATAACTGTAGAGTATGGTATGACTTGGGAATGATATGACAGTGAGAATTCTAAGACAGTTACTTTGGAAGAGGTCATTTGCAGTGGTGGAGACTGGTGAGCATCAGTTATGCTGCACATGTGAGAGCAATATTAAATTATTTTCATCATGTCAGATTCTACTTCTGATTCCTACAGTTAAACCAAAGTTCATCGGCACAAAAATCTTTGAAGATTATGACCTGAAGAGGCTAGTAGAATACATTGACTGGAAGCCTTTCTTTGATGTCTGGCAACTTAGGGGAAAGTATCCCAACCGGGGTTTCCCTAAAGTCTTTAATGATAAAACTGTAGGTGAGTATTGAAATGGCATTTAGTTCATGTAAATAATGTAAATGCCATGCTGCATTACAATTCTGAATATTTTAAACACATAAGAATAGTGAAAATACATGGAAACCTAGTGTCACTGAAATAATTTGTTTAATGGCAACCTAGTGTCACTTTGTTTAAAGCAACACTTAGTGAACCAGATGTTGGCATGTGAGGCTGAAAAGTAAATGGGGAAAAGTGCTCAGTCATCTTATTTAGAATTGACCTGCCAAAACCACTGCTGCCAGAAAATGGCAGCAGAGCACTTAATATGTCTGTGTCCCCGTTGTGGGTGAAGATGGCAAAAGGCCTCTGGCTCCTTTTGAAACTATTCAGTGGGCCTTGAAATACATGATGAAAATGTAAGAGTGACACTGAAATCAATATTCTGGATCTGCTGCGCTGTGGTAATGTAGGTGCACACACATGTTTGTTGTTGTTTAGTTTATTCTGCATCCTGTGCCTCTACTAGAATGGTGCTGGCTGAAACTTTTTTCCCCCCAAGATACACGTTGTTACAGCCATATAGACATAATCACGCTGCTAGCTCTGTTTGCTGTAGCTGACAGATTGTTGCAGTCATCAGAGAATTATGTGGAAAATAAATCAATCTTCAGCAATTCTTAAACTCATTTAGCCAGTTGTGAAAGGATTCAGTTGTTTTGGTGGGGTTTTTGTTGTTGGGGTTTTTTTTGTTGTTTGTTTGTTTTAAATAGGTGAAGAAGCAAAGAGAGTTTATAATGATGCTCAAAATCTACTGGATACGTTGATTAATCAAAAGAAGTTACAAGCCAGAGGTGTGGTTGGGTTCTGGCCAGCTCAAAGTGTTGAAGATGATATCCATTTATATGCTGTAGAAGAGGCAGTGGGATCTTCGGAACCAATAGCAAAATTTTATGGCTTGAGGCAACAGGTAGAATGACAGAACATTTGTTAAAGGTTTTGGGTTTTTTTTTCTGAATTACAAGAATGTAGTAGAAGTGCCCTGTTAAAATCTGTGCTGAAAATGGTGGTCGTAATCTGTCTGCAGCCGTTGTCTTGACATTTCTTTCAGTAATAACAGGATCTTGTTAGTGATGACCGAGGTATTTGTAGTATTTTGCATTGTAGTAGTTGTACAAAATGCTGTATAGATTTGACATCGTCAGATACGAAGTGCATTTTCTGTCTTCATTTTAATATTTAAGACTCTGCTGTATAGATTCATCACATGGGTCCTGTACGCTAAATTAGAACCTAATGAACCTTAATTCTATATCCCTGGATTCTGTCTAAGATGAAAAATTCTACTTGAGTATGTAAAAGCTTAAAAACACTTAAAATTTAAATACCTGGAAAATAAAGCTCAATGGAGATAAGTGGTTTTGATAGTCTTAATTTTCATGTAAAAATCCCCATATGAAGAGGCAGTTTAGAATTAGTTAGTTGGCTGCTAATTCTGATTGAGAGAAGCATTATTTTAAGTATTCATGTTTGAATCACACTTCCCTAGATTTGCATTTATTTTGATAGATTGAACGTTTTCAAGATATTCTGCCTTTCCTTCTTCCTTACCTTCTGACTTGGCTTCTATTCAGAGTCATCAAACACAGCAGAAACAAATATAACAAATACCGAAATTTCTGGGGTACGGTATTCTACGAGGACAGTCCTGTGCCTGTACTAAGGCACCGACTGTATTGCAGAACTGTACTAAGAAATACATGACTTCAAGTTTATCTGTCCCAGTTTGCTGGAATGGATTATGTATTACATGGATCTAGTGTATCTTGACAATCATATAAATATATATGTGAGATATATATATATATAAATGGCAGATGTTTATATAAACTGCTCTCACAAGCAATCAGGCAGGGCTGTTCCAGGGCCTTACTACCTCGTTAAACATTTTGGTATCCCATGTAAATCAAGTTTATTACAGTTTCTTTTCCTGGCCTTTTCCCAGGATTCTCCCAAGGACAATATCTGATTTGATGATATTCTTATTAATGGTTTCACTATTGGAATATTGTTATTTTCCTTAGTCTTTTTGTCTTGTATATTCCATATTTATTCAGGCTTTTCTCAAAGGTTAAGGCCATGAAACTCCGTGCTGCTGTTCTTCTGGACTTTACGTACTTACGCTGCATTTCTTTCAAGCTGGTGTACGTAGCAGAGGCTTTACCAGAGCAAAGTAGAAGAGAATAATTGTTTCCTGTTTCTTATATAAAATGTTCCTCACAGTACAGAGTTCTCCCCATGATGTTGGCACTATTAAGGATGTGATGTAAATCTAAAAGTTGGAGATGCATTTAGAATTTTCCTTAACTGTGTAATCATTACAAAAGAACCTTAAATTCAACATAGATTTAGCCTGTGTGGAAAAAGGACATTTCTTCAGTTTTATGGTACTTTCTGTAACCTAGTAGCTTATAGAAACTAGGCAAGCACTTGACCATTTCTCCTTGTTTTTTAGGGGGGCGGACTGTGTGGTGTTTTGTTCAGTTTTTAAACTGCAGTTGGGAGCGGGTGGAAAGCATTCTTAAAATACTGTCATAGAATAAGAAAACTTGGAGAGGAATTGTCAGCCAAGTGATAGCCATGAAATAAATTTTTTCTCTCTCTGTAAGTTGGGTAGATTTACAAGAGCTGTGCCATTTTTTAAATAGCAGTCATGTTCCCACAATGAATATGCTGATATGATCCACAACTGTAAAACTTTTTGCTAGGTGCTATGGCTGGCATTCAGTCACCTCTTTCTATTCCCTTTTTTCCGTTTTGGAAAAGGATCCACTGAGCGGGATATTTCCTGTTTGTGTAAACCCACTCGAACCTTGCGTGGGATTCAACTTTTCAGTAGCGATAGATGCATTTTGTTTGTATTTGCACATGGTTAGTGTAAGCCTGCATAGTTTGTAGCATAAGAAACTATGGTTGTTTATAAACTCTCACAGACATTCTAAAACAGGAGTTGCTGAAGAATTTTGCAGTTTGCATAACTGGGATGCAAACCATGAACTGTCAGCCATCAGTTTTGGTAACAAAAGTGGAATCTGAGTGCTAGAGATGAAAAATTCCTCCTTTTACCCACTGGTTGGCACAAGAGTGTTCCTCCTTTTGCAATAATTTGTCTGCAGAATAAGCTGTTATATCTTGCTAGCTGTAAATAGAAGCAAAACATCTCTCTATATGCATCCAGTACAGCATCTCTCTCCTTTGACATTTTGTTCTTGAGTGATCCAAACACTCTCAGAGTAAGAGAGGGTTTTTTTCTTCTAATTTGAGTACAAGAAAGCCATCATGGCTCAAAGACTAGTTAGGTGTTTGCCAGAAATGTCTTAAGCCCTTTAGTCTTAATACTGGTCTTCAGATTAATAGTGCACTAACACTTAATATATTTTTAAAATGTTCTGATTTATTGCACTTTTTTTGTTACCTTAGGCTGAAAAGGACTCTGCCTGCACAGATCCATATTACTGCCTCTCTGACTTCATAGCACCACTGGATTCTGGCATTCGTGACTACTTAGGCCTGTTTGCTGTGGCCTGCTTTGGAGTAGATGAGTTATGCAATGAATTTAGGAAACAGGATGATGAATACAACATCATAATGGTAAAGGCTCTTGGTGATCGGTTGGCAGAGGTATGAGGTTTTATCACTTGTTTCCATGCAAATTTTCTGACTGTGTACTAGATTTGCTTGACAGGTTGCTGTTTCAAGTTTTAGCATAACCTTAGACTGTTGCCAGTAATGTGTGCTCTGCATTAAATCAGAAAGTGAACTGGCTCTACTAAAACTGTCTGGAGAGGAGAGTCCTCTTCTGAGCCAGAGGGGACTCCGATGTCCATATCTTCCAGCTGCAAAGGCATCTCTGAGTTCTTGATGAGGATTTTGATGATTGATAGAATTTCATAGTTTTGAAAACTACAAATGTTTAAAAAGATCTCTTTAAATCTTCTTTTATCTACACAAGAATGTGTTGGACCCAGGCATGACCTACCGATTCTATTCTTGAATAGCAGCAGACATGCCTTCTGCTGTAATGGTGACCATGCAGATGTATGCAGGGTACGAGTCTTTTGACTTAACATGTCTTAGGCTTAGACAGACATGCTCTTAGAGCTCTAACTGAAGCAGTTTAGAAAATGTTGTCCCTTCCCTCCCACCCCTCTTTCCCCACCTGCCTACCCTCGTGCTTACACCTAAGTAACCACGTTAAAACTTACAGCAACGTCAGTGCAATGCAAATGGGGTTAGCTCTAGTCGTGTATTTCAAGCTGTAAGAGTTCCAGAAATTGTTATTAGATGCCATTTAAAGATACTTACTGAAGTGGAAATTTCTCCTGAAGGCAACCATTGCTGGCAAAATAGTGTGAGCTGTAAGAGCAGTTAAGAAAAGCCGTTGCTCACTTTCAGCTAGAGGAAAGGTCCTCTCCTAAAAATAGCAGTGGCACTTGCTTACATCTGACACTAACATGGATGCAAGAACGATGTAGCCTTCCATAGCTAGACCTGGACGGTCAAGACCTAATGACTTCAGTGCTATAATGATGTATTGCTACCATAGGCTACTAATGAACCTCATCTTTTCTGGTTACTTGTCCACATCTCTACCTCTTTGAGTACATAGGATTTTAAAGCAGGACAACTGAAAAAAACACCATCTACCAATAAGAGAAAAAACTAAAATACTTGAATTAGCAAAATAAATCTTGTATGTGAATTTTAATGCTACCAAATTTCTCACCTGCAATAAGAGCCCCCTTAAAAATTAAAATGGGAATGGGGAGAAAGCCTCTATCATTGTTTGTCTTCATCAAATAGCTGTTGCATCAGTCTGCACAAATTAAAAAAAAAAACAACACAATAAAAACCTTTGCATTCTATTCCAAGGCATTTGCTGAGGAGCTCCATGAAAGGGTTCGAAGGGAATTCTGGGCTTACTGTAGTACTGAGCAGCTAGAACTCTCTGACCTTCGCAGAATTAAATATCAGGGAATTCGCCCTGCCCCTGGATATCCAAGCCAGCCTGACCATACAGAAAAACTCACCATGTGGAAACTTGCAAACATTGAGGAAACAACAGGTACCTCTCTCTGCTTTACTACGTTTCTTAAACTATTTTCATGCGATGAAAGATTGAAATGTCGACAAAACAGCAAATTGGGTGGTGCAGAGCATGCCCACAAACCCCAACAACAACAAAAAACCAAACCTGAACTGAAGCTGTTCTGGGAATTGCTGTCTTCCCCTTTTCATTGCCGTTTTTATTTTGCCTCATTCAAGGAAAAATTTGCAAAATACTGCCAGTGATTTTTGTGCAGGAGTTGTGTCCCTAATTAGCAGATTGCATGCAAACAGGATTCTGCTGCACAGAGAAAAATTCTAGCATCCTTATGGTTGCAAGAAGACATTCCAGGAAAAAAGCCAGTTCAGCAGTGTATTTCCTGGTCCACAGAAGCCTTGAGATAGTTACTATTAAAAAAAGGAATGAATTCCATTTGTTTTCCTCTACTGTTTTACATGTCAGACAATTCACTGCTACTACCACAATTCCAGAAATACCCTCCTGTTATTCAGAACCTCTAGTTAGCCATTTCATTCACCAAAATATCTAAGTTTTTTTCCTTCAAACTGTACAGTTACTCTACAGTAATACAGTAATGAAAGCCTGCAATATATTTAAAGCTATGTGTATTTTTTAATAGATAAGAAGCAGAAAGTGGTTTTGGTTTTAGTTTATCTGAAAGCTTTTTGGGTTTTGAGTTCGCCTGAAGCTGCCCAACAAAAAAAAGGCTCTGACTTTATGCTTATCATTAATTCAGAGAGTAAGAAAATTTTCATTCTCTTTTCCAGGGATTGGTTTAACTGAATCACTAGCAATGATACCTGCTTCTGCAGTTTCTGGCCTCTACTTTTCCAGTCCCAAATCCAAATATTTTGCTGTTGGCAAGATCTGTAAGGATCAGGTAACTTGGACTGTCCATTGTGGTAATGTTACAGCATTCAAAAACACCTTATAAGCAGACGTTCCAAAATATGTAAACAGTAAAAGTTGGAGTTTCCAAATCTTCATCATGTTTTGTGGTCCCTTTGCAGGTTGAAGATTATGCATGGAGAAAAAATTTGTCTGTGGCAGAGGTGGAGAAATGGCTGGGACCCATTTTGGGATATGATACTGAATAACTGTGACGCTTGTGGGCGAACATTTTCTTTTGATGGCCTATTTGCCAGAAGGAACAAGAAAATCCAATGAGAAAATCCTTCCCACTGAAAACAGCTTTCTTCCATGCATCCCAATAGCTTGTCCGATTGGTTTTAAATTTTGATCAAGGAACTTATGCTTCAAATCTGCCCTGTGCTCTTGGCTTGGGACCATGAATGCATTGCAGATCTCTTAGTCATAGCAACATGCTTTTATTTATTTCTTGCATAAATACTCTAGCTGAGCAGCTAGATGCAGGGTTAGATGTGGAAGCTGCAAAGCCCTCCTGTCCTCAGGAAGGTTTTGAAATCAGGGGCAAGAATTTCTGTCCCATTGGCTGCAGATATACTGAACAGAATTTGACTTCTGTTATTTTAATGTGTTTTGGCAAGTCCAGGTACAGAAATATGATGTAATTTTTCTGTAAGGTCAGCAAAGGTTTTACACTGATCAAGAACAACTGAAGTACAACAGATCTCCTTTTTTAAAACCTGTCTGTTCCATATTTAGGTCTTGTGATTGGGAACATACGTTGTTCTCTCAGGTTTTAAAATTATTTTGTGATTATGAATGTAGTTAGGAGTATCAAAATAATACAATGCATTATTAGAGATGCTGTATTATGACAGAACGTGAACTGGGATGACAGAGCCCATGGGGTTGTCCATCTCATGCTGCTTCTTCCTTTCTGCAAGCCACAATCTGTTTCTACTCTGTATAAAGGGTAATGGCACTTCCTACCTTAGAGCTGTGTTGTGAGGCTTAATTCATATTTAAACAATCTTTTGTATGTGAAAAGTATGAGAGAAGCATAATTGTTACTACAGACAGAAAGCTTGGAGCTGGCTTCAGTGTTTTACAAACTCTTTAAGCTTGCAGGTACCTGGATTTTAAGAGCAAATAGTAGCAATACTATCATAAGTAATGCAGTTAATACTGTAGGCTTGTTCTTCAGATTTAACACTGAGCTAATTGTTCATAGCTTTTAATAATCTTTGAAAAGTGCCTCAGGTATTATTTAAATGCTAATTTAGTCAAATATTATGACAGAAACCCCTCATTTTTCTGGTCTCTAATTGTAAAGAAAAGACCAATATTATAAAGAGAATGTTCTTTTAAATAGTTTATCTGTAATCTATTAATAGCTGTATAATTTTTGTAATGTCTTCAACTGACTTGATGCTAAAAGAATCATCTTGTATCAACAGTTTAATAAAGGTTAAGCTGTCAATGGTGTTATCCTATTAGAATCCTTTAAATGGAAACAATAAAATGTGTCTGAACAGATAATGTCAAAATTAATATGCACATTGTTCCGGGAATCTGAAAGCATAAAGGCTGCTATGGGCTTTTTAAAGTAGGTGAGTAAGTGTGTTCTTAACTGAATGTTTTAGTATGTCTCATCCTTTAATGACTTACAAAAATAATTTCTGCATGGATCTCCCCCCCCCACACACACATGAAGGGACTTGAGGCATGTCCTTGTTGATCAGCTGATTCTTGTTGCTGGAATGGTTCCTCAGTAGAATGCTCTTTTAGATTGCCAAAAACTGAGGTACTGGAACAGGTTGCCCAGAGAGGTTGTGGCTGCCCCCTCCCTGGCAGTGTTCAAGGCCAGGTTGGATGGGGCTTTGGGCAACGTGGTCTAGTGGAGGGTGTCCCTGCGCGCAGCAGGGGCGTTGGAACTACATGATCTTTAAGGTCCCTTCCAACCCAACCCATTCTATGATTCTATGAAAATGAGTAAAAACATTCTTCATATAAAGGAAAATTTGTTCCTGAAATATGTAGCCTATAACAATTGAAATCCTCTTTGCTTTCTTTTTGATACTTGCACATCTGCAAATCAATTTAATGCTCGGAATATCTCCCCTCCACCACTCTTCCATATTATTATTTGGAAGCAGAGTGCCATATTAGTCTGAAACTGTGACCATGTAAATGAGGTCAAAGTTTGACTGGTACAGCTTGGTTCCTTTACGTCTTTATTTCGCCAAAATCAGCCACACATAGTTCAACGTGTACAGCTTTGGCACAGTCAGACCACCAGAGCTGCATGGCAGTGGTGGTGTTACCTTGTGTACAAGCAAAGGGTTTCAAATGGTGTGTGATTACTTTATCCCTTCACACATGACATCATACACTGATAAAGATCTTCATCTTTGCCTGCAGAACTTGTCATTGTGAGAACCTGTTTGGAAGAATTACTCATTGTTATCATGCAAATGTTTTTACCAAGTACAATTTCTTGAAGTTTGTTGGTTGACGCTTTGAAAAAGTCTTTGAATAAGCTTAATTCTCTCCAGAAGAAAGGTAAATGGTGAAGGAAAAGGCCCTCGTAGTTCTACCGGGTAAGGCTATTTCACTTCCATGAAACTGTGTTGAAAAACTGTGGTAGGAATATACCTCTCTAGAGCAATGACATGGAATGGATACTGTCCGGGAAAGACTGACAATGCATAAAAGATTTTTGCAATGCTTTTCTAAGTGCTACTAACAAAAGGTACAAGATGATGAAAAATTAAGAATGCTTTGTGAACAATTCTAGTTTAATTCTTGTGAATAATTTACTTTAGATAGTGATTTTTTCCTTTTTTTTTTTTTTTTTTTTTGTCTCCCTGTAAGTCAGGCCAGCAGCCCAGAGATCAAATTTTGAGGCACATATCTTAATTAATGGGTGTCAGTGGGGAATACTGTCCCCAGACCTGCCCCTTCCTTCTGAGCTCTGTTCCAGTGCTGCTGTTACTCTTGGGCAGATTGTACTGCAGTTTATTTTGGGGTGGAGGTGCCACCGTAGGTCAGGCCATTCCTCAAAAAACCCTCAAAACTCACATTTATTTTTTGAGTATTTGAGCATTTTCCACAGCTTTCTGATGAAATTTGTGAATCTTCTGCTTCCTTGTTTAACAACATGAACCTCAGTACAGCCTTTTCAGTTCATTTCTGCTCCTTAAAGCACAAGTGATGTCCAGAAAGTGAGGGGAATAGTGAGAGGCCTGTGGGGGCAGAGTATTAACTTTTAGAGGTCTTGCTCTTTAGAACGGGGCTTGTTTACTAGGAACTGTGACTGGGTTTTTATGAAATGCCCTTTGAAATCTTTAGCTGATTTACCTGAGCATGCCATGAAATAATGGATTCAGTTTCTTAAAAGAGTTTGGAGAGCAAGAAAAGTAGTAACTTTGGTAATTAGTTCAGGAGGGTGGTTCCATACAGAAACAGCAGCACGTGCTCTCGGTCACTGGAGAAATAATTCCTGTGCCCTCAATTATCAGCCCTGTCGTGGCAAAGCCTGTTCAGCTACTCCACACAGTCCTTTCGTTTGATCGTCTGACTTCTGTAGGTGCCAGTTTTCACATGAAGATCCACTGTGAACAAAACAAACATGTTTATCCTGCTTTCGCACATAATTTGTAGGCTGTCCAGCTAAAGGCAGAACTGAAAAACCAATGCAGTGAGCCTCCATGTTCTTTTGTTCTATTAATACCACCATGGCTGAATATCTTGAGATTTTTGACTGTGCCACATGCCTGATATAAATAGCCATGCAAACAGAACTCAGCTGAGATTACCAAACTTGGCGGTTTGGATTTGTGATTCAACTTGAACCAGGATGTTAACAGCGAGCTGGTAATTATCCTTGCTGGCCCGAAGCTGCCATGACAACTGGGAAAGGAAAGGTGCTGTTTTCTGCCTTGCTGCCGTAGCGCCGGTGTGGCCTCTGCCTGAAGCTCCTGATGGGGCTAGCAGGGAGTCTTCTCACGCCGGGGTGGTCTCTGCCATTCCTTCCTACAGAAAGAGCATGAAATAAGTGGAGCGAGTGTGGAAAGGCAGGTTTACCTGATAAACTTTAGCTTGTGGTCTTTTCTACCCCATCTCCCTGTCAGATCAGCCTTCCCTTCCTCCTCCCTCCAGCAGTCCCCCTTACCTGCATGTCAGGGTCCTGTAGGTTCTGCCAAAATGGAATTGTAGGTGGTTGTCAATAAGTCTTTCAAAGTCTGAACCAGTTAGCTGTTCCTGGAAGAGGAGTTTTGGCCTGGCAAGTGTTGGACAGCATTAATAGCAAATGGTGCGAATAGCTCTGCCCAGAGGAGCCTCACGCTAGGTTTGTTGATCGTTCCTGACAGCTACCTTAAGATGCTTAACTGCATCTTTCTTTATGTGGTTGTTTTCATCTAGATAGTAAAACCAAAATGTGTATTAATTGCATCCTATGTCAGTGTACTGTTTTAAGTCCACAATTAATAATAAGCTAATAGTAATAAGCTAATGTAATTTTCAGCTGAAATACTTTAATGGGATAAGTTGTTAAGATGAAGTGGAGAATTTATCTGTGTCTTGCTGTTAGAAAAAAATGCTTTTAAAATTCTTTAGGTAGTTGATGACTTTACATTTGTCATCATAAAATAATTATCTTGTGTACAAACTCAAGTTAAAAACCACTAATAACTTGATTTAAAAGGCTTTACCATTGCTGTGTAGAAATGGCTGATAAAATTATTTAGTTAGGAGACTGGAAAGTTTACTGCACTACTTGAAGAAATTTCTATGCATGTAGGATTACCTATGTGCAACAAAAGAAGCTGGAGGTGCGTGGGATTCACTGAGGGCAACTTCATTTCCAAAGAACTGGCAGCTTTTTAGAGAAGAGCTGGAAGATTAAGTAAGAGTCATGGCACACATATGGCTCAGAAAAACAGGTATTCTCAATGTTGGTCTTGCAGTAAGTGAAAATAAAGGCTATAGCCTCTACCTTAGGTATGCCGTTAGAGTGTAAGAACTGCAATTTGAGAATTTTTAAGGAGCTTCCATTACTTTAATGCATGCTTAGGCTCAAGGAGTTATATTTGCCTGTTTACGAGTGAGAGAAGGAAGAGGAAATAATAATTAGGTTGTGAACTTATTCCTAGGCTTAAGTAACAAGCTGTTAAAAAAAGGAAAAAACCAGCCTACCACCTGGGAGTTGTTGGAATCATTACTTAGGTGAGAGTTTTTGACAGAATTTTCAGTTGATGCTGCTGTTCCCTGGCTCTGGCAGAATATTGTGATACATGAAAATACAACACCCTGCTTTCTCCAGTGCTTTATGTACCAGATGTTAAAACTCTGCATCAGGTCTCTAACTGCACATAGATATTAGTGCCATTTTGACCTAAGAATTACTTCAGTCCAGCAGGAAAAATAGCGCTGGGTGTGTAGATACAGATTTTTTTTTTCCTTACTCAAGGTGTTTAAAAGATCAAGTTTTTCTGTATGTGGGAGTGCAACTTCCAGTGGATGTTCTGTTCTTACTTCTTTCATACACTTGGTTTGTACTCTTCCTACTCCACAATACAGGTGTGGAGCTGTAACTCAGAGCTCTCTAATGGCCTTTGAGTGCCGTACCTTGTTTGTTTAATAAAAAATACATATTATTTGTTGAATTTCAGCAAGGTTGTTACCAAATGTCCTCTTCCCAGGAAGTTGACAACTTTATTCCTTTTAATCTGACCATCAGTTGGAAATCTAGGTTGAGATTCAGGAGTGGAGTGCAAAGATGAGGTCTAAAAAGGTATCAGCTCTCTGTGGTTGGTGGACTCCTTCCGCACTTCTGTTTCTGTTATGACCTTGTGAGAACAAATACGTACATATCTTTCTGTAGATTAGGGCAGCAGTGGTGTGGGAAGTGAGAGATAAAAGGCTGCACTGTACGGCCAAAAGATTTATTTAGCAAACTTCTTTGGAGATGCGTTGGCACAACGTGTGCTCTAGCTACTGGCGTTGATCAGGATGCATTTTCAACTGCTGTCTCAATCTTGTCTGTACTCAGCTGCTTTTATTTCAGGAAATATTTCAGCTACTCGTGAGATCTCACGCTTTGCTAAATACAAACGTACAAGGTCCTCTTTGCTTCATCAGGCATTGATAATGAATGACTTTGCAGTAACTACCTGCTATTATATTTTTGGCTTTCATAAGCCTTTCTGTAACCAAGTAGATGGCTTTCTTCAGGATACTGCTATATAGCAAATAAATACATTGCTTCTTTAGGACCCATAAGATCAGATTTAATTACCAACACCTGATCTGACAAGTTTACTCCTGTGGTTGAGGGTTTGCAGACCAATCTCATTAGTCAAGAAGTTTGCTACTTACAAAAACATGACCATGTTTATGCGCTTTATTTAGGAAATAAATGTAAGCACTTAATTTTTTCACTTTTACTTTCTTCCAAATATTGTTCCTCACATCTTAGGACAGCTAAAGGAATAAAAGCTTTGATTCAATTGTTACACCACCATCTATACACGTATGGTGAGAAGCACTAAAGCGAGAGATTCAAAACTTAAAATGATGTAAAAGTGTACAAGGTACTTACAGCATCTTCACCTCATGTTTATCTGAAGAGACAAGATGCTATTCAGTAAGACAGGACTCTGCAACCAGCTATGGCTAACTGAAGATTTTAGACTTTCAGATGTCAGCTCAGCAGCATTTCATGTCATTTTAGACGTTATATTGCATGCTTTGCCTCATCCTTTTGTGTCAAGTTTCTTCCACAACAGAATCCTGCTGCTGCATCCAAATCCCTGGTTATTCCGCAAGAAGTGTTTGACATGGATTTTGTTGAAGATTTTGATGTGCATTTCCAGGATTATTCTTCCAGAAGAGTTTTTAAAGCACCACACTGTAGATGCGCACTTCAGGTTCTTACACTGTGCAATACTTGGTTTTCCTCAAGAAGTCTCCAGATACCGATGCATTTTTCACTACTCGGTGAACTGATTCAAATAGCCTGCACTTCCCAGTGGCTCCAAGCGTGTTGGAGGAGGGAGTGAGGAGTGAAAGGAGTTTTTTACAGTAGTCTCTTTATTCTCGGTTCTTGATTAGCATATCTGTCTGCAGTCATATTCATTGCTTGGGAGCTGAAGTGGGCTGGAACACCTCTTAGCAGGTGTCCTGGTGTCTGATCCAGCTGCCATTAAAGCCTATGAAAAAATTCCCCCTTGCCTAAAACAACTTTGATCAGTCTTAATGCAATCATCTGGAAAGAAAATTCAGTGTTAAAGTCCTGTCAGAAAATCTGAGGACTAACAGGATGTGCTGTTAAACTCCTTCAGTGGCTCAGCTTCATTGAAATAGATGGCTGGGACTACGAAAGTAATTTTTACTCTCATTCTGAAACACTTACCTGACAGAAAGTGATACCCTATCAGGCCAGGAACAAATGAACTTTCCAGCTGTGGATCCAGTGTGATCGATTGCAACCATCCATCTTGGGGGTGGTTGAGGGAGATATTGCCAAACGGCACCCACAGCATGGGCATTGAGTCTAATTTGCATTCTGAAGGATGGAAGGTGTAAAGGTGCCTTGATTCAGCAGACAAGGACTGGCAAATGCTCCGAAAACATTTTCATGATTGCAAGCCTCTTGTGATTTTAAACCAAATACTGTTCAATAAGATTTTGAGCTTTATCGTCCTTGACAGTCATGTGAACATACATTGTGCTAACTTTCTATAGACTGTTGGAGTTTCATTTGGCTGTTTTGAAAGAAAGGTTACCTTTTAGTTAAATTTCCTCCTTAAATATCTGTTTCATGTTATATAATTCTACAAATATCAGCAAAATGGCACTACTGTCACATCTTTCAATGCTGTTTCTGCACACAAAGTGTTGAGCAATGGCAAGGCAGCTGCTGCAGCATGGCTACCGCTAATCAATACGAATAAATTTGAGAAGTGTGTTATGGTTTCTTTCCAGAAATATCAGCATGAAGTACACAAAAAATCTCTTGCTTTTGTAGCTCAAATGAGGTCTGTAACAATGTGAAATTCTTGATGTTAGGTAAAATATCATATGATTTCTTCATCTGTCGGTAAAATACGCCTTGATTATGAGTAAACTGATAGTTTTTTCATTTTCTTATGGTTCTTTTGCTGGCTGTATACTTACTTCTTTGGAACTAGCATTCTAGTTCATTCATCATTTTTTGCTGCTGTTGCTTCCATTCTTGCCACTGGAGTTTCTACTTAGCTTCCAGACTGTTACAATTCTTCTCTTCCACTCACACTTATTTGCCAAGTAGCTTGGAAGTCAGAATTACTATTTTGATATCTTCTGTTGGAAATGCTACCAGCTGTGAAGAGGCCGTGCTTTGCACTCAGTTTTGTTGGTGGTGGGAGTCTTTCGAAGCCATCTGCCAGCAGTATGGCTTGGCCTTTATTGGCAGCTGCTTTTCTTCATGAAGTGTGAAGGTAAAGGATGGTAAAATGAATTCCTGTTGCTGGAAAATGAAGGAGACAAAGTAATCGGTGAAGGACATCATAGATGTTTATCTCCAGTTGGGTTACAGGGGTCTCTCGTTCCAAAAGGAGTCTTCATATTCCAAAGCTCGTAACAGCTGCATTTGCTGATGGCTAAAAATGCATCGACTGTTTTCCTGTCCCTTTCCCAGGTAAGAATTACTTTATTTACTACAAAGCTAATAATGATTACAGGATTGGAGGAAATCGAACGTGAGACTGCTGCTAAATTTAAATGTAGCTCTTTGCATTAATAAGTCTGAAAAGCCAGAACAGTTAGTTTAAGAAACATGTGGGTTTGTTTTTGTCTCTGAATTAAGTTTTCTATAGGATGGTTTGTGGGTGCAGCAGCACGGCTGTTTCCTCTGAAGCATAAACCAAAGCACTTCATATGTCTATGTCACAACCACCACAAGCTTTTTAATATTTGTGATGGAGGATTTTTTCCCTTGCTGTGAAGTGTATGGCCTATCGCGTTGATGGGCATTGGGCAAAAGCTATTATTGAGTGTTTGATATTTCTAGATAAATATTACAGTTACAGCTGTTAGGAGAATGCTGCCTGCTCACTGTGCTCTGCCTCACTCCCCTTGGTGGCGAGCAGCACGCCTTTGCTGGAGGTTTGCTTGGAGGTCAGCTTGGAGGTCAATATGAGCTGAGGAGAGAATTTTCACACAGCCCCCTCCCCACCTTTGGTATAAGCAAAATGAAAAGGCACGTGCCTTGCAGTAGCCTCAGGCAGCACTGAGGCTAACTCCTGCCGCTTGGGAAGAGGAGCAGAGCCTGCCTGGCTGGTGTTTAGTGCTGCTACTCCATCAGGGTTGGAGGGAGACCTATTGTGAATGGCAACAGTTTGCACCGTGACTTCTCCCAACTGTGCTGCAGAACAGCGCGGGTGCCGCAGAAGGGCAGCGGGACATGAAGGCTCAGACCCGTTACCAGTCATGGTAACGGTGTTTAAAGCACCCCCCGCACCCCAGCTGTGGAACTTGACTGTTTCAATAGTGTAATGTTAGATGCAGGTCAAGAGGTAGGTAAAAGCCCGTGGTACTTGGCGAGCAAGGGCCATGTTGCTGGCCGCAGCGTGCGTGATGCCCACGTGGCCGTGCTGCAGAGCCAGCTGAAGTCTGGGCTGTCAGGGCTGGATTGGTGAGTGTTTGCCATGCAATGCTGCTGCAACGGGAAATGGGCTGAACGTTGGCTGCGGGATGCACAGAGTTTCTGGTCCATTCGGCTTCAGCATGGCTGTAAGCCCAAGCATGGGGAGGACGGCCAAGTTTGTGCTTGGAGTACAATGTAGCCTTACCCTGTCTGATGGCTAGAGATTGGTGAAATCCAGTGTCCTTATGACCCCTCTTTTGATTTACTATGAAGCTACCATGCAAAATTGTCAGCACAAAAAGCAGATTGCTTCCTACTTAATAGCTTGGGTGAATTTTATTCTTGATTCTTGGGATTCCTGACCAGCTGCTGCCACAGAGTAGCTGCAACAGTCATGAAAGCTTTTCCTGCAGAAGCAACTAGTGTAGCACAGTGTGGAAAGACACCGCTGCTTAAAGGACTGGGGAACTGGCAGCTGGATAACCATATGACAGAGCACTTGAGATATGTCTTACCAGTCTGCAATTGGTGTTCCAATTTGAGCCCCAAAAAGGGCCTTTTAAAACCAATTACTATAACTCATTAATGAAATACTCATAGATAATGTAGTCTCTGTAATCTTTTGATCCTTTAATCAAAACTTGAACATCGGTTGACCTCCAATTTGTAATAGAAACCTGATCTGTCTTAGCATGCAGTTGGCCTGGCATTAAAATATATTCTGTTGCTAGAGAGTAACCACAGTGGCTTTTCACAGCGAAGTGAAACATTGCTTAATACAGGTACCCAGTTACTCTGCAGAAGCCAGATATACTGTATTGTGAGTTATGTTTTAGCCAGAGAAATTCCTACTGATCCCAAAATTTGCAATCTGCTACATTTTTAATTCTAGAATGCACAAACAGTGGATGTTCGATTACTAGACACAAAGCATAGCTGAACATGTTATATTTCCAAAGGCATGATAATTTTTACTATAACTTATTGATGAAAAAAATCATCTATAAGCATAAAATATTTCCTGCTTTCAGATAACTGTATTTATATATTTATGTGAACAGATGAGGTAAGTACTGTGTCTGCACAGATTGGGTGCCATAAATATGTATTTAGCAGGTGTGCCGTTCTACAAGCATAGCCTTATGCTCCATAAAGGAGGGCTAGAGGAGCACAGTGTAGTTAATCACCAATGCTTGTGTGGCTCAGCATGAATATTCTTTAGAAAGAGTGAGAATTCTATATTCAGCTTGAGAGTTTACAGCTTCTATACGCTATGCCTTTAGAGTATAGCTAAGCACAGTTTGTAAGTCTTCACATGCTTTGTGGGGGATTGTATTCTTTGTTTCTTGTGAAATAGAGAATCCCAGCCTCTCCTGCAACAGAAATGTTAATTAGGATGATTTATTTTTCTACTGGGGTATGAACTTAGTCTTACCACATTTGATTATGTAAAGGATCCAAGTGCCATATAAGGAATGGATAATTAACAAGAGAAGAACAACATAACTTTGTCGACACTTTAATTATCAAGGTTCTTACTGAGGAATTCTTATCGTCCATCAACCAAAAAGATTTGCTTTCCACTGACAGAAACTCTGTTTTGTTTCCTTCATCATCCTTGATGTTGCAATAAGTACTGCAAATTTATAGGATGTACTGTGTTGTCAGGTACACATTTGAGAAACTGCTTAGCATCAGCATCAGTGGGTGAGCAGACAAATAAATGCACGTACTGTGCATGTGGAAGTTGGATAAAGAGTTTGAATCTTTTTCTAGCTGACTAGAAAAAAAGGTTGTGAGATATCCATAGGCAAACTGTGAAGAGAGGCATCATTTTAACACTATTCCACAGATATCTCTCTGAATGGTGTTATCCACACCCCTTTAGATTATTTTAGTAGTTATTTCAGAAAAATGCAATTTGAGTTCCTTTGTTTCCAAACCTTCTCTTTTTGAGATTGTGTATTTTAATTTCCATGTGTGTCATACCTCCAGAATTTTGCCTGCCTTTATTGTTTCCTACTTGAAACGAGATGCGTTTAGTACAGAATTAATGGGGACACTAAGGAGAGAGATGCTCTCGTATGAGGTGATGCGAGGCTTGCCAAATGCCTATTTAGACTGCACTAATGCACAGCGGGTTGTGCAAAGTGGAAGCCCGCCAGTGACCTACTGGTGGTGTTTGTGCCTGGAAGCCGGTGCTGTCGTTGCCTGGCCCCGTCCCCAGCCTCAGCGCTCTTTGCTGCTGGCACCAGCGCTTGTGGCTGCGGGGAGGTGCCTCAGCGAGCTCATGCGGCTGCAAAACTAACCCTGTCCCCTGCCTGCCTGGGAAGATGAAGCCCCTGCAAAGTAACCCTGTCTTGTTTTACTATCCAGCTGCTTACTGTGAATTAGTGTCCAAGAGACATACAGAGAGAAAGGTGGGCAAGGTGTGAGGAATACTATTTGGTAGGAGTGAGCGTCAGCTTAAATACATGTTAAACTGTAGCTCAAATAGTTTGCTAAATGGCAGCCCTGACTCCACAGTAGTTATGAATGTAGGAGAGAGAGCAAAAGAAGCAGTCGTCTTTTAAGCTGTAAGATACAATGCTACTGCTAGGACACCTAACTTACCCTGCAAGTGTTCGTATTCCTGCTTTGCTGGTGATGTTTTAACGATTCAGAAATGCTGTCTTGAAAGGTGCAGTAATGAGATCTGGCTCCAAAGTCCACAGTTCAGATGTACACTTTCCTTTGACTAAAAGGGTAATTGACTTAAACTGATTCTCATCGCTTGAATTTGTTTATTGAGTATTGAACCACTGACATCTATGGACTGTGCTTCAAGTTATGGCATTGCAGTGAATTAAAAAGCGTAGTAAAAATACCTGTGGGAGATATAAAGTATAACAGCAAGAAGTACTGTGTAAACAAGTATTTTAGACTCTTAAAGCTTTGTTGCATTCCGCTTTTTCTATGCACTGAAAATTAAAGGCTCCAGGATTCCTGACCTATATGAAGGAGTAAATGTAGAAAGAAAAGTCCTGACAGTTTTGCAAAATCTTCTCTTGGGGGAAGAAAGACTTCTTGATAAACTCTAAAATGAAGTCCTGCCCAAATGTGGTCATGGAAGAGAGCACAAGCATGGTGATTTTCACAAAAGCAGAAATGTTAATGGCAGCCATATTTCAATGGGGACAGCTACATCCTTCCCAAATTCAAGCTACTCCATAGCTCTTGTCTTAAATAGCTGCATCATGGTTTTGTGAGCAATCAAACACCTGCTGCCCTGCTCAGCTGCGGAGGGGCTCTGCTTTACACAACAGTATAATAAAATTTCTCGGTACAGTACAGAGAAGCTACGCCAAGACCAGTGCTGCTTTCCTGGTGCAACTGTGGCTGCACTTGGGGGTTTCTTTCCCATGGCTGTATCGAGGAGGAACCCACCTCCTGCTGCCCAACTTGCAGAAGTAGGCCTGCAGGAGCCTATAGATCACATGGGAAATGAAAGACATCATACCTTTATTTTTTTTACAGTCAGGGTAACTACCTGATAAACAAATCAACAGGTGCTAAAATAGTAAGGATTTTCTAACATATAATGAATTTACTGAAAAAATATCAATCATTTCATCTGCAATTACTGTGCAAGAATCACGTACTGAAATCTCAGAGAAGTCAGATAATATGGTCAAAATCTGAAACTTGTAACTGGGATGCATTGCACTGGCTCTGTCAACACTTAGCCTAATTTTAGGCAAGAACTTGCTCGCTTTTTTGCTTATTTTATTTTAATAGTACTTATCTTTGGCCAGTCTAGAGGACTACTACCCTGAAACATACCTTTGCTCACTTGCCGTGAAATGAACCAAAAACTCCCTAACATGAAGACAAACCTCATGAGTTTAAGCTGCAGAAAAACTTGGTAGAAGCAATGAGACTTAGCCTTAGACAGCGTACTTTGGAGCACAGCACAGTCATTTCATGCAGCTTCCCCCCACCCTCTGCACCCAGCAGCAGGAGAGGGAGGCAGGCACAAATGGCGAAGGAAGAAAAAAAAAAAAAAAAAAGGTTGAAATAACTACATCTCCCGCAAGTCCAGGTCACTGCCATTTGAGTTTCTTCATGCCTAAATGTCACCTGTCACCCTGTTAGGGTCTTATCAGCGTATATCAGGAAGGGTCCATCAATGTTACCTACAGCATAAGAAGGAAGGAAATTCTCAGAGGGAGGGGACAGGTTAAAAGGAGAGGGAGGGCCAGCTCTAGTTTGAATTAGCACCTCACAGTGGAGGAAATGTGGGGTGTTGCAAGGGGCCTCCTTCCCCAAGCCGGCATTTGCTGCCCTTCCTGATGCTGTTGAGGGCTAGAAGGATGGTTCTCAGTGGGTGTGTGTCCTTACTCCCTGGGTCCTGTGAGGAACAAGGCCCCCTCCTCCTCCTCCTCGCACAGAGGGCTGCCTAGGGGATACTGAGGAGGTGAGACTGAAGGCAGGCTCAGGGGAAGAGGGAGGTGATGGAGGGATGGGCTGTACCCAGACTGGTCACCATGCCCTGCACCCCATCATCCTTCTCTCCTCTGAGCCTCGTGGGGCTGGCTGGAGCACGGGGTATCTCCCTTTCAGCGGTTTCCTTGATGCAGGAACACACCAAAGGAGGGCTGTGGGGCTGAAGCTGGAATATAGACAGGGCCTAGAATGAAGCTCTACAACTGCTCCCAGGTCTGCTGCCTAAAGTACAGCCCCACACAACAGACCCCTGGAGCTTCCTACGCCCCTTGTAAAACATTGCTCCTTGGCCCTGAATCCTACTATCCCTTTTCCTGTATTTTCACCTTCTTCATACTGCTGTTGAGTCTGAGCTCTTTCTTCCCCCAGCCTAAAGCTTCCCTGGCATGTCATCACGTGCTGCTGGTGGAGCTGAGAGCTTGGGCAGGGAGAAGTGTGGTTTTACAGCACAGCAACGTTACCCTGGCATACTCGTTACCCAAACATACTCTTCTTCTGGAGCTGTGTGCATTGGCATAAATGAGTAAGTGCAAGCACCTTCCTTTGATGCTCCCCAACCCTCCTGCAGCACCTGGGCATTGTATTACCATGAGAGAGCCCGTGGCTCTTTTTTGGCCTCGCAGCTGGCCATGTAAGGCAACGGCCTTACAGCACTTTCTGGCAGATCCGTGTTGTTCGCACAGGTTTCAACTGAAGGCAAAACTCTGCCACTGCATGAAACAAGCCCGCCCGGGAGAGTGCGCTCTGCTATTTGCTTCAAATGGCAAAAAGGCTGTCTTGGTTGTGGGTGTAAGTGTGTGCTATTCTGCACACGAAAGTAGTCACGTTGTGTATGTTCGGGCACTAATTTAGGAACGTAGCTCTGCTGGGTTCCCTGTATGGGCTGTGGAAAGAAAAAATCCTTCCTTGGAGAGAGATTCAGGGCAGCAGCTGAACTGCTCTTGCATTCAGCATAATAAAAATGACACAGTAAAAGCTCTAAGCAAATAATTGTTATACAAGGTCTACACAACATTAACTGGTCTGGTAAACGCCTGCATTTGCTTTCTTATACAACACAGCTTTGAGGTCTGTGTTCCTTTACAGCTTCTTCAGTCTGTTTTGAATCTGTTTTAGCAGACTGTGGCATATGGAATGGAAAATTAAAACTTTTGATTTATGTGTTGCTGCTTTGCCACTTTTGGCCACAGTAGAATACTTATGAATGTGAGACGACAACAAATATTTAGTTGTACAAGTAACTGAGATGGTTATATCTGGGAGCAGAGGGAATGGATAATTCATCATTCTAATAGTTTCTATGTGCTGGAAGAGACTCTGTGGTTTTGTAGCAGAGAAGTAAGTAAAGAAGCACTCCCAGTCTCACAAGCTGTAAAGACCAGACAAAAACAGAGCTGTTGCAAAACAATTTGACATGAGCATTGCCAGTGTGATGGACACCTAAGAGTTAGCAAAATGGCAAGAGCAGTAAGAACAGACAAACCTGTGTGCATGAAAAATCTTGGTAATACACACATCTCTCTCCCTAAACTTTGTATGAGGCCAGTTTTTCAACGTTTTCTTTTTTCAAAAGTTTTAGAAAAATGTTCTGAGTTTTAAAAATCAGTATCTATATTAGCTTGGGACTTGTCCAAAAATGTCAAAAGGCACTGCAGACTTGATGATCACCTTTGGAAAAAAGCAGAGCAAGGCTTTCATGGTTTTTAAGCTCAGAAGAGACTATTAAAATCATCACCTACTCTAATCTCTTCTACAGGCTGTAGAACCTTATCAGTTAATTCTGCATAATACCTTTACCTCCTATTTAAATTACAACATCTTTCTTAGAAAGCCATGTAGGCTGTAGGATTAAAATCTCTGTCTTTAGCTGATGCTTGATTTTATTTCAGAAATACAGGGAGCTATAGATAATATGATTCCTCTTACATGCTTGCAGATGATGACACAGCTGAAAAGTTCTGACTAAACTTTTCCCCTCCCTGAATCTTGCAATTCAGTTCTGCAATTTATTCTTTGTGAGTTGTGCTCTGATAGTAAGGCAGGACCAGGGAAAAACACTAGGGACATTTTTTTGCTGTCTTTCTCAGTCACAGAATCTGTTCAGGGTGACTCTGAGACCTCCGAATAATTAGATTTATAAAGATATGAGAGGAGAAAAAGCAGTTATAAGGAGACTTAAATAAGTTTACTAGGAGGGAAAACTTAACATGCTTAAGTTAACTTTTGAGAGCTAAAGTAATCAGATTTTTCTTTAAGAATTTAGATTTACAGGGGCTTTCCACTACGCAATTATTCATCAGTAGTTGGAAAGGCACAGATATGGTCTAAAATCTGGGAAAATCTTTTGTCTTTAGCAAATTTTGAAGGCTAGGCATCTTTAGAAACGGGCTTGAACACCATAGTACTATACATTTAAACCAGCTAACAGTAAATCAAACATGGAGCCCTCACTTTGGCTAGTTATTAATGAAAAAATAATCTTGTAAAAATCACTAGTTTGTTTCTAACTGTACTGTCAGAACAGAATAAAGTTGTAATATTCTGTCTGCAGCTTTATTATCTTAAAAATATATTATTAATCTGTTTTATTTACTCGTCTATAGTACAGTAGGACTTCTGGCTTCCTATAATGTTTCTGATTTTAGTGGTGTGTGGTGTTTTTGTTTTGTGTGGGTGTTGGGGGTTTTTTGTGCATGGTGGTTTTTTTTTTGTTTTGGTTTGGTTTTTTTTAATGAATTCCATGAGAGGCTACAAGCACTGAATATTCTGCCTAGGAACCTTGGTATCCATCTTCTCATATACCACTTTGGAAAGCTTGTAGAGTATGATTTTGCAATTGATCAAACTTTACTTTCTGTGGTATTCAAGTAGCTTAGGAAAATTACTCTGAAGGGATTTAATATCAAAGCTGGATGTACAGCCAGCCACCTTCTCAATTTTAGAGAAACATAGTTGTTCATTCAGTATGTGACAAGTTACTATTTTTAATCAAAATGATGTCTAGTATGTTTTTGGAACCAGTCACCAAAAATACCTGTTCAAGTAGAAGCAATTCTTACTATGAGCAAAGTATTATAATGCATTTTTCAGCATATTAGTAATATATATGTGCACAGCTGACCATTCAGAAACAAAATTAAAGATGGTAAAAGCTAAAAATCAATAGACTTTGCAGGTAGAATTTAAACTAGGATAATGAATAAGTATTTATATTTAGTAGGAGAACAAAACAGGCAATCTGAAACAGTAATTGGTATAAAAATTTTATACATATATCTGGACTTTCAGAGTGACATCTCTAGCAGGTACATTTTGAAAGAGGAAAGGTACGCTTTGAAAATCCCGTTACCTATATAGAATCACTGAGATATTATGGGGCTATTAAAAAGCCTAAGGAAAGAAACAGGACAGTCAAACATCTTAATCACAACGGTCATTTAAATAGGCTCAGACTTTAATTCCCTTTAGGCTCTAAATTGCATATCCACCTGATATCGAGTTCTGAAATTAGGCCTTTGTGTTCCTGATAAACTGGTTATTTAAATACTGAAAAATATTACTGAGGGAACTAGGACAGCTTTACATCCAAAAGTTGCTTTTAACTGGATTAAATTTTCTTCCATTAGAGTAAAAGAAAAGAGTACATCTCCAATAGATGAAATTTTCTCTTTGTCAGTATTCATCCTTTCTCAGGCTAGAAACCAAAGACCACAAAATGTTGTGATTCACCTGATTCTGGGAACCTCTTACAAAGAAAGGATCTTTTCATCTCCTGCAGCTTGTCCTCAGGGTGCTGCTCTGCCCGGGGAGGCTGCAGAGCTCCCTCCGAGCCCTGTGCTGGCGGGGTGGTGGGCACAGCCAGCACTGTGAGGGGCGACGAAGAATTAGGGTTGTTTGTTTACATGGCTTAAATTTTATCACAAGTTCAAGTGTCTGTGTGGGCATCACCGTATCACAAATTCCAAGTGTTTGTGTGGGCATCACTGTTACACAGGATGTACATATCTGGGTTCCAGCATCTTCATAAAGATTGCCAGAAGTCTAAATAACATTAGTGTATTTATTGTGATTCTTTTAAATGTGTCTTTCCATCGTTACAGGGTTGATGTGAAATAATGTATTTTCTTTTAATGGAAGTTAGCAAATTGCATGGCAACATGAGAAAAAGAAGAATGCTACTTGAGACAAACACAGAAGCAGCCATGGACAAGGACATAATTTAGTGTATCAGTTTCCAAGTCTGGATTTCTTAAAAATGTTTAAGAAACCTGTCATCTGTCATCTTCTCTACAGTAGATTCTGTTTGATAATTATCCAGGGACAGTATTTGTAAACTCAAAGATGTTTACTGAATTTCTTTCCTCTTGAAATTTGTAGTTTGAAAACTTAGACACAGCATGAGAGATTAATAGTTTCAGTATCTATATTGTTTAGAAAAATAGGGTCAAGTTACACTTGTTCGTATCACTGGCTGTCCTTAGCTTAACACTGTTTCAAGATAGTGTTGAAATTTTTGGACTAAAAATAGCCACTATAGCTGACAACTAAATGGAATCAAACCAATAAGGTGTTTTTACGTAATGCTGAAAGAGAAAGAAAAGCCCACAGACCCAGCCCAAGAAGGAAACTTTCCATCAGTTAGCATTGCAGACTTCTGGATTTCGGCTCTTGACTTTTATGTTTACTGCTACCCCTAAATACATGCATGAGTGTCTGGAGAATATTACCAGTCAGGAGGCACACAAATATACAAGCCTTCTGGTCATGTAAAGGAAATTTTACAGCTCTTTACCTAGCCAGAGCTTTCTCTGGGGGAGGGCCAGAGCACAGCTCAGAGCTACATTTCAGCTGTAGTTTTTGGATCTGTGACTGAGCTATGTAAGCTCAAACGCCTTAAAATTCATATTAAAGTGGGAAATTCATGGTGGTAGGAGAGAAGTGGAACGTATTTGTTGAGCAGAAGCCAGCATGTACAGTGTAACGGTCTTTATTTTGAGACAAAAAAGTAGTAACCATCTGTACAATGAAACTCATTCTGCAAGCAAAATGTGTGTTCAGATCTAAGCTTCTGTGATTTCCTTGTTCTTTGATATTATCTAACCTTCTTTCAAGCACTTTTATTTCTCCTACTGTTTTGGTGTCTCTCTAGCCCTGCTGTTCCTCACTCTTTTGGTAGGTGGTATAGGACACAATGGTCAAACAAGACACAGTATCATGCTTTCCCCTTGTCAGATACCTTTTGTTTCAGGGACTACTTAAGCATAAGTTCTACTGTTGCTTCTTATGATGCAAACCCTAAGAACATGGGAGTTTGTTGGGGCAAGGAACTTCCTCCTGGCTTGGCTGTTAAGCATTACATAATTCCATCGCCTATATAAACTGTTTTTTTCAAACTTGATCTTTCATCAAACAGAGCTCCTACTTACCTAACTCATACAAATGTTTTGTTCTTTGCAGTGGTTTTTCCTAGGATATCACTTTAAGAGATTAGTGTTATTTTCAAATGCTTGATGTTCTGGGCTCGCATCGGATCCTCTGAAATGAATTTTCCAGGAGGCAGGGGCTGATATAAAAGGAACAATTTCTCACTCCAAGTGCATGGCACACTCACTCCCTTAAATCAATGCTTGTATTTTAAAAAAAATGTCAAACCCATTTAGAGCAATTGCCTGTGCTATTTGTCCTACAGAGAGGAGGAGGGTTAATTCTCTCAAATGAATGGAATATGACAAATATTAGTCAGGAGCTTATTGCTTATCTCAGAGATGCTTGGATACTACAGTGTTGAGGGGAAATACTATACAAAATAGGAGAGGTTACTCAGAACTTGCAAGGCAGCACTGAAGTATCTGAATTAACTCTTCCAGAGAACAGTGTTTTCCTAGGATCAGGCCTTGGTGCATTAGATTCTGTAACACACAAAGCTAAGGCATTTAGCCCTGTGCCCACTGTTATTAAGTACAACCACATGACAATATTGAAACGTTGCTTTCCATTGGCACTGATGCATAAGAACGTAAGAACAAGGTGCAAACATGAGGTCTTACAATGGTTTCTTCAAAGTGGTTTCTTACAATGATTTTCTTGTTACAAGACATTTTTTCCCTCTCTGGCAAACCAAGGAATGAGAGAACATGATGGCTGACACCAAGAGGATTTGCTGTTTATATTCCAGCCCATGGATATAATTTAGAAACTTGAATAGCTGAAACAGCAAAGCATAACTTACAATGAAAACCATGGTACGAACCCATGGAACACAAACCTCTTCTTTGTGTGGTTTTCTTAAAAGTTTTTGTTTGTCTTTCTGCAAAATGGTATAATAGAAAGGGTGATATTCTTTCTGTGCTCTAAGAAAAATCAAAGATAGAATAAACAGCAAATGGGCGTAAGATGACAGTTCATTGGCCAAGATGAGCAGTTTGCTCCAGATAAAATAATAATTATAGTGGAAGGTGTTGCTATCTTATTATAGGGAGCACATATCCCATTGGGGCATCTCAGGAGATATTTATTATATCAGAATTATGCTGTAATGATATAACAGGGATGTGCCTGATCTTGCTCAGAGCTATTGCTCCCCACTGGATATGCATGTGGTGGTGTACAAACCCAGGGATCGGTACTTTCCTGATATATGTTTCTAGATGTTGTGCTGATGTCTCTTTCCTATAACAAGGAAAACATTTCTCTCACACTCCTCTACTTTAATTCTATAATTTTCTTTCTCTAAAACAGTGCTAGATAAATGAGAGATGTGTAGCTGCCAAGGTTGACTTGCTACCCATGGTGATATCAAGAAACATCAGATGTCTGGACAGCAAGTTTTCTACGACTGTTCAGGGTGAAAGGGAAAAAAAACCAGTTTGGATCAGAAAGGAAATCTTCACCTCCTCTCACCTATGCAGGGCCTGATTGGCAAGGAGATGGGGATTTTTTTTTTTTTTTACTGTTCTTGAAAGTCTGAGGTGCATCTCACTTTCTTCAGTCCTGTGAGCAATTTCATTAGTAAATTCCTTGCTTTTTCAAAGAAGTAATGCATTGCTGATATCCTCTTGGGTCTCTTGGTCTTCCCCCCATCACAGTGCAACGTCTGAAATTCTCATCTTGTACTTAGTCTTGTTTGTTATAATGGGCTTAAGTATGTTTATGCAACAGTGTTCTCATGGATGCTCCTGTACTATCACCCTTATGGCATTCAGTGACAATGGCTCTGTTACAGGCCTGTGCATCTGTACACTTCCAACTTACACTCAATGTGTAATTAAATTACCTGTAACTTAATTTTGCGCTCTGAGCACACTGTATGTTTGGGATGGTATACAAAAATAAATCCCAGGCATGCTGGGTATCCAGGGCCAGTATCACCTTCCCTGCCACTGTAGCTTTCTCTGTGAAAAGGAGCTCTGTGAAAGCACTGTTGCAGGAACTCCTTGCTGCTACATTGTGCAGCCCCGGAGACACAGACCTGGCAGATGCAGTGCTACCTGTGGGTAGCTGTTGTGTTGCCTTTTTGCTAGTTGCCTTGCTTTTCTTTTCCCAGTCATGCACTGAGTTTTGTTTCATTTTAGAAAATGGGCAGCAAGCATATGAAGAAGTATTTTTTACTACTAACGTCACCACAGATGGGAGCACAGTCTCCTTGAGAAATGTACTTTGGATGTATTCCACTAAACGTAGTGAGAGAGGGCTTTTTCAGGAGTATGTCGTTTGTGTGATTCATACTCTGGTCAAAAAGATGGGATTCATATTTATATAGTTTTTTGAAGAAAAATGACTTGCCTATTCTAGACACATGCTCAGTGAGGTCACCCAGTTGCTGGGCCATGGTCTGTGCACATGAATCGATCCTCGTATATTCTGTCAGTTGCATATGAGTCAAACACTTGTCCACAAATCTTTTGGTTTGTCACATTACAAAAGTCCCACTTTTGCAGCCTTATCATAACAAAGAATAAGAGTTGTAGGAGCAGGCCCTTTGTATGAAAACAAAATTCTAATATGTATTCTGCAAAATCTGTAGCAATAATATCCTGAATTATGCATGCTTAAAAGGAATTTTGTTTAGCATGCTAAGATCTAATAGCAAGAAATTAATAAAGCAAAATCATTTCAGTTTGATAATCAGTTAAAAATTTGCAAGACACACAGTTTCTGTGTCATGAAGTAATATCCCGAAGGAAGCTGATGGATACAAATAAATCTCAGCAAAATAGTAAGGAAGCTGCAACTGGTAATTATACTGGGGTGACTGAAAATCTTTATTATCTCTAGATCTAATCTTTAATGTGTCAAGATTCCGCAGGATCAAGAACAAATCAAGGGTAAATCCAGTTGGACTTTAAACTAGTGGCTTTTGTATGCTACAGGCAAACCTGATAATCTAAGAAAACTGAGAAAAATAGACTTTTGTACTTTGAAAAATGCAGTTACTGACTGTTGCAAGGTTTAAGGAAATGACATGGTTATCTCTGCTTGTGCTGAAATCTTTCCTCTAGTACAGTTCCAATGATCTGCTTGCTTTTGCCGTGGCTGAGTAAGACTAATGTTTTTTCTTTTTAATAATGAAGAAGCAGAATATGTAACATACTCCACTGTGTAAAAACAACCCAAAATCTGTGATGATGGTTTGATCTTTCTAAAATAATTAAAACTGGTGAGTAAATCCATTGTCTTTCCCCTTGTCATTGATTCTTTGGGCCTACAAATGTTGAAATGAAGGGAAGGCGCAGATAAGCTCAACATGAGCCGGCAGTGTGGGCTTGCAGCCCAGAAAGCCAACCGTGTCCTGGGCTGCATCAAAAGAGGTGTGACCAGCAGGTCGAGGGAGGTGATCCTGCCCCTCTACTCCACTCTTGTGAGACCCCACCTGGAGTACTGCGTCCAGCTCTGGGGGCCCCAGTACAGGAGAGACATGGAGCTGTTGGAGCAAGTCCAGAGGAGGGCCACGAAGCTGATCGGAGGGCTGGAGCACCTCTGCTATGAGGACAGGCTGAGAGAGTTGGGATTGTTCAGCCTGGAGAAAAGGCGGCTCCAGGGAGATCTAATTGCGGCTTACCAGTACCTGAAGGGGCCTACAGGAAAGATGGCGAGGGACTGTTTATCAGGGAGTGTAGTGACAGGACAGTTATCACCTCATCCCAACAGCTGTCCTGTCCAACCCCCATGTGGGAGAGACTGAAGGGTATTATCATTCCCCTGAGTTAAGCTAAATCCATGACACCAAACGAAATGTATATAAAGCACAACAGTTGGGTTTCACCATCACCTCCTATCTCATGTGTCCATTTTCTTTCCTACCCTCCGCTTAGAGGTCTTTTTCTGACCTTTGTGTGTGTGTGTTTTCCTAGGAGGTGTGACTTGGCTGATTAAGGCTGCGGCATGTCTTGTTTCACTGCTATGAACCCATGACTAAAAGGGCAGCTAAAAGCAGCATTGTAATCATCAGACGCTGCTAGGAGTTTGCCAGGTTTTGGAGTGGTTGATAAGACCATGTGCTGGGTCTGTCTTTTTCCAGGTGCAAGTGAGTTGAAAGTAAGAGATGCACCAGAATAGAAGCTCTTTTTCTTTCTAATTTCTGTTTCTTTTCTCCCCTTTGCTGTGCGGGCTTGGTTTGCTTTAAAGTAGCAGTATTGATTTCGACTAACTATAGCTTTTTGTCCCAAAGGGACACTTACTGCCCTCTTTAACACAAAGTAGAAGGGGCTTTCCCTTAAGAAAACTTTCTCTAAAGACTGTAGGTAAAGGCAATGGAAAAAGAAAATTGTTTACTGTTCTGCTTAATGTGTTTTATTTTTTCCCCTTTTCTCCTAGTTATGTAAGAAAATGACATTTTGAAACTCTAAATCCAGGTGCTATACACTGTCATACTGAAATAAACACTTTTGACTCACTTTCTGTACCAAAATTAATACACTTCTCTGGTCATTTGACAGAAAAAACATTCTCTTGACTGTTCGGGAAATCACCCAACCACTTGGACCTCTGCCTGATTGGTGTCCTACCCTGGATTCTTCATAAAACTTCCTATGAAGAGCAGCAGTTAACATTGCATCTCTGATGATTGGCAAGAACAACTTTCTTGAATACCAGCAAATGTTACATAATCTCAGACAGAAGTCAAACGTGCTTTTAAGAATTTTCTCCCAGCCCTAACCAGAGACCAAGATGTCCTCCATCTGCAGCAAGTTCCTCTAATAAGCCTTTTTTAAATGGAGCAGACATTAAGCATGATCGAAGACTTTGCTCTCCACTACGTGGTATATGGGCATAAGCATGCTACATAAATTTGAGGGATTCTGCTTTTAGTTTGGCAAAAATTAAAGCTGTACTTCATGGCTCATAGGATGAAACAGATAAGCTCAGCTCTGTGGATAAAGCTAGTTTTATGTGTCACTTCAAGTGGACGAAATAGTACTTTCCAGCTGCCCTTACACTTAAAATGGGCAGAGCTCAGAGGGGGTGGTTATGCAAGCACTGCAAGGGAAAACAAATGCATGGAAATATCAGTACAAATAGATGCCTCCTTGAAATTCAGTATATATTTAGTTCCTAGGTTGTTTGTTTCTTTCACCAGTAGTGAAGGATAATGAGCTTCAAGGACGGTGGGACCTGCAATTGAAGCAATACTGAGATATCTTGCAAAAACAACATTAAAGGGACAATGGGGGATCACACTTGAGGGGAGAGGAAGCGCAGAACTACCAGTGTGACTACTTGAATGACACAGCTTCATGTCAAGACTCATTAAATGTCCTCCTTTGTGCTTCTTTTCCTCGGCTAGGACTAATGTGTCCTTTGAATGTTTTATCCTGCCTGTGAACAATAATATTTATGAATTCTGAGAGCAGATCCAAAGTGCAGGAGCCACTGCATGCAGAAGTCACAGTTGTTTCCCCTGTAACTGAATGACATTGAAATACAGCTGAAAAGCCCAAAAACCAACCATTGCTCATACAAGCTAGGGTCAGGGGAGGATAAGGAATAGCAATATCACTGCAGTGAACATTATCCTAGAGCTAGTATTACCTGATGTGGGCAAAAATTCTTAAACAGTTCACTCAGTAAACTCAGCTGTCAATATAAAAGATCTGCTACGTGGCCTAAACGGGAGCTTGTCTTCTTGACCAGTAATAAAACACATTTCTGCAACAGGAGAAAAGCAGCCTTAGTTCTGTCATTCTTAAAGTCTAATTCAGAGCGGATATTGCAGTTGGTGCTTCCCTATTTGCACTGACAGTTCCATCCTCAGTTAATGCTAGTATACCTGTAGTCTCATCTATGTAATACGCATAGTCTCATTATACCTATTCTGTGTGGTAAGACAGGTGAAGAATGTTAACATTATGCTTTAGGATCACTAGGCAGGGACTGAAATGGATTAGAAAATTATGTATTCTTGTTAGCAGGATAAGCAATGAATCACAAACAAATTGTTGCCTTCTGCTAAATCAGCACAAACCCGAATATCCCATTGTTAATTGTTTATGAGCTCCTATTAGTAGTTTCCTGTAGCAGTCAGCTCAAAATCTACTGATATTGTTCCAAAACATATCCTCTTCTCTGCTGCTTTGTAGTGATATACATCTGCGTAATGTGGGTGTAAAATGTTATCGTTCTGTGGTGGGGGAGCTTTACACCCACTTTTTGCTGGTGTCAATGACTACACATGCTAAGAGGCAAGCATGGAATCAAGCCTTTAAAATAAAGTTCAATAAGCAGATTAGGCAGAGTTGTCAGAGAAATCCGAGCTGCAGAGCTGCTGTTAATGCCAGAAATCATGATGTATTGTTAAAAAAGCAAATGTTAATTGGACAATTAAAATCCCCATTTATGATATGCAGAAAAGCCTGGGGGTTCTGCTTTAATGTAAAGCTGAGTGTTTCAACTGAAACCATGCCTGCCTTGAAATGGAATGCGGGAATTTACATATATACAGTTTGTAAATATACGGATACCTCTGATTTCTAAGTGACACTGTGTGACACAGCAGTGCAGTTTCCTTTCCTTCCTTAGGCATATGTTGGCCTGTTAGAAATGTCGAAGCTGGCTAGTCCTTTGGTCTTCCCATAGATTTAGAACAATTGCTCTACTCAGACTGAAACATCTTTTCACGCTGTGATTACTAGGAGGTTAGCCCTACCGAATCAGAGTAATAAAATCTCCAAAGCTATCGAAATGACCTTGGTAACCTCAAAGAGAAGACGGTCTTCAGTGGCGTAGGTGTGATTCTCTTGCTTTTAATGGAATAAAACCATTCTGCTCAGAGTGACTCACTGACGACACTTTTCAATAGTTACTCCATATGATGTGGTTTTTATGAGATTATTTTGCTGTGTCATAAGGCATAAAATGCCGCGTCATAAACACAGTTAACAGGCTGCACAGTGTTTATTCATTAGAAAAAGAGCTGTGCACTCAAAGGAATGAAAAGAAAGATACTGCAATATTATGATTGATTTTAAAGATCAAATAAAGAAAAGCAAAAATAAAGATGGGAAATACCTGATATATTAACTGATATTCACTTACTGTTTCAGTGACTATGAAATTAGTCTCTGCTGTCAGATGAGCCTGGAAAGCAGGAGGACCTTAGTTAAGAATCTTGGATGATGCAAAGAGAAAACAGTTCAGCTTGTCTGCACTGACCACTCGGTGAAATGCCCCTGCATATGAGAAGAATGGATCAGAATGTTAGAACTGTTTTTTTTTAAATCCCATATTCTGGGAACTGTAAAGGAACTTTGCCTGTGGAATCAGTCTGAGCTATGGGAACTAAAGCAGAATCCAGGAACTGAGAGGGAGAACTGAACAGGAAGAATAAGGTCTGGAGGGAACTAGTACTCCTGAAAATTATGTGAACAGTTCTACAAAATACTGAATACAGACATCTTAGTGATGGCACAAAACAATCCAATTAAGGCATGGAAAATATTTTTGAAACAATGAGTGTATTGTTGAATGTAACAAGAGTCATTGGGTTTTAAGCAAGATTAAAATAGAATTTTGTACATAATAGGAATACCCACTGTTATTACAAATCAACTATAACAAAGATTTTGAAACAGATATTCAACCAAGATCAAATATTTATGACTGGAAAGGAGGGGACAACTAGATAGTTCCTGTTTACATCAGTTCTTTGCTTGCCACTGAAGGTGACCAGAAACTGGAAGATTTTAGGTCCAGTTTAGCATAGCAAACTGTATGTGTCTCTAAAATAACAACAGAACTCCCCCAATCCTTTCTTTTCAGTAAGCAGTCATAAAAAGATGCAGTTTCTGGTTTCTAGAGGTGAGGTGTTGTATTAGTGTTACAGGATGAGATACTAAGTGCTGAAACAAAATATTTATGTAATGTAGTTTCCTCATAGAGCTTCAGAAAACAGTTTTCTTTGTAATTATAGAAGTTAACGGAACCACAGTAAATATAAGCCTTGTACTCAAGCAAGAATATCTTAAGTACTTTAATGTCTTGCCTAATTCTTAGTGTGTGATACAAGACTCCAATTAAGGAATTCTGCTACTCCCTTATATTGTTTTTCACTAAATGAATCTATTTGTTTCTGGTTTACAACTGTGTTAATATTTTCTTAAAATCATATTAGTGACCTGGACAATCGAACGTTGGTTATTTACTATATATCATTGTCCAGCTACTGTATCTATAACAGTTAAGTGCTTGTTGTGACTGCAATGTGATCTCAGTGGTTTTGGTTCTGTTACCTCCATGGAGCTTTTGCTTCTTAATGGCTACAGAGACTAATCTTGAGTTAAGAGCCAAACATTTTTTCCTCTGCATTACCGCAGTGGTGTTTAGATTTGTGGCTTTTAATGTCAAAAGGAAATTATAGCTCATGCATGCCTTTCCAGGCAGAGTAGCTCATGTAGAGGACATTAGAATGACTTAGAGGAAGTCTGGAATCAACTCTTCATAATTACAAAGAAAAACAAATCCTTTACCCTGTGTAATTATCCTATATTTAAGAAATTAATAATTAACTGTGAAATCAGTCTGGGGGCCTGTGTTTTTGCTGGTCTGTGAGATAATGGTGGGAAAACGTAGCCTCATTACAGATTTCTCCTATGAGGGAATGTCTATTCCCCCCCCTCCCCCCCCCAGTTATCTGCACTGGCATGTGCACAAGTTTATTTGTGCTTACGTACAGTATTTAGTGCTCATCCTTCTGACTTTGTCACCCAGTGAGGAAGCAGAAGCAATACTCTGTCACTTACATGACACCACAGACATCACAAAAGCTAGTAAGAAGTATTCTAAGGTAAAAGCCAAGTGTATAACTCTCAAAACTATGGCCTGATTTTTTTTTAACAATTATGAATAACGAATATATTAGTAAACTACTTCTTTGCACACAATTTTTGACTCAAAAAAGCTAAATTAATCATTTGGTCAGAGTGAACATTTTGCCTAGTAACAGTTGTAATCCTGCACTTGTGTTGTCATAGCCACAATTCGAATCAGATTTTTGCATTATGACTAGCTATGGATCCACATTCTAAGTTTCAGGTCCTGACAGCGTTTTGTGTCTTGTGTGAATATTCAAGTCTTGGGCTTTATGTTATGATACACTTGAAAAAGTGTACTAGAAGTGGCAGATGAAAGGTAAGATTTAGGATATTAATCTAATGATATTGTGGTTCATAGGTTTAATTTTTACAATTGAAAGACCTTAAAGGTTTCCTCCTTCCTTTCCTCCACTTCCTTCTTTTTCTTTCCTTTTATTCTGGCAGCTTTCATTTTTCCTGGTTTTATGTGTTATGTAGGTCTTTACTGGAAAACTATCCAGCACATTGCTGGATATTAATAATAATAAGAAGGGATTTCCCCTTCTTTGTCCCAGGGAGTTATTTAGGTACTCAGATATTAACTCATTCAGAATAAATCAGGAACACTGAATATTTAGACGCTTACTTGAAAAGATTTTGAAACACCTTGAAAACCTGATTATCTCCAACTATTTGCAACTACATTGATTTTTGAGATTGACACATGGCTGACAAATTATTAATACAATTAGAATTACCTTCCTATTGCTTCCTTATCATTGGTTAAACACAGATGGAATTTCAATTTCAAGGACCCAAGCTGAAGAAAGCACCAACACATCTCCATTTGTCAATAAAAGCGAGAGAGTTGGATATATCCTTATATACATCATAACTATATAGTACTAGTATGTAGCTACATAATGACATAACCTGTTCCAAGACCTAGGAAACCAGAAAATTCTGGTTTGAGGATGATATTTCATGTGCTCTTTTAATGTATATCAACAATATTTAGAAACATACTATATTAATGCCCCTAAACAGACAGGGAAAGGGAAAGGGAAAGGGAAAGGGAAAGACATCCCGTCAGAAACTATTCCTTCTGGGTTTGTGCTTTCCAACAGCTTCCAGTGAATTTATCAGAATGTACATTAGAAAAAGATTAAAAGAGCAATAAAAACACGAAGAAGACAGGAACATGAAAATCCAAGCAAACTATTATTCCCCAAAATCTAAACCACAAGATCCATAGCTCCTTATTAATGTTAATAATCCCACACACAATAATGAAAAGAGAAATGAAAAGCTTTGAGCTTTGCCAGGCAGGGTGCTTCAGATAGTGACAGTTTCTTGGTCTAGGGTGCGAAGTGTAGATTTCCAGACTTTGCCACGGCCAGACTCCAAACTACACCTAGGCATGAGCTCACTGCTGCAGCTGACAACACAAGGCAAAGTAACAGAAAAGGTCTTAGAAAATGCCTGTACATGTCCAAATGCAAAATGCATTTTTTTGAAGACTTTTCCTGTAATTAAGCAAGATGTAATGGATTTGCCTTTGCTTTTGCTTAAAACCAAAGTTCTCATAAAAGAGGAAAAGCTTCAGTGTCTGAATTTCATTGTAACACTGTATTTCAATGTAAATTCTTGCATACATGTTTTATAACACGTACAGAACATATACTTAATTACAGACATGCAATTAACATTTATACTGTATTTTATGTGGTCAGCATAAGCACTAACTAAAGGAAATGCAGTATATTATTGAACTCTGGGGTGATCATGATAAGCATAACTACGTGGTCTTAGGTGTAACTGTGCTTCCTTAAACTCTGCTAATCAGCAATAAAAATCTCATTTTAAATTCTATGTGGAATTGGGTCTACTAATTTTATTCTTGTTTCCATGTCACAGTTGGGACCTAAACTGGCATAGATTTTACGCTGCTTCCATTTCATTGACCACAGTGGTGTTGATTTATGACATGTGATGGGAGATCCAATCTCTAGTTTTACACCATTTGAAATAACATGTTTTCGAGACTCATATCTGGCTGACACGCTGTAAAAAAGAACAGTGTGAGGAAGAAAGGATAGTATCTGTCCCATTTCATTCCTATTGGAATTATCTTATTCTGTGCTTCTAAGAAGAAAAAACCAGTGTGGCAGTATATTCTGCTAGATGAAAACAAAGAAACACCTGGGAGTTCCCTTCATGTTACTGAATACTGAATGTTCACAAGTTGTTATTATTATTTTAGACAGCAGACATTGTTTCACGTAGATTATTACTTTGAGTGTGTGCATACAAACATATCTATGCGTCTTCTCCTAACATCATAATCAGTTTCCTAATTTAGGTGACTAAATCTTATGAAATTAAAGTGCTAAAATTCTTACAATAGTGTCAATTTATGTTCGGTTCAGAATCTTGCTGGGGTACCTCAGAGGAGCACTGTCGCACTGGTGCTGTACTGCCTCTGCATCACACCAAGAAACCTGTTTTTGGTGAATATTGGTTAGGGCATATTATGGATCCTCACAGTGCTGCTGCCTTGATAAACTCGGGTTTGCCGGAGCAAGAAGCCCTTGCTATCCACAGACAAAATGCACTAAGTAAGGAATCTGTCATAGTGACAATTACGAATGTGCATGGAGATGGGCAGATTTCGAATGGGATTTTAAGAACAGAGCAAGAACAAGGCAACAAAAGGAACTTCAGCCTTGTCCCTAAGATGACGATCTTTGCTATGAAGTCCAGTTGTGTGATATTAAACAAGAGGAACGGTACACGGTAAGCAGCGGGTCACATAATATGGGAGAACTTCTGGACTGAAAATTTGAAAGGCTGCTGCTAGGTTGGTTGAAAAAGGAGCAGACATGCTACATCTCATAAGACAACTAGTTAGCTAACAAAACATAAATTAGAGCTGCAAGGGAACAATAATTTTCTTAGTAAAACTTTTTGTTAATCTTCAGAGGCTGTGTTAAAAACTCTAATTTCCCAAATCAGTATGGGATAATTTTGGCAGAATGCTGTTTTTTCTGCAAAAAGCACAGTAGTCAGTCGGTGATAAAAGTCTTCAGGCTTCTGGAAAACAGGGGGCGTAATCAGATGTATATGTAGATTGAAAATGAGCAAATAAGAGTGGGGAACACAAAGCTAACTGCTATGAGGTTGAGTGACATCTTGAACTTTGGGACTGTCAGTCCTGTAGCCAAGTGTGCTATTCTTCCATACCCACACAAAAAAAGGCAATTCCACTGAATTCCACCTCCAAATACCAGACATGGAGGATGTTCATTCCTTTAGTTTTCCCACTAGTTCATCTAAGCAATAATTCTGCAAACTTGACATAACTTTCTGTTTTGATAGAAGCTATTATGTTATTTCCACTTAAAAATAATCAGTTGGTTTTAAGTATTCAATGCAATTAAGCGTAACTACTGATTAAAACCTCACATCAGCCAAAGTGTATTCCTTTTTAAACACAACACCAGTCCAATATTCTGAACATTTTGAAAACGTTCCTGATCTTTTCACATGGATAGAGTAAGCCTGCATGTTTTGAGTGGAAAGGGGAGAGGCACATACACAGCAGCTGATTGGTGTGGGCAGGTGATGTAGAGGAAGTCAGAGCTATGTCCATGGGTCAGGAATTTACTTACCTTGTTCAGGGGGTTTTGTGCATGCGCTGATTTTCTCTTCTAAGTATATTTTATAACTGTATTTACTATGCATTTTGTACATGTGTGCATAGAAATTCTATGTGTATGGTGTATGTACATATGAATATTTGTCCTTGATGAATAGTTTAACAAGAAGCTGTGCTTCAAACTACATTTGATCTTTACCAGCCTGTTCAGAAAGTTTCCAGAATAATCTTTTATCTTTACTGCTTTTAATTTTCCTTCCTAAGCAAATTAAATCATGTAAACATGTGTGGGGTGTGTGTGTCTGCTACTGCATAGTATCTTTTGAACTAACTGGGAAATTCCAACAATTTAACAGAGGGCTAATAGTATCATACATGCTCCTAGCCATTTCATGAAGATGGATGCATGGGTAAAGAAGACACCACAGAGTATTATCTGCTGCCTGAAAAACTGCAGTGTACATTTCACTCATATTAGACATGAACAAATCTGCATGTTAGAGAAATATTACTGCCCTAGCATAGAGAAGCTTCAGCTGGAATTTGCATCTTGCTAAACACCAAGGAATCTAATTATGAGCTCCAAATCTATAGGAAACCAGGTATCATCAGTTCCACAGTTCTTGGAATGACTTTCATTACATCCTAATGTTGTACTGAAAACTGTACAAAATGTTTCAGCCACTGACGTTATGGTGGACTGTTTATAGTTTTTTTTTTCCTTTCTTTTCTTTATAATGTTGCTGCCTCACATGCAGCAATAAAAGCAGGTATCTAATGTACTACTCACCTTCAAAGCAGGATGGAAAGTATCCTGGATGTTCTTTGGCCCTGTAAACCCATGTGACCTGAGCTTTACATCCATATGAAATACATTTGCAAATTGCTGTGTTGGAACTGACTTGTTTTGTAAATGGGATGAAGTGTAATTATATTTGTTCAGTGCGCCTTCATGAAACCTAATTTTTTAAAGTTATCCAAACTCAGGACTTTTCCTCATAATAGGTGTCTGTTTCAAGAAATATCTCTCAATTTAAATAATTTGGAGGAAAGGATATTTAAGAGGTTTGAATATTGCAACAATATGAAAAAATCTCTTTCACTATTTTATCATACTTAGAAAAAAATATTTTCAGTCAGGAGTAAGTTTGAGAGGTAAAAATCTCTTTAAGTCAGTAGTAACTTAAAATTGAAAAAAAAGGAAATTATAAAGGAAATGCTTAAGCTGTCATAACTCTGGAGTTCATCTATAGAACCTTTGTATTAAATACTCATACATTATTTGCTCTAGAGACCTTATGGGTCTCAGCTGCTCTTGCAATTTCCAATCTGTCAGAAGAACAGGTTTTCTACTGCTGGAAGTAATGATAAAATCTTGGAAGAAGTGTTCAATGTTATTTTTTCACAATGTCCTTGAACAGTGTAAAGTTACAGCTTATGGATATGGCTTCTCAAGAAACAGTTACCACGCCTTCTGTTATGATAGCCATACACTCTGTTTACCAAACTAACTGCGATTTCATTATGGTTTGGTCCTTCAAAAGCCTTCTGCAGTCACACATCCCTCACCCATTTTACTCTGTCAATGATGCAACGATCTTTTACTATTTTTAAAATATTCTACTGTCTTCACCTCATGACCATTGCATCACATTAGCAGAGCCTCTCGGCTATGTATTTATTGCAGAGTGCTGTTGATGTTAGAAGTCCTGCAGCTCGTGTGGGTTGCCAAACCTCTTGCTGTTGGAGGCCTGGCTTCCTCACTGCTAGAGCTATGTGTCCTTCATAAGTACAGACTGCAGGCATGCTCACGAAAGATGACCTATTCCATGGCAACCCTCTGCTTTACCCCACAGTAGCTATCCTTCAAGTAAATTAAATCTTAAAGCCTTTCATTCACCCTGGATTAAGCTCACTCACATGATGCTTAGAGGCCAACACCCAGCAAAGCCACGTTGTCCCTTCCACCTCATCCCCCCAAAAGTACTGTCGGCTGGCAAAAAACTCGTGCAAAGCTGTTTAAATTCTCCTTCTCCGGAGGTATCTCAATGCAGGACATCACGCATAACTCCGGAGGGACAGACTTGCCCAGGCGGCCCACCCGGTAGCGCCCGAAGGAGCTGAGGCAGACCCAGGCCCCGGGCCGTGTGAGGGACGCGTGACACGGCCACCCCGCCTCGGGCCGGTGGGTCGGGCAGCAGCCTCCCGAGGAGAGCGAGCCCCTGAGGAGAGGGAGCCCCGGCGGCGGCGGGCGGACGAGCCGTCAGCCGCCTCTCCGCGGAGCAGCCAGTAAGGGGCGCTGGGCGGCGGGTTTGGTGTGCGGCGGGAGCGGGCTGCGGATCACCTGCAGCAGTGGGGGGGCCGAGGAGCTCCGCCTCCCCCTCCTCCCCCGGTTAATCGCATCCCCCTCCCCCTGTGGCAGGCACTGGCAGCGAGGCGGCTGGGCAGAGCTGTCAACCTGCTGCAGGCGCTCGGGCACCCACACCCCGCTCCCAGCAAGGGCCGGGCTGGGGCTGCCGGCTCCGCCGCCCTCGCACTTGCCCCAGCCCAGCACAACCGGTGCGGTGCGGCCGTGAGCCTCCTGCCGCCGCCTCCTCGCGGGGAGCGACCGCCGCCGCCCGCCCGGGCATCGGGAGCAGCGCCCGGGAGAAGGAGAGAGAGGGGGAGCAATGGCCGAGGGGGGCGAGGGCGAGGACGAGATCCAGTTCCTGCGAACTGTAAGCGCCGGGCTTGCCTCCCCCACCTCCGCGCTGGCGCGGGGCAGGGGGCCGGGGCCGTGCGGGCGAAGGGCTGCAGGGGGGCGACGCCCGGACCTTGCCCTGAGGAGAGCTGTGGGGCGGGGGGAGCCCAGACTCCGTGTGCAGGGGAGGGGGGGGGGCTCCTGCCCGTGCGTGGGTGGGAGACGGGAGGGGGCAGCGGGAGGCGGGTGCGCTCTGCCCCCGCCGCCCCGGGGGAGTCCTGTCAGGGAGGGCTCTGGAGCCCCAGCCGCTGTCCTCTCCGCCTGGCAGCGTGTGCCCCCCTTACCCGCGGGCGGAGGGGCGATATCGCCAGCAGAGCGAGCGCTTAGTTGCCGGGATAAGCGGGAGGAGGGGAGGCGGCGGTGCCTGCCCCGGGCGCGGCGGGGGGACCCCGGGCAGGGTGAGGTGCGGGCTGCCGGGCGGAGGGCGAGCGGCGCGGGCAGGGCGCCCCCGCCGCCTCCCCACAAGTACCTCCCTGCGCTGCCTTCCCACCCGCCGATGTGTTCGCGTACTGCAGATACTAACCGAGCAGCCCTCCCCAGCTTAAAAGCTGCAATCACACTCCTTTTGCAAAAATAGAATTGAAAAAAAAGATCACCTCTCCCACCCCACCCCCTCCCCACCAAGGTTCCCACTAACTTGCAGACGTTCTCCTCGCTGAGCGCCGACTAATACGGTTTTTTTTGGTGTGAGCATCATTTCTTTACTTCTGTTTTCTTCAGTCCAAAGCATGTTAAGGTGCTAGTGCATTTCTTCCCTCAGTTTAATTAATACATCGGGACTGCTGCATTGTATGCTTATGTGGATTATTTTTTCTTCTTTTACTTACCTTCTGGGCCATCTCCCAAGTGCTGTTTATATGCACAATCCTGGCAAGTTTTGCAGATGGGCATATTTGAATGGGGGTGTACGCAAACGCCGTCACAGTTTGAGGAAAAATTGCTGAGATGTTTGATAAGTAGAGCTAAGAACACTGAGACTGTAGGGTAAAGCTTAGCTTCCTCTTTATTTAGTACAGTCTGATTTAGAAAATGTTCGTCATTAATGTCTTGTAAGAAATTACATTTAAAGAAGGAGGGGAAAGCAAGCCACGTAATGCATGTGAAGCATATTCATAAGCTGTTTGCAGCATTGTAAATCCTGGATCTCAGTCATCTTATGTTTATTTCAATCAGAAACCATAAAATAATAGATATACATGCTATTATTTTTTCTTTTGTTTGTTTGAGCATTCTTAGAAAATCTGTTTTCCTGGGGAATACAGCTGTTATGCAACACTGGCACGAAGACTGTCAACTTTTTTTTCCTCTCCGTGTTATGTGACTTCTATTGTAGTGTTGTCTAACACCTAAAGACAAACCAGAAAATTACTTCCTTGAAAGATAATTTGTCATGTCAATTTATGAGAGTTTTATTAGTAGTACTTCTCACTGGTAAACATTTTTTGAAGACTTGGGCAATGACAGTCTTACTGCAGGTTTGAACGTTAAGCTTAGCTCATGGAAGGACTGTTATCTGAATACTTAATAGGGAAAGAGAAGCAGTGAGCATGCTAATACTGCTCTGCACATATACAGTAATGTTAAAGTACAGCACCTGACAGCAGCAGCACATTACGTAAAACAGTGATCCTGATAACGTGCGTCAGGCTTAATACAGATTTGGCAAACCCAGCCTTAGACAATACTTAAAAAATTTTCAGAATGTTGTACTTGTGGTAAAATGACCTTGAATATGGTAAACTGAGGCACGGGGGAGGCTTTTTGTGTAGTGAAGTAAAAAAGGCCTGAGAAATATCCTTTTCGTGTGAAGTTTTGAATCTCTAATCTGTAGTTGTATGTAGGTAGTGATTTTTTACTCCTCTTTTCCTTCCACTTTGTCAAAGTTATGAACATTACTTGGAAAAGTCAGTTGCTTAAGACGTATTCCTGATGTAGTGTTTCTTCCATCTATTCTTAGAAAGTTTGGATTAGTATTCTGTAAAGCTATTAGAAGTGTTTAACTTTCTGAATGGCATTGATAGAAATTGGATATTACCTGGTAATTGCTGCACTTTTTAGTAATTTATTTTCAAAACAGTAGTTAGGGACAGACAGATTCCTATATGGTTTGGTGGATAAAGTAGTACTTTTCAAACAACACCTTATGCAAGCAAAAAAGCTTTCTGTGCTTTGCATACATTAATGATGATGTCTGTGGGCCTACTACATGTAAACGGTACTCTTCATACTTTCTTCTTTTGATAGGACTTGATAAACTTTCTAAAATTGCAGGTTCTCTTTCTGATATCTCAAAATTACTGTAGCAACTTTAGAGTTTATCCTAGAATTTAAACACAACATATTATTTTTAATGTTTAAAGAGAAATATGAGATTTTATTCAATAAAAAATATCCTTTCTTTGCATTAAGCTACTGAACTGAATTTGAGTTTGCCATCTACATGTTGATTGGTAATTTCTTTTTCCTTTCCTCTTCACATAATCCTATTAGTCTAACGATTAGTCTTCTTTGTTTGCTGCTTTTATTTTATTCTTATTTTTTGATAAGGAGGCATCATACATTTCCTCCTACAAATTTGCTGTTAGGGTGGATTTCTGTTTCTTTTGGAAACAATTTGAGTTTGAGATGTTGCTTCTGAGAAGTGAATGTAACCCTTTAGTGCCCTGGACTTCTGGAAGCATCAGTCATTACGTTGTTTGAGATATCTTCGGACAGACTGGAATTCAGCCCCGTGCTGTTCAGTTCTCCTCAAGGAAAGCTTCTATAGTCCTATGAATTACGTGCTTCTCCATAGACAGGGGTCTCCCTCATTACTTTGCTGAATACTCCAGGTGGAGATGACCTTGTGTTATGTGTAGCCTTTTTTAGGCTTGGATGTACATTCTCCTGACTTTTTCCACTGAATGCACACAGGCTGTGTGAGAGGAGTGAAGAGGAGCAAGTATCCTGCTTTTGCTTTTATTAGTTGTGTGTATGAGGAGAACTTCTTCCCTGTAGAGGATTTTTTTTTTCTTTTAAGTATTTCAAAGGAGAAAGATGTGTACAAAATAAACTTTCATTGTTTAGTCTTTACGTTGAAGAATCTAAAACATTTATAGTTAATACAGAAATGACCTGGGGTTTTGTTTTGTGGTTTGTTGTTTTATTTAGGATGTGTAATTGACCAGAGTGAAAATAATTCAGAGTTCTAGGAGAGAACAGAAAATGAAATGTTTTTGCCTAAACGTATAGGCTCCTTCCATAACGCAAGCACGCAAGGACTGTTTTTTGTGGTGCAGAACCCCCATAAGGGAAGGCCTTTGTGTGGAATGGGTAGGTAAACTGATGAGAAGATAAAAAAAAAAAATGCAGTATTTCAACAAAATATCCCTTGAGTATCCCTTACATTGGTGAAAGGTGTCCTGAATTTTGGGACCAATATGTACCTAAGAGTGATGAGAAATGTGTAATTTAGCTGTTTGATCTTGGGATGTTCCTGATGCCAGTACCTATGGTTTTTTGGAGCTGTGGAGTTTCTTAAATTAGAGGCAGGTCTTCTTTTAGATGTTTATGTAGGAGACACCACCAGGACACACTAAAGTAAGGCTGACAGGGTTATGGTCTTTCTCACTGTCCTCAGAGACAGTGAAGACTACCATGCCTGTCAGAAATTAGAAGCATAATCAGTGTGAGCAGCACATTTTCCCCACGTCTCTTGTAGCTGTAGTCTCCTTTTCATCTCTTCCTTTTTTTTTAAGGATTGGAATGCTGATGCTCCACTGTGTGCTCTCTTCTAATGCTTTTTTCATTTGTTTAATTAGCAACTTGCAGTAAAATAGCATCTTTTGCCTGTGTGAACATATACTGTGCTACTGTGCTTTATTTTCTACATAAACTTAATTTTTCCAACTGTGACTGTCATAGAAAAGTGTAAGGGTACTTTCCAACACTGGAAAAGTACTTATAAATAATGTTTAACTTCACTTAATATTCATGTTTGACATGCAAAAGATTTTATTCGCTTAGTGCTGGGATTTAATACTTCAGACAATAAAAGAATGGAATTTATGGCAGAGAATTTGTCTTCATTCTGAAATGAAGACTGTAATGTGGTCACATTTCAAGAACAGGAATTCTGTGATTCCAGAGTCACTTCTGTTTCAGATATTCCTCGTTATGGCAGCATTTAAACAATGAATGTCACTTTAAATCTGACTAAAAATCGTATGCTTAGATGCCATCCTGAATTAAGATTCTCTGTAATTAGAGATCACTAAAGGAACCTGGAAAAACAAGATCTGAAGATTACTGTAAAATAAGTTACTGAACATGAGAAGAAGTTCTATGTGAATCTCTCAGTGAAACAGAATAGACAAAAATTCCCCCCCTTTTTTAAAAAAAAAAAAACCAAACCCCCTAAAAAACCAAACAAGACAAACCTTCAATGCTTTTCAAACACTGCTTATCTTTAAAGGGATTTATCAAAATATGTTAGGTTCTGGTAGCTGCAATCATCAAACATGGAAACAGCTGCCAGAATGCACTGAAGAAAATGCTCAAAAGCAATCTTGGATATTAGGAGCAATTTTAGAAGGAAAGAACACTGAAAAACACTTTGGCTAGCCTTTGTTTATTTTAAAACGTATTTCTTGTACCTGTCAGTGTGTGACTTCTGAAGATTCACCAGGGATTGGCACAAGAGACCACTGTTTAACAGCTCATGTGAGGGATGGCGTGGCTGAGATTGCAGCATTTGTACCTTCCTCTCTAAGGCACTGCACTGCAGTACAGATACTGAATATGATCTCAAAGTCTATTTTGGAATTGAGCTGGACAGGCTGTTTGTAGTGAACGGGTTTTAGCTAGGACACGTAGTCCATTTCTTATTTGGGAATGACGTGTGAACATTTTATATATAATTTTTTTAATTCCAAAATTGTTTGACAAACGTTTTATACTACCATTAAAATGATATTACTGGATAAAATCAGTTGTCTGGTCTGTGTACTATCTTGTCCAGTGTTCTACATCTGGAAGTTGTCTTTATCGGATGTGTGAGAAAGAGGCTGAGTAAGCTCTGTAGCAAATAGTTCAGGGAAGTTTCTTGCTATCCCTGTGAGTTGGTTGACTAATGTTCTGAGAGACGGAGAGCTGCTCTTCCTTTCTGAAGATGTTTTGATGTGTGGTGCTCTTTAGCATTGTGAAGGCCTGAGGAAAATCTATCGCAGGGACTTAAGCTGTGGACAGACTGTAATGAGAGAATTTCAGTTAATTTCTGACCCAAGATTTACCATGGTCTCAAGAGTTATGTCTGTCTTTGACTTCTCTATTTGAATGCTGTATTATTACAGGCATACTGTAAAGGTGGTTTTCCTCTTATATAGCTGTATAGAAAGTGCATGGGATGATTCTAACTCAAGAAAGTACATCAGTTTGTCTTGTGCAGGGATAGGGATGTGTTGAAGTATTTCTCTGAATCAAGGTAAAAGACTGGAAACTGACTGTGTGGGGAAATACTGACAGTGGGCTGCATCCAGGAAGTACATGAATTAAACTGAAAATATAAAGATTTTTTTTTTCTCCCTGATTTTTATACGTATGGATGCTTCATGTTAAAACTCTTGAGTTAGTTTTGGTTTTGTTTTCTTAATTACACTTAGGCTTTTGCTTAAATTTCCTGAATGAACTGAAAAAGTAGACTTGGCTTTATGTGGATGATGAAAAAGTCAGAAACTGCATATGTATTCCTATACTTCCTAATAAAACTTAAGTGATATAAATTTGTTTTTTTTTAGTGTCATGGTGCTAGTACATAAATAACTTTTGTTGAACTGTGAAATGAATGCATTTTATCAGGGTGAATTAAAGAATTTTAACTTTCTCTTACTGTGGTTGTTGCAATTTTAATTGTGATTTATGGAAGAAGTCAGCAATATATTTTCTATATCATGGCTATCTAAATCTTTTTTCTTAATTTGTGCACAAAAGAAGTAATAACTTCTTACTTATTAGCAAATACTTACTTGCAAATGCTATACAGAAGTCTCATAGAATGGAGCTCTGCTTAATTGTCATAAATATATACCACACATTTAATGCTATATATTAAGTGTTGATAAGAATGACCAAAATAAATAGATTAGTCAAATGAACAAAATATTTCTTTTAAAATAACTTTAAAAAAAAATTTGTTTTTTGCATATGTCAATTTTAATGGGTCTCATGGTCATCGCTGTGAAGTGCTGTTCAAAGTCTCAAGAGTGAAACTGATGCCTGTGAAGGCAGAACTATTGATTTCAGTGTAACCAGGGTTTGATATTGTGATTTAACCCTAGCTGGCAGCTAAGCACCAGGCAGCTGCTTGCTCATTCCATTCTCCTCCCCATCCCCTTGAGGGGGAAGAAAAAAAACCTCATGGGTTGAGATAAAGACAGTCTAATAGGATAACAAAGGAAGACAATAATAACAGTAACAACGGCAATAATATATAACAAATAAGTGATGCACAAATGCAATTGCTCACCACATGCAGAAGGAGGAAAAAAAAACCTGATGCCCAGTCTGTTTCCGAGCAGCGATCCCATCTCCTGGCTAGCTTCCCCAGCTATGTCCAGAGCCTGACGTTCTATGGCAGGGAATGTCCCTTTGGCCAGTCTGGGCCAGCTGTCCTGGCTGTGCTCTCCCAGCATCTTGTGCACCTGGCAGGGTGTGAGAACCTGAAAAGTCCTCCACTTAGTGTAGATGATATAACTACCTAGCAACAACTGAAACCATCAGTGTGTTATCAACATTATTCTCATCCACAGCACTCTACCGGCTACTAGAAAGAAAATTATCTCAGACGGAACCAGGACCCATATCCAGACTTTGTTTGCAGGCAGAATGGCTAGAAATGTGTGCATAATAGTAATTCCTGTGTAAATGCAGGTTTGTTTCTAAACAATTCAGTCTTCTCGTTGGGATTGCTCATAGCTGTGATGCTGTTGGGAGATTTTCTTTATGGCTTATGTGATGAATTCTTTAGTGCATCACTTCTGGGAAATTAAGCTCTATGAATTTCTGGAGATGGCTATCCCTTTCATGGTACTAATATACAATAAAACTACAGCAATTTTCTGTTTGTATTTTATATTGGTGAAGTATTTCTCTTGTATCCATCATCAATAAGAATTTTGCTATTGATTGCAAGTCAATGGTTCCTCAAAAGAATAAATTATCAAGACAAGTAATTCCTAAGGTTGCATGAGTAATGTTTTCCTGTTAACACCATTCTAGACTTCATCTCTGAACAAAAGTGGTCTCCTCTTTTGTGAGGAAGTTTCTGCATCTTTTAAGTGGGAACTTATTATTGACATATAAAACTACCAGAAGCTGAGTTCTGCCTTGATTGAGCTACTTGATTTGAATCATCTGCTAGACCATTGAGCGTAGGGGAATAGAGGCAGTAGCTAATGAAGTACATAATCTGAGCACCCTAATTTTTTTATATGTTGTCCAAATTCATGCATATGCATTATACAGATAGCTGTTTCATTTGGTCTAACTTTTCCTTTGTTGGTATGTACTTGCATTCATGATGTGAATTCTTGAAGTAACGCTAATGTTGTTATGAAGTAGGAGGAAGAGGGTATGGTTTTCCTGAAAAGAAGCAGTAAAAGACCTCCGAACAAACTAGTAAAATGACTGGAAAATTAAAAGCCAGGGCAGACTTTTAGTCCTAGTGTGTTGCCAGTGCTATTTCTTATTTAGGTTAAAAAGCTTTAATAGATGCTTTTATAAAATGTGGCAAATAAAATTATAAAAACTTAAGAGCAATGCATTTTCTTTTAATGAAAGCTGAAATGTGAATGCTGTTACTTTGTCCTTCAGACAGCTTGAAAACACCGATTTCAAACCTTAACTGTGGTCAGGTGGAAGTGAGAACAGAGTATCTTAATTATTGACACAGTTATACCCTGGAATTTCTCCCAACAGCAAAGTAAGAATAGCCTGGCATAATTTTTTGTCTCTAGTCTGTGTTCTGCTAAAGACCTGTGCTATGTTTTGCAAGTGAATGGCACTTGAGCCGTGTCTCGCTGTGTTGTCTGTGCTGCTCTGGGAATGGAAGGCCTCTTGAAGAGGCTGCCTGTTGCCTGATGCATCTCGGTAAAATGAGAAAAGGCATAAAGGAACTAGTTTAGGTAACAGTTTAAGCCTTTTAAAGGCAACCACAGCGATGCGGAGCTTACTGCAATATTCTGTGGTATTTCTTTGTTTTCGCTCTAACAGATAGAGCAACTTAAGGGCAGCCGCTGCCTGCAACATCATCTCAGAAAAGGTCACCCCAATTTCCTAACAAAGACTAGCAGGAACTCCCAAGTGCTTTTACTGCAGTGTAGTTTTATGCTGTGCTCCCTTACTAATAAGCGTGAGATTCATTAACTAATTGTGTATTCACGTATGAAAGAACTCTTGCTTTTCTTTGTAATTTTTTTACATAATAATGGTAGTGTAACTAACTTGTCAGGTGGAGGGTTTAAACTCTTCAAATATGTTGCTACTTCTAGAGCCCAGTGATACCTTACTCAGCTATAGATTTGAAGAGATGTATGTTTGAGACATGTACTGTAATTTAGTAGCAGCTTTGTTTAGCTTCTCAGAAGCTTAATAAAAACAAACTAGTATCTATGTGCCTTCTGTTTGGAAAGTGAAAGATATGACAGGTAAGGTGTCATAACATGAGCTGTATGAACTTATTTGACATTTGCAATTTCTGTTTAAATGTAATGCTATAATGGTCAGTTTTACAGTAATATCAATGTGTTTATAGAAGCACTCCCACTAGCAGCTACGTTAAATTTTAAATAAAAAGATGGGCTCACTCTTTCAGTGTTGTGGCATACTTTGATGTTTATCATAGTCAGGAATGACTTCCTTATAATTACCATGTACTTGAAGAAAGCTGGAAATATAATGGGTTACCTAGTAATGGAGTAGACTTCCCAGAGGGACTTTGGCAAAAGTTGACAAGATATCATTCCGTAAGATGCATGGATCAGTTAACTTTTAACATGCAAGACATTTTAGTGCAGGACCGGTTTTTTATTTTGTTTGGTTTGGTTTTGTTCATATTCTGAACATCACAGAGAAGGAGTAACAAGATCATTACATTTTTGTGAGGCAGCTTCCCAGAGGATTTCAGAATAATTAGTGCTGTATAACAACATACTTCTATTACCTGATTGTTTTTTACTCGACTGTGGGAAATAATATCTGATGGGTATTAGCTGGCAGAGCCAAATGCTGAACACTGGCAGGTCCTGTCTGTCTACCTCTGTGAAAACTTCTCTGGAATCCTGCTGTGAAAACTGAGTGCACTGAATTTGAAGAATGTCCCTGCTTAAATCTTTTTTTTCAAAGGAATGATGGAAGGAAGGAACACAAAATTTGCATTGGCTGTCTGTGAGTTTTCCTGAGGATTGCCAGAAAGTGGAGTTGTATTAGTGGAGTCAAGCCAGAAATGACTGCCTCTTACAGCTATATTTCTTCCTTCCAAACCAGGCAAAGCTGAAAAAAAAGACTGCCCGGACTTTGTGTGGGATGCATTCTTTGGTTTCATAGAAAGGGGAAAGAGGAAAGTATCTTCCTTTGCTAAAGATGCCAGATAATTTCCCATGGTGTATGAGCATCTTCCATTCCTGTGAGGGCCAGGTAGAACTCCTTATATAGGAATTTAGGTGGAGGAATGAAAGGAATTTGAAGAGAGTTCAAAGTAAGCCTAGGTAATTGGATAGATCTGCTTCAGACTCAGTAAACTACTGGATAGATTAATTCATTCACTGATAACTGATTCTCATTGTACATCAGGAATGTAGCCATGCTGATAAACATTCGAAAATCACCCATGGTGAGTTTATTTTCTAGCTGCAAAGTGGAATAATTGAATTAGAGCTAGCAGAGGCATGCTAAGCACAAGCTAGATGATTAAACCTCTCTGTACGGACACGTGACCTTCATCCTGAAGCAGTCTTTGATAAAGGATTTGGTTCCAATTGGGACAGCAGCCACCTAAATACCTATTCAGATGGATAAGAATCCTTTAGCCCTACAGTGGTCATGAGAAGGCTGTGTGGCTCTAACACTGAGGTTTAGACTGAAAATAAGTATCAATCGTGGCTTCATATTTTTGACTATTTTCTGCACATTTATGAATTAGATTTTGCAATACTAATGCATAGACAGTTATGTGCATTTGTGCAGTCTTGTGAGTACCAGGGAGGTGGAATGCATATCTCCTTTTCCATGCAACAGAAAAGTACATAAATAATTAAAAAAAATCACAATATGTGGTAGAGGGAAATACTCAGTAAGAATGAAATGGAGATGGAGAGGACCTTTCTTCTGGTGCTACAGGTAATTTAATAGCCCTTCATTGCTTAAGAGTTGGATTAATCTTCTTTTAAAAGCTTGTATTAAATAAATATGGGGTTTTGGGTTTTTTCTGCCCCAATTGACATTTATGGAAAACAAAGACTTGTCTCTTGATTTGACATGTACTTACCAGTCCAGCAGAAGGAACCGCAGTATTGCATTCATGCAGACATTAAGTGATTAATTCGTGAGAACTATCATAACAAGTCTGGCTGAAGAGATCTAACTCTTCTAATGAAGGAACTGATAGAGATCAAAGTCTGTGCAAATAACACCATATGAATTTTCAGGGCCAAAAATGTTAGATAACATTGATGAAGTGTGATTTTTTTTTTTTTTTAAATTTATTTTTTTTTAGGCAAAGAATCCACGAGGCAGTACCATCACAGATCTAAACATGATGCTGGAGTAGTAAGGATAACATGGATAAGAGCTGTATGTATTGATGCATACATAAGAAATCTGCCTAATTTCTTGTAGTCTTGGAATTGTGTAGCAAGTCCTTTAGAAAAGCTTGTGAGCACAAAAGCACTAGTCTAGTATTTAGTAGTTGCAGGAGGGTGGTAGCTACATAGGTAAATCCAGAAAACTCAAATGCTGTAGATGTTCCATCACTGTTGACAGAGTTTCTCCAGGGTAAGCTTGTGAATTAACGGTTCACATACTAAGGTGTTTTTTAGTAGATCTTAGCATGATAGTCTGACTGCTTGGTCAGGTATGTCAGCCATTATTTACTCTTTAATCACTTTTAATATATCTAATGTAGCGAATATGCATTTTAAAAGTTACTACTTTTGATAGTGGTATTTTGATGGAAGAAGAATTTTAAAGCTTACAAAAAGAAAGAATTGCAAAACAACTCATCAGTAAAGGCCTGATCTCCATTTTGAGCTGACCAGGGTTCTTGTAGAAACGTCCTGTAAATTTTGTTTTGATATGAGAAGGTTCCTGAAATCCTGCAGAAGAAATGCTGTTGCACTTTGGATAGTTTCAGAATATTACTTGCAATGTTATGCCTCCGAGTCCATTTCTGAAACCTGTTAGCAGTATCTCATACAAGAAGAGTACTGTATCTGCTCTGCACGCTATCTGCTGATTCATTTGAAGTTGCTTTTCTTTGCACTTTCAACCTTCAAGTTCAAAACTTTTTGTTTAATCTCTGTCACTTTTCCTTTTTAGTCTCACAGCCACTGGGATCGCAGTTTTTTGGGACTGGGTTTGATTGCTGTTTCTGATTTCAAGTTTGACTCAGCTTCAGCCTAAGTCTGTGGCAGAACTTGCTCTTGTCTTTAATTATGAATTTAAGCACTTATTCAAATTGGTAGAAGGATATTTTCCTGAAGGGGACTCTTAAATTTGGAATGTCTTTCTTTTTATTTTTTTAATTTCTCTGATCATCTGACAAAGGGCAACATCAAGTTTTTTTCTTTTTTCCTCTCTCAGAACAAAAAAAAAGTGTATTAAAAATGTCACACCAAGTTCACTAACTGGGAGGTAGGTTATCATAAGAACTTGAGTAACACGTGTTTCTCCGCATAGTTTGTACTGATGTATGATTTGTCTGCATTTTCTTTCTCTTTTTCTTTTGCCTGCTTGACCTCTGGAAAGCTTCTGTTGCTCATTGAGCTGAAGGACTCCAAAATCCTTGATTTCAAATGAACAGAATTTCTCTAGAAAGGGAGAGGGGTGGAATGTGAGAGGGAGGGATGCCAAATCTCATAGGTGAGCTTTGTCATCCTCTTGAGATCTTGTTGCCTGGCTTTTCTCCAAAATAAAATAGATACTTTTGCATAGAAAGTGTAATATAACTCTGAGTTTAGACACGAAAAGAAACACTTTCATTTTCCCTGGAGTGGAAAGAGAAAAATGAGCAATTAGGTAGTGAGAGAGAGATTTTCACATTCCTAAGGGTGAATGGAGGTATCTTTTCCTAGGTGAAATGTGTGCCTTAATTCAATAAAAACTGTATACCTGCATTTTTAAATATTTACACCTATTTATTGACTACAGCCAACTGAGAATGTTTAGCTTTTCCTTCTTTTTTCCGATTTAGGAATTTTCATACCTGTTTGAATCTACTGCAAATTAAAGTAAGGTGATTTAAAGGTATAGCAAGCTGCAATGTTGATATATTTTATTGATAATGTTACAGGCATCACTTTATTCTGATTATGTCAGAAATAATCACAGACTCATAGAATGGTAGGGGTTGGAAGGGACCTCTGGCGATATTGCTCTCTTTTATTTTGAGGTTTCTAGTTGAAATCTAGTTTATAATTTATGTCAGCTGCAATTACAGCTGAAGTCTCTGAATTTCTTCTTTCCTTATTCTGTGAAGCAGAATTAGACACTTTCTGCTTTGTCCCCATTTTTTTTTCCTGCTTTCTGTTCTACAGTTTATTTTTTACTTGATAGCTGCAAAGTTAAAAGAGCATCAGTGATAATATTCTGCCTTTCCAAACAAATTTGTTTCGGGGGTTGCCCGTCAGGCTTGGTAAATCACCTCTCTGCAGAAAGTCCTGTGCCTGGCTTAAGGAATTGTTTACTCTGGCCCTTTGCACAGAGGTACGTTCTGCTGACGCTGAGAAAACCTCTAGGTGAGAGTTACCGTATCAGTTTTCTGAAGCTGTAATCCTGTAAAGTAATCCAATTAATATAGCGTATGAGAAATGCTCAACCTTCAGAACTTGATGGGGGGAGATTTGTTTCCATGCATGGCATTTGCATTTCTGTTTACATAGGAGGGCCTTGCTGCACTTTTTGATCTACTAACAGAATAAACTAATATGGGTTAGAATGCACACTCAATGAAGGAATGAGTTTAAGTAGTGAATTGTGTGGGAGCATTGAATGCTAACAAAATTACTTCTTTATGTACCTATGTGACTTCCTGTTGATGAGTGAGGTTTTTTATGATGATTTATGTCTGTTACAGAATTACAGTTTGACAATTGGAACCACATCTAGAGCTTGGGAAGCGCACTTTGTTGTAGTAAGTTCTTATTCAAAAGTTACGGTTTTCTATTAGTAGTTGTACCCTGGTAATTTGTTTTATTGGGAGGGGCAGATAAATGAGGAGTTCCGTGGGTGAAATGGGTTTGTAGCCTTATTGTATACCTTTAAACAGAGTAATCAGCTGAAGAAAATCCTTATATTCCTTTCAAAATTTCTAGCTGGATCTAATTTTCCCTGCCTGAGGAATAAATTGTTTAAATGAAAGAAATAGAATAGAAAAGGCAGGTTGGTATAACAGGTTGTTAAGGGTTATTTTACTAGCAAAAGGCTAGAAGAAAACATTTATGGTAATTTTTTTTTTTTTTTTTTTTTGACCAGAAGCCTAAAAACAAATCCTGTATTACAAAGGCTGCTTCAAGTAAAAACCTGGCTCTCTTACCTTTTGCTTAAATTATATTGCAATCCAGATGTAAATTAACTGATCTTAGTATAATATTTAGCAGAATGATCTACTCTGCATCCGTTAAACATTTTGGGAATCGATTTGCTGGCGATGTATGTTTTTTATAAGTCTGATTCTGTTCTCACTCGCGTTAATGTCAGACCTCCTCTAGGAAGATTTTAACCAGAGCTGAATCCTACACTAATAGCATTGTGCGCCATTGCATATAACGGCCTAAATGTGTCGAATGCATATCCTTTTCTGTCTGCCATTTTAAGCACAATTAATATATCTTGCTTATCCACCAAAAGTGTGTGACCTGGCTTTTACACAATTAGTTTAAAATGTGTACGCATTGCTAACTGTCCTTCAAAATATTTACATCTGATTATTGGTAAACTGTTCCAGCTTTGTCACACAGATGTACTGTCTTGTCTAATTTGGCAAAGGTAATAATCTATCACATGTTCCTCTTTTCTGAGAAGAAAGCTAGATCTTTCTTTTTCTACAAGTCTCCTTGAAGTCTTTGTTAAGAAGCTAAATGTCATTCTTGCAGAATAACATTTGTAATTTGTTTGCTGTGTCCAGCATAAATTCTATTATGTCAACCATGGAACTCATTCAGATCTAATTTGGATTTGAGATTACGTATGCTGTTTAATTTGCTCAAGAAGTCATGTATGCTGTGGGGGAGTACTGCTTTTTAGGTGTTTGATACATCCAAACCACTTATTTTTGCTATTTATTTCTTTTACTCTTTTAGCGTCATATTTTTCTTTATATCTTTTTTTAAAAAAAAACACCCTTTTTTTTTCATGGTTTATGTTACAAGATTGGAGATCTATCTGGTCTTGAAACTTTTAGGTGAGTACAATTGCTTTTGTTTAGCTATTGAAGAAAGTTTCAATTAAACTTCAAGGTAAGAAACTATCTTGTCACAAGGTTTCTGAAACATCTTAAACTCTCCTGTGATTTTTATTTGGTGTCTGCAAGCCTAAGTAAAGCCTATTTTAGGAATATCAGCACTTCATGGAACTGAGCTCTCACTGTGCAGTGTTGCTCTTTCAGACTCCTGTATTGACTATGGCAATGATGAAACTGAAAATTATGCACACTTTCAGGTTCATCGTAGAGAGCAGGTAAATAGTAAAATAGGTTTGCTAGTTTTTGGAGTTTAGCAGAACAATTTACCTTGCACTTGGAATGCAGCAGAATATACAATGAGAAAATATATAGGCATAGGAATATTTAGGTCTTTACCTTCTACTCACATTTTCCTAGTCTGCCTAATCTGGCACTTACAACTCCTGCCCTACAGTAAAACTAAAAGGCTTAAATGGAAAGATCTTCAACCAGTTTTTGGTTACACGAGATTTGCATGACAGTATCTGATAACAGTGCTTTTCCACCTTATTTCCTGCTGAAATAGTCTGCAAGTTTCTCTCCATACTTACTGAATTTTCCATACATAGAACCAAACCTTCTGTGCACCCTTGCATATGTTTTATTCTACAGTTGTCATTGTTTTCCAGTTGTCTTGTCCAGAGACTTCTCTATTATCGAAAATGAATCATTTCAAATGATGGCACGGTCTCATAACTATGTTTACTTAAAATGTTGTATAGCACTTTCTTTTTTCCCTTAAACACAGGAGTTAATTTGGATCAGAGTGAAGAAAGAAAATCACAGATATTGATTGATACTTGCTTGAAAATATACATTATTTCCTTTTCTCTCTATTTTTCTTGTTGCTGATTCATGGTTGTTCTTGACCTGGTAGAGATTTATGGGGCGGGGTTTTTTTTTTTTTGGTGTGTCTAAACTAGCTCATATCTAGAATTGAAACAAATTTTCAAACTTTAAATTCTTTCCAAAACACATCTCTCTCTCCTTATGAAGAGCTGGAGGGGTAAGCCCTAAACGGTAGTCTTTTGTCTTGAAGAAGATGATGTTGAGTTAAATGGAAAAACATATGAATAACTTCTTACCCTCTTTTAAAACTGACTACTGGTATACATGGTTTTGTTCTCTTGGTCCTACTCTTGCTGAAGTACAGGTTAATATATTTCTTGATTTGGATTTAGTATTCTTTTAAAGTGGAATATATTTTCATATTAAAGATTTTATACCTTAAAGAGATAGAGCCTTGTAAAAATCTTAAACTCATTGTAGTTTTATGATTTTAAAAAAATATAGATTATCACACTTTTTTCTTTGGCTACAGATAAAGAATTATTTTGAAATATTTTAACATTGTAATATTTATTATGGGGAGATGGAAACTGCTTTTATGTATTACTTAATGCTTTCTGTTTTCTAAGATTCTTGTGAGGTTTTGATTTTTTTTTTTCAGTCAACCTTTGCTTTTTTTGATTCAGGCAAGCAGGAGCCATACCTTTTCTTTGTCCTGTGAAATTCTGTTTGGTTTCCTTTTTTTTTTTTTTTCTCAGGTGGAAAGCAAGCTCCAGTCTGTAATTTGTGTTCCTCAGTAAGGACCTACAGTATAGCAAAATCATAAATAAATACATTTTTTAAGAGTGGACATGTGTTGCTGAAAGCTGTAGTAATGTTTGGGTCAGAGAATAGAAAAGAATTTGGTTGGACTTGGATACATCTGATCTGGAAGGTAGTCCAAAACACCTATTTCTTTCACTCCTTATGAGGTGAGGAAAACCATGTTGCTGAAGAGATTTCCATCGCTCCACTCAATCTTGCAAGATAGAAAACAGATCAGAATCAGGCTGCCCAGGTTTGGTGCTGACTTCCAGGAGAAATTAATTCCCCATTGACTTTTCATTGCCCTAGCTTCAAATTTCTCAGCAGCAAGAGAAAACTGTTCTGGAATGGATTGTTTTTCTCCCATCAAACCCTTTGGTCTATGGAAGGCAGTTCTCTCATTGTACCTGACAATTTTTTGGCAGGTTCAGCTGGAAACATGAACATTTTACTTCAGTGCTGCCAGAAGACTCTGAGTTCATGCCTCCTGGTGACCAGGGACTATTTCTTTCATTGGATGTGCAAGAGAATTCAAATGAGAAGTGCGGTCAGTTGGCAACCTTAGAATTCACTGCGTTTTGGTTGTGTAACTTATGTTATTTCAATAGTGTTCTTTTAATATCCTAGCTGGAGATGATAGCTAGCTCTCTTAGCTGTTGTTTGCATGTTATATTTTCAGATTCAGTCATTTGTGCCAAGGACTGGATTTTTACATGCTGTGTGTTCAGACGGTATTTAACAAGTAGTAGCGGCAAACAGAATACAAAAACCAGCGCATCGCAATTAGCCCAGTGCTGCAGAACATTAGTTATTGCTGAGAAGAAGTCTTTGTAGCTGAAATGTGCACAAAGTCCATCATGATCTTTTGAACTTCTGGGATGTGTCAACCGAAACTATTGTAATTGATGCACCAGAACGTGATGTTCATGAACTGACTCTGGAGCTTGAGAGAAGCTGCTGTTATGATATTTGGAGACGATCGAGGGGGCAAAGGGAGTATTATTAAAGATTAGCTGACAGAAGTATTGTTCCCACCTGATTAGTCAACATGACATCCATGAAGCTGTAGTACAGCTTGCAATGTGGAACCCTCCTCTCCAGTATCATTTTAAACTGAAGACTTTTCTTATGGAGAAGGATTGTATTTAGATTGTGTGGGGATTTTTTTGTTTGTTTTGGGAGTTTGGGGTTCTTTGGTTTGTTTTTTCTAGCAGCATGTTAGGCTACTAACATTGCTTAAGGGAACTATCAAACCATTGAGTCTCTTGAAAGGTTTTCATGAACTCTTTTTTTTAAATTATTTTTAAAAATTTCTTTCTTTTTCTCCCCCCCCCCCCCTCTTTCCTTTTTTATTTTCTTTTTTTCCATTATTCAGACTTTGGGCATTAGAAATTCTGTTGCATTGTTCTGGTACACTTCAGTGCATTAGCTGCACAGCTCAGCTGGCATGGTTTTGTTGGCAAACCAGGCTAAACAGAGGAGGTGAATCATTCTAGTATTGATTTTTCTCTCTGGTTTAGTTTTTTCTTTGGATTAGGTGGAGGGAAATCTAATGGGAGGGCTTCCAAGATAGTGGACACCAGGCAATTGTGAAAAATTAAGTGCCACTTTGTTTAGCTAAACAGAGGTTGTAAAGATCAAGCATAGAACAAGTATTATGGATTCAGGCTACTTGTTGCATAAGGTATTTGGGATCTTTGAAATATTTAATCAGTTTAATCTTTGATTAACTCTTGCCTCTCTAACCTAACATTCGGTTAAGAATCTCTGTAGAAAGCAACTCCATGAGTATTGGTGATCATGAGTGAAGATAACGAGGGTCGTATCACAAAATATGTTTTTATTACTAGGGAGGGAGTGTTGTCTAGTTGACAGCACATTGGCTAAGGAGATGTGGCTTCTGATTTCTAGAAGTTCATCCTCTGAAGAGGAAGCTTAAGTACAATGTTGTTGGAAAATAAAACAACCTTCAGATCCCTCTTTAGGTATAAAAAGACCTCAGCTAAACTGAAGACACGTAATCACTGTATCTTCTACTTCTGCTGCTAAAACTGGACTTGTTAAAATGTGAATCAGTGTGTGTATTCATACTCAGATTTCCATCTATAAGTTGAAGATGAAGTTGTATTCCTCTTGCTGTAAATTGCCTGGAGACTGATGGATCAAAAATGTAAAGTCCAAATTAATTATAACCATCGTTGTTTTCCTGCTGATTTTGGCTACTCCTGGGCACTGAGCAGGTGTTTTAATTGAACCAGGGTTTTCTTGGTGATTAATGCAGTCTGAATAGTTAAAATTATTATTAATGCAACACTTGGCACATTTTTGGATTTCTCACAGAATCATTGAGATTGGAAGGGACCTCATCTAGTCCATCTAGCATTTGAACATCTCCACAGATGCAGAGTCCACAACATCTCAGGGCAATTTATTCCAGTGTTTGTCCACCTAGAGAGGAAAAAATAGTGATTTCTTGAGTTCAGCCTGTCTCACCTCAGGGTTTGTCAATAGTTTTAGAACCTATATTGGTCCAGGCAAGACAGCATGAGCCGTCTGTGACAGTATGAACTGAACTATATACCATGACTGCAGGATTTTTCCATAATGAATAAAAGTACCCTTTTAGAAGAACTTCATGAAGAAAATTTGTTCACATTCAGTTTAAAATGATCAGTGATTAGAGTACTCTTGCAGGATCTGAATTCAAATTCAGTCAGTCAAAGTCTCCCTTACTGCATCTCTGGACATTGGACAGTGAATTACCAGACCTTTTGACACATGCTTTTTTTATTTCCAGAAACAACATGAGAAAGAAATACAAAAATTTATTTCTCATTAAGAAGCTACCTTCAAACCTCTTTGGGAATTCTAGTGTTAAAGGACACTTTTTTCTTTTTTTTTTTTTTTTTTTGTCTCTTCTAGTTTGGTTGTGCTCATTCTTCATAGAGAATGTAAAGCTGTAATACGCTTTTTTAAATTTAAAGAAAATATTTGGAGTCTTTAGATAGTTGCACAGAAATATTACATCACTTTGTATTTGCAAAGCTGAACTTTCTTCCACTCTGTGAATGATGTAAGTCCAGCTCATGAGCTGTCACAGTCTGACTTTTAACCTGCAGGCAGGAAAGTTCAGCAGTTTGTTCTCTAAACCAAAGCAAATTTCCCACTCAATTCTATCATCAGTGTTTCCTGATAAAGGATGGGGTCCCTAAACTGTCAGACAAGTTCTAACAAATCTGGCTGTATTTGGCACTGTTTCAGTGCTAGACATGATACTAAGACATTAACATCTTGATAAGATGTTTTAATGTTTCTTATGTGGTGCTGCCTTGGTGACAGCAACTAAGTGATAGTGATGTGATGTGCTAGTGTAGATAACCTGTCTGTGGTTTAACCCAAATTTTACTTAGTTTTGCTCAAAGTGTAGTGTCTGCACTCACTTAAGATGGCACAAGTTGCCTGTGATTTCTCCATGTTCCGTAATGGGAGCTCTTAAAAAGTCATGTTAGAGATGGTTACATGGTAAAGACTCGTATTTTCTCTGTAGCAATAGGTGCTGCAGTATTTAAGTGACTGACGCAAAGAAACTGTTGATGACTAGTGCTGGCAGAAAACACTGATTTTGATTTGAGGTCTGTCTTGCCAAAAGAGCTCTGGCTTTGTTGGACTCTTGAGTTGTGTGGGTGTGTGTATACGAGTATGGATGAAAGTACATGAATGTTTTTTTCTGAGCATTTTCCCGTGTTTAATGTCAATAGGAATCTATTGGAATAATTTAAACTGTTGTCAGAGGCTCCAGTCTGCAGTGAAGGATCTGCCCTGTGCACAGCCTGGTACTCCTTGTCACCCTTTAGCTTGATAAGAGATAATATATACATATGGAAAATACAATTCTCCATGTAACACTTGTATTTTAATTCTGAAACACTTTTATTTACCTCTTTTACTTCCTTAACTTATAGGTTTGAAATAGCATAACGTGCCTTTGGTCAGTAATGGAAATATAGCTGAAGGAAACAGACTACAAAGGGCTACAAAGATAATCAGGGGACTGGAGCATGTCTCTTGTGAGGAAAGGCTGAGAGAGCTGGGTCTGTTTAGTCTGGAGAAGTCTGAGAGGGGATCTCATCAACGCTTATAAATATCTGAAGGTGTCAAGAGGATGGGGCCACACTCTTCTCTATGGTGCCCAGTGACAGGACAAGGGGCAATGGGCACAAATTGGAACACAGGAAGTTCCATCTCAATATGAGGAAAAACTTCTTCACTTTGAGGGTGACCGAGCACTGGAACAGGCTGTGCCCAGAGAGGTTGTGGAGTCTCCTTCTCTGGAGATATTCAAACCCTCCTGGATGAAATCCTGTGCAACTGGCTCTAGGTGATCCTGATTTAACAGGGGGTTGGGCTAGATGATCTCTAGATCTCCTACCATTCTGTAATTCTCTGTGATTCTGTGAAATAAGTTTTGGGATAGAATTTGAAGAAAGAGAACCAATTACTATGTCTTTACTGAAGAACTGTGTAAGATATTCTAGGTAGGTCTGAGGAGAGGGGAAGAAAGGATATCTTTGCTAGTGAGAAAAAAACCTGAGGAGCTACAATGTGTATTCAGTTATCAGAGGAAAAATCACAGCTGTTGGATACAAGAGGAAACAGGGGACAAAATTAATTATTATTATTGATTGTGTTACACAGTGCCCAGAGGGCTCAGCTGAGGCGAGGGTGCCACTATGCTTCTGTACAAAAGCACAGTGAGTCACAGTTCCTGCCTGAAAGAGCATGGCTCCACGTAGGTAAGATGGAGAAACACTGAGATGAGATGAAGGGACAGGGAAACGAAGTAGTGTGCCCAGGGACACAGAGGATGGCTTGGGGTCCATTCTGGGCTCCTCTGGACTCATCACGGCTTAGGATGTAGAGACTTGGAGAGCTATGACATTGAAGATGAGGACATATAATATGGACATTATGTGGGAGGATACTGGAAGTGAGTGCATAGATTCAAGGCCTAATGGACAGAAGACTAGACAAAAAAAGGTGACTTTATTTGGAACTTATTTGGTGGTCGTTATCAGAAATATTTGTAATACTGCTAATAATAGCATAGTTGGAAAAAACATTGCAGTTACTGAATTGGAAGTTATAAATTATGTTGCCTGGTTGATTTGAAATAGTACCTGGTCTGTACTGGTGATATTTAATTTAAAGTAGTATACGTTATGGTTCCCCTGTCTGGCATATCAGAATAAAAAGACTGAGGAAGAAGTTCTTTCTGGGAAGCCATTCTTAAAGGAGAAAATGGCAAGGGTGGGGGGATGGGGCACAATTATCTTGAGCAGTTGTATAGCCAAGTAACAACTATAAAACATATATCCTGGAGACTTCAGAGTGTTGAATCTTCTTTTACTGAGTGGTGTGGGAGCATACACATCCTCACACAAAACAGTATTTGAGTAGAATGTTTTGTTAAAAGTGAGCACAAACAGCAACTAATTTGTCCATGGAACTGTCCCAAATTTCAAGTGTTAGTGAATAAACTGTAAGTGTGCTCCAGCCATATACTGCAACACCTGAAGGGAAGTTTGGCATCTGTATAATCTTTATGCATGTATGTGCCATACATTATTTGTTTTGATACCAAATGGTTCTCATTGTCAATTAGAAGAAGGAAGCTAGGCTAATAAGGTGTGTGTGGGTTGTTTTGGGTTTTTTTTGTTTGGTTGGTTTTTTCCCCCTGTCTGCTCTGATTAAGGTATTGGTTGGCCTAAGTTAGAATTTCCTGAAGGGCCTAAAAAGAAGTGGAATTACAATTGAATAAATATAGGAATTCGCAGAGAATGGTTCCAAGGAGATACAAGTTGACTTTGGAGGTAATTTTTAACTCTTATATAAGTTTGTTTCTTCTGTGCACCTACAAAATGTGTTTTCTTTCATGTACATTGATTTGTTTTGTCATTCTGTGTTGCATATGTACTAATATTATAGGTGGTCAGTGAGGCTTTTGTTTGTGCTTAAAAGTGGGCTTTTTTAAAATGTTATTTCTTTGCAGCTGTGTTATGTAAATACAAGATACCTTCTGGATGAGGAGTCAAAGCATACTGCAATTTGCTATGTCAGAATATGACCATCGTTAGTCATGAAGATGTGTGCAATGAGAAGGAAAAGTCCTTAATGCTAGCATAATTTGCACTCTTAATTTGCACTCTAGAATTCTAAATTGTAGTTAGCTATTGGATTCCCTCTCTGAACTTCAGTATATTATCATTATTGTAGGAAATTTTGGATTAAATATTTTGAGTGAGGGTAATTCATTCTTAGAAACTGTTTATTCTCTTAGAATCTGTTCATTCTGTTAGAAATGTCTATTCTGTGGAAACAGTGAGAATTCAGGGTTTTTTTCGGTATTTTTTGGTTTTTGTTACATATTGTGATTTTTTTTGTACAGGCAGAAGTAATGAAAGAACAATGCATTATTAAGACCTTACAAATTTTTTCTTTATGTTCTGGTAAAGCAGTGAATTTGTAGTTGGAAACTTGACTAACAAAAACATTTGATGGTTTAACACAGTGGCATTTTTTTCTTTGTGAAAGTTAGCTTTGCATAGGTAAGATTTTTCTGGTTTTGTTTCATTACATTGAAAGAATACTTTTCTAGCTACATCTTCTGTCTTTCTTTTGCTAGTCAAGTTAGTACACAGATGGCTTGTTTCAGGTATTTCTAAGGCTGGAAGAAGAATGAAAGATTATTTTATGGTTGTGGTGAAGTCCCAGTGAGAAACAAGACTGGCATTTTCCCTGGATTTAATGACTCACCTGAAATTTGAATGCTGATATGTACTGATGAATAAAAAAGGCAAATAAGCAAAGATATGCAACCTGTAATACACTGTTTCTAAAACGAGCGGAAATACCATGCGAAGATGGAATCTGAAGATTTAAGCAAAACAGGGATGTCACTCAGCATGAAGTACCAACTGTTTTCAGCTTATTTAGTATGCAAGAGCATACTTACAGATGACTCACAGTTAAAATGCCTTACGTAAGATTGCCCAAGTATTTAGTTCACTTCAGGTGATGGAAAGACACTGTAAATATAGTAATAAAAACTGTATCCAGTTGCTCTTACTGATTTATAGATTTTTTTTTTTTTTTTTTTTTGTCAGGCCCTATATTACTTTTGTCGATGTATGCTTTTTTTTTTTTACTCCCTCTGTGGTCTTAAAATAGGCAAATAATGCATTAAAAGGAATACCTAAAAGAAATTATGGGAGACTACACTTGAAATTTATGATTTAATGTCAGAGGTTTACCTTACTCAGGAAATGCAAATTCCAGGCTAAAGCTGTGCTTCCTGCCTCAAAAGAAAGGCTTTTCTAAGACTTCAGTTCTTGCTAACATGATGTGTTTTAAAAATCTGTATATCTTCTGCTGTGTTCTGCATCAGTGCCCCCAGTGAAGAAAGCTAGGCCGCTTTTATCCTTAATTGCAATGCTTTTATGTGTTGTATTTATTCATTTACTATATATTACATAAGAGCACAAAAATAACTGAAGGAATAACTGAAGACCCAGGGGTCCATTTAGCTCAGTATTGGATCTCCAGTAGTGGTCAATAACAGCAAGGGAAGAGGACAAGAATATACGTTCTCTGTCTCTGCTGTGTGCTGTCAGCCTGTAGTGATTTGTGACTTGGGGGAATTAGACTCAGGCCTGGTGACACTGAATCTCGTAGCAAATTGAGTTCCACAGCTAAAGTGGATGTTGCATGGGGAAGTGTCGCTTTCTGGTTGTTTGGAAGCCGCTGTGTGCAACTTTTATTTGATGATCCCCAGTTCTGCTACTGGAAGGGCAGTGAATCATAACTGAAAATATTACTGCATGTATTTGCAGCTATTATAATAATTTTTGTTTTGTAGGCTTATACAAAAGGTTCAGTATTTAAAAAAACCCCCGAAGTGTTTTTGATTAAAAAAACCCCCAACTTTGCTTTTTTTTTTAAATCTGTTACCCAGCTTTACAACAGAGACAACTTTTGGAAAAAAAAAAAAAAAAGTTTAAAAGTTTTTTTTGAGAAGTAACTGGGGTTCTTTGTGTATTTTTCCTACAATTTCACATCCCCCATCCACTTTTCCCTTTTTGTAGTTCTTAATTTGCACTTTTGTGGAAGGATTTGCAATTGCAGATTTCCTGACTTTTATAATCGTGGGTCCGAACAGTTGTATCTGCATGTAGCCTGCATTCTGGAGGCTTCCTGACCCTTAGTAGCAGCACCAGCAGTCTGTTTACCTCTAGTTGTGGCTATTGGGGAAGGCATTTAGGGAATTAGAAATATTGTCAAACATGCTTATGATTTTCACCTGAAAGGAAATGATTACTACTTGCTTATTGTGTTTTCATCACTATGTAGAAATCTTTTTCCTCATGGATGCGGTGCTACACAGTTGCATCTCTGCATGCTGACTGGGGTTTGTGTGGCTGGGCTCAGTGTTGGGAAGCCCACAGAAGCATTTCTGGGGGGTGCACAGAGAGGGTGACGATGGTGCTGCCCAGCTGCCTGCTGCTGTCTGGGCAGAGAAATCCAGAGTCTGCAGTAATGGGATGCACCGGATCCTTCTCAGCTGGAGGGAGCTGACAGGGTGGGGGGTGAGGGTCACTGTGCCTTAAGTAAAATGACACGGACTAAGCACTAACGTGTTTTGTTGGGGCTCTAGTTTCTGACCCTCTCCTTTGCCTCTTCATAATGTTGCCACTCTCATGTATTTGACAGTTAGGTGTGGTTGAGTTACAGCTGAAGAAACCTTCTGGAGTAGTGGTGTACAACTCTTTTTGGCAGGACAGCCGAAGAATTCAACAGCACCTGTGATCAGACAGTCACAGGCAACACTAGCCTGATGGACATACAAGGTATGATCTTCCGTGGTTGCACAGGCTGCCAGTTTTTCCAGTGCAGGAGAAGAGATCCATCCCCTGGCATACTTGTGTTGTGAGGACTGGCAGGATGAGAAGCGATTCAAACCTTGGCCTTCATGCACGTGTAGGTGAGCAGAGTAAATATAGGGAACAGGCGGCAGTGGATTGTGCAGTGCTGTGAGGGGACAGGCAGTCTGTGGTGCACCGTGGCTAAGTGCTCACCATTTAATCAGGGTAGAGGACAAACTTACACTCTGAATGTTTTATTGGTAGGGCAGTAAAATCCCTTATACATCCTGTCTGGATTCATTCTGCAGTAATGGTGCTTAGCAATTATGGGCGCCTTGTCTTTGAGAGCTGGAAAGTATTAACAAGTAAGTGCCAGTGTTCAAACAGTAAATCTTAAAGGTGGAAAACTTTTTTTTATTTTATTCAGCAGTTGCAATTCGTTTAAAAAAAATAAAGGCAGTCCGTATATAGATATTTTTAATTTGATTTTTATTGTAGAAAATAAGTTGAACTGTAAAGTGGATTTTTTTTAAATATGAAAGGCTGCTGAGTTGATTAATATTAAGTGGGCTGCTGTCTTGAATTTGACAATAATAAGAAATAAGAACTCTATTAAAACTAAAAATTAATAGTTGTTGCCACTCCATATGCTTAAAATTAATTATGATAATAAACTAACTGCTTTCCAGTCAAACACTCAAACGCAGGCTCTTCTTGAAGTTCCCAATCTGAGGTTAGAAAGACAATGAGATGAAGGGAATTTCCTTAGGCAGCAGAGAAACCGGCGTTGCACCTGCTGCTGCTAACTTTCCAACCAGGCAGCAGACATGGTTTGTAACACCCCCTGTAAAGATTTAGGGAAGAGAGAAAACAACAGCTGCTTTTATTATATTGCTGTGCACTGCAAATGACAGTGTCTGGAAGTATGAGGATGCACCATGTGGCAACCAAGCGGTGAGCATCTCTGGGCTTCTGATGTTCCGAAATGGAGGTCACTAATTCCCACCTTTCAGTGATGGCACTTAATGCTTGGAGATCTTGAGGGACAGAATTGAAAAATACAAGGTTGGCTAAAAGTACTGTTAATTTCAGGAAGAAAAATTGTAAGCTTTTAGGTTTTCTTTTAGTTGTGACTTTAAGAAAGGCGTATTTTCAAAGTTTGGTAGTAGATCCTTTTTCTTACATAAGATGTAAGATTAAAATTCTTCAGAGCACCTCCATTCCATTTTCAAAAGCAGTATATACTGAAAAGAATATAATATTTCATTGACATTTAGGGGCAAGGAAAAGCATACATTATTTTTAATTAAGATATAAGTATGTGAGCAGAAAAGTCTTCAACTTTGGTCTTGAGAGTGATATTGTCATTTTGAGCTTCTGGGTAAAAAAAAAAGGGGGGTAAATACTTCTTCCTGCCTTGACGACAAAATTTGTCATTATTATATGTGGAAGTTCACACTATGAATAGGTCTAATAAGAACATTTATACACACATATCTGAGAGTTTCCCCCCCCCCCCTTTTTTTTTTTGGCGGTGTATTTGTTTTAAATGGGTTGCATGTGTCCCTGGGGGATCATGAGTGCTCCCCTCGCTAGAGTACTTCTCACATCCTTAGGCTAATAGGGAGAATGATGCATTTCCATTACTGTTCCATTTAAACAATAACTGTTGATAAGAAATAAATACTTCATTCCAAATGGTGTCTGCAGTACTTAAAGGTTTGGCAAGTTTTCAAGAGTATAGGCATGAATTCAACACTAAATTGCTGCTGCTTCTGTAGAAAATAATGAGTGGTGTCATTTGATCAGGGACAAAGTGACTATCCAGCAGGGGTGATTTTGAGAAAGTAGCTTTTAATAATAAAGAAAAAAATACCATTTCTCATGTGAAACCATCCCCATAGCTTGTTTGTAAAGTAAATAATGTAGTTGACATAGTAGGGTGAACCTGTAGAAATAGAGGTTGTGACAAACTCAGTCACTGTCTGTTTCCCTAGAAATCCGTTGGTTTTTTTTGCTCGCTGCTGCTGGTATCCTTGCCTACAGTTTGTCTTGTGGAAACACCTCTCTGTGTTCCCTGGCAGTGCCCCTTGTGTAAGAAGCAGAGAAACAACCTTTCTGATAGGTTCACTGGCTCTTTTCTCTTTTCTTCTTCTTTTTTTCTTTTTCCTCCTCGAAGAAGCCACAAGTATTCAATGCATTGTGCATATTGGACTGATGGGAAGATTGTACAGAGTAGCAACTGACACCCATTCATTCATGCAACAAAGTTACAATCTTTAATGATCTGTTTTCCTGACCAGGCTTGTACTATTCAGTAGAGTTCAGGTTTACTTTATACTAGCACAATATAATAGCTCAGGCAGATTTTGATGTACTACTCTGAACTGAGCTAAGTATCTCCAGATTGCTCAACCAGAAGCCTGTGAGACTTGCATTTTGTACCTTTGACAGAAACAGTTTTGCACTCAGAAGGCTTTTGCTGTGGTATCTGCTCCGAGAAGAAGATATTCTCAGAACTGCCTGATAGTTAAGGCTCTCACTGATTTTTACTGGCAGCTGTACCTACCATTTTTTTAAAGTCAAATCCTGAATATGTAAGAGCTGTCTAAAAGTGGTGATGGTAGACAGAGTTTGCCATTTCTGCACTCCCTAAGCTGCACATATTGTCTCCTGACATGAGTATTTCCCATCTTATTTGTCGCTCTTTCTGAAAGTGTCATAGCACCTGACTTTGAACTGAGACACATCAGATTTAGCTGTGGTTGCTGAGGCTCAAAGATGCCACTGCTGCTCTTTGGTCTTACTTCCCATGTTACCACAAGCCAAAGTTTTGCCCAGTAATTCCACTCTTCCGTGAGAGATCATCTTACGTGTCTAAAGTCAAATATTTGGTGACTACACAAAGTCCACTAACGTACAGTTAAGCTAAGCCATGTCTCTTTGAAAGCAAAGTCAAACCCCCTAAGCAGCTAATATTCTGTTATGAATTAGTTTTTTCCTTTGACAATATATTCCAGTGGCTATTTACCCTCACAGTTAAAACCCATACTTTATTTCCTGTGACTTTTTTCCCTAATTTGTCCTCTAGTGATGGCTAATTACCTAAAGATAAATTTAGAATGCACTCATAACCTACAGCAGTATACATGCCTACAGTTCTTCTGTGAGACAGAACTGCACACACTTTTTTCAGGTTTAATTTTGTCCCTGTGTGCAGGTGATTTTTCCTATGCAGTGGCTTCACCATAGATTACATTCAAATAGACACAGTCATTTCCCATATCCTTTATCGTATGTATATCTCAGCTGCTTTCAGTAAATGTTTTCTACCTCAGCATTTTATTGTAGAGGTAGTTTCTGCTTTATAACCATCTCTGGTTTTGATCTAGTTATAAATCATGTTTTGAGTTTGCGACATGGGGTTTTTTTCTGTAATTTCTTATCATAGAATCACGGAATGGTTTGGGTTGGAAGGGACCTTAAAGATCCTCTAGTTCCAACCCCTCTGCCATGGGCAGGGACACCCTCCACTAGACCAGGTTGCCCAAAGCCTCATCTTCTTCTTTTATTGTGTCAGCTAACTTTTTAGTTTCCTCAGATAATTCAGTAATGATTTATTTCTGATTTTACTGTATTTTTCCAATTTCTTTCCTCAAATAAGGATCACTGATGTATTCTTATAATTTTAGATGTTTAATTGCTGACAAGTGATTAAATACCAAATCTATTTCAACTAGTAGTCAGTGGGAATACTGTTGTGTTTCTTTTTTTTTCCCGATTTACATCTCTCAGGTGGCTAACATTTTCTGTTTACCTGGAATGAGTAAGTTATTGTTTCTGCATTTCAGAAGAAATCCAGTATGTGCTTTTATCTTAATAAAGTCATGTGATCTTCCCAGTGTAGAGTGAGTATTTTTCCAGGTGTCTGAAAGTTTAAACACAGCAGCTTGGGTTATGTAGCGTGAATAAAAACCCCCAAACTGTAGATTTTTTTTAATTATTATTTTTGATTGTATGACTAAAGAAATTTTATTTCATTCACATGATTTTGCAGTGTACTGGCACAAACAAGTCATCAAGTATTTGTCCTACGAATCAGTGCAACCATAGATATCTACTGTAAAAGCCTGTGGTATTGATCTTGATTTGTAATATCACAAGCAAGCTTGAATGCAGTCTGGTTGTTATGCGACGTGCAGAATGTCCCACAGCAGAGCGTGCTAATGGGGGAAAGCACAGAGGAAGAGTGGAAACTAATTCAATTTTTAGGGGAGCAAATAGAAAGTGAGCGTGCTTATCAGAGTCTGTCTTGCACTGTATATTTGGACTGTTATTAAGTCTTAAGACTTACATGAATGATTTCATAAATTCATTTACATTGGAGATTTGTCTTCTGCTGTTGCCTATGTAATGGTGATCTCACATATTTCAACTCAACGTGAAGATGCCTGGTGCATGAGTAATTCTTGCTTGTGTTAGTTGGGAAGAAAAATATATAGTGTATATTGGGGTGGGGTGTATATGCAATCTTTCTTTATGGACCAACTTAAGGTGCCTGCATATGCATTTGTGATTTAAAATATGCACATCAGTACAATCTTTGGGTTTTCATTGGTCACTTAAGCTAAGCTAGGGCTTGAGAAGTGGATGGAAATGACAGTAATGTAAAAGCATCTCTTCTCAGAAATTGTACCCATTGCTGTGGTCATCTTCCTAGGTGTACTATGCTTGATTTATCCTTAGTTTTTCAATTTTTTTCATTTTCCTGTTTTGATCGGGACACACAGCGGGGCTTGAGAGCATAGTGCCAACTGTATTCCATAGTTGTAGACAGTACCAATAATGCAGTGATTTATGCTTTGTAAAACCCTAAAAAAGAGAGATTGAAGTAGAGAAATTATTAGTCTGATAGTTATATTTTAAAACCAGCAATACACTCATAAACAACCTCAAATTTTAAAAAGTGTTGGTGTTGTCATAGCACCCCTTTGCTGTTTTTCAAGATGCTGTCTTCACCGCACTTGAAGCGATTTGTATCTTTGCTGCCCGTGTTGTCAAAAACAGTTGTACTGAGGCTTCTCGGTTAAACTTAAATCTGCTTCTTCTGTCTGAGGAAACAAAGACATGTCTCTTCATTGAAAGGAGTCTTTGTTTGCTTAAATGACAAGCCGGTGCTGTCTAGCACTGTTTGCAGAGGGTTTTAGCAAAGGATGTGCTTGGTATGGCTTCTTCTCACCCAGGCTGGATAAAAATCTAGATCTATTTTCATTCTGAATTCAGGCCTTTGTTTTCAGTGCAGTTGGCCATATTATGGTTTGCCAGGTAGTGACAGAAATGAGGATGGTGTTTTTTCTCCCTGTCAATAAATATTAAACCCAGAACACTGAGATTATTTTCCAAGGGTATGTGTGTGCACCTTGGCCTGCCTTTGCTTTGGTTCCAGGTATTATTGTTGGGTATAATGTTGAGATATACCCTGTTCTGAGACTGGATTTTTGACTATTGAGTCCCTTAATGACAAGAACGGAGGAGGCAGATAAACTACAGCAAGGGTTGATGTTCAGATTTGATTCCAAAGTTTGACTCATTCTCAGATCTACCAAGTTTCTCAGAAAACCACTTGAGAATATCAAACTGTCAATGTCATTATGGCCCCAAACTGCTAAAAATATTCTCTGAGATACTCTGTATGAATTACCATGGGTGCCACTGATAATTTGAGTGGCACTTTAAGAGATTTGTTCTTCTCTTCATAATGAAAACCATTATCTGTTTAAATAGATGTTAGGCGTTTATTATGGTTTGTCTTATTAATACCTGGCTATAAGAAATGAAGAATAATAAAATGAAGAAATTTTTATTAATTCCTGACCAACCATGATTAAAGGCCTTTAGTTGAGCACTTTTCTTTTAATTGTCTGTCTTCAGTTTGATTTAAAGTCTGACTGATTAATTGAAAAGGAAGATTTTCAAATATTTAATTTCAGGACCCTGAATCTATTTGGAAAGTTTGTTGATGTTCTCAGTTGTGACTGCTGTGGGAGCAGTACCAGCATGTAGGCTATGTTGTCTGGACTTGGCCTCTTTAATATTTGAGCATGCTGTGTTTGCTAAGACACCACAGAATTCAAGAGCAGCAATATTGATTTGAGTTTTCTCTGCCTTTAAACTCACAACTTCCAAAGTTGTAAATTTCTATTTATCAGCCCTCAGCTGTCCTAAATCCACAGTGTAAACAAGAAAAATTCAGTGTTCCCATCCCGCACAAAGTTCATGCACGGTGATTTTTTTTCAGTTTAAAAACCATCAGTCAATTCATGAAAAAGGACACTGATAAACTTGGCTTTCTGTCTGCATGTCTATGAAGCTTGCCTGGCACCTCTTATAACTTCTATTTTAAGTCCTGTCAGTGTTAGAATAGATTGATCCATAATTCAGATTATTTTAAAAATCAAGTATGTATGTGTAAAAAACCAAACAAACAAACCCCACCAAAACAAAAAAAAAACCCCACCAAAAAATTCCAACCTCCCCAAAACCTAAAAACTCCAAAAACAGATTAAAAACCCCCCACAAAAACCCCAAACAAAACAAAAAACAAACCCCACCAAAACCCCAACGAATTGTAAGTAAATGATTTTTAAAATTTTTTTTCCCATCATATATCCAAAATGAAAAGGTATAGTAGATTTATAACTTCACATCCCTGGTAGCAGAAGGTACATTTGCACATGCTCAAAAAATGAAATTACTTACATAGCAAAATCCAATAGTTTGCTTTGCCATGAGACCAACTCGTGGCTTGCTTGGCAAATTAAATTTATTGCTAGCCTTCTCAAAACCAAAAATTTAGACTAAATCTTTTCAGCTTGGAATTTTAGGTTTTATTATTTGCTTTTAAAACTCGGATTGTACCAGATTGTGTCTTAGATAAGCACTTGGATGTCCCAGAGACAGCTGACTGTTTGCCCTCATTGGAGGGCTGGCCTGGATAGTGGGAATGTCAAACCTGTGCACCCTCAGGGCTTGGTGTCTGTAGCTGCCACTCTTCCACCACTTCTGTGTAACACTGGGCAACTTTGGTCCAACTTTTCATAGATGGTCATGTTTTCTTGCCTCTCCAATATGAAAGACCTGGACTTGGTTTGGAGAAGTGCCGAGTGCTCACAGGTGCAACTGAATCCAGTATTGGATGTGTTTTGAACATGTAAATTGTTATTTAATTGTAAGCATTCCAAAAGTGCTGCTCCCAGGCAATGTGTATTGGGCACTCAAAATTAGTTGGTCCTTTTTACCTTCAGTTGGTCTTAAGTACTTTCTCCTGTTTGTAAATTAAGATGATGATATTTTACCTCGGGGGGCTTCTGCATGGGATTCTTCAATGCCTGTGAAGCTGTGAGGTGGTGGAGTTCTGTGTCCTATAGAGAGAGCACCTGGCAGGGTACGAAATCTGCTGGTGGATGGAATGAAGTGGTGTGCAATAAGCATGACAAGACATCGAGGCATGTACTGAACACCAGAGGTGAAACAAACCATTGAACATCTTTCATTCTGTGCGCTGTTACAAGGCTTCATTCTGGGGGCGGGGTGGGGTGCGGAAATAGTTGCTCATAAAATTATTAACAGCTGCTTTGTAATCCATGTCCATATGAGTCAAAGGATGCAGTGATACTAATTGGGGAAAACCCAGAGGGAATAATCTCACGCTATGTTAATTGTACACATATAGAGAGGTCCGTTGGAGCAATTACAGCTATTATGCACAGCTTGGCCCTCTGAGAAGCCTGTTTCCTGAATAAGATCAGAAGCTATTTGCCCTTTCTCTTTTCCTTCAGTTAATTCAGCGCTAATGCATTGGTCTGCTGCCTTCCTTCTTGCTGTCTTATCTGCGGTCTTTTTCTTCATACCTTTTTAAGTTATGTGAAGGTAGGTTCTACATCTTCTTTACAATGGCTAAAATATAAAGTGTACAGTAGCTCAATTTAACTTTCAGAAATAACAAAACTTACCGCAATTGCATCTCCTTGCTGCAGGCATTAGCACATGCAGAAAGTAAGTGTAGAATAAGCGTAGTGTATAGTTTCTGCTTATTTTGCACAAGTGTAAAATACATAATACAAGGTGCAAGATAAGAGATTCAAGATTAGTATCTCTTTTTATACAAATAGCCGTGCTTTCTTACATCTGGTCAGGAAAGTGTGCCTTGTATTTCACATTCCCTGTACTAGAAACTCATGGAGTAACTTGTCCAATATTTTCTAACATTATCAGGTATGCATCCAGCAGCTGAGTTTATAGCCCACACAGACAGAAAAAAATTTCAATAGGTTATACCTACGCATTTTTAAATTCTGGTGGATTTTGTACTAACTAAAGCAATTTGTACGTTTGTTGCAAATAAGTATGCAAACCCTCTGCCATTTTTCAGGAGCAGACTTTGGTCTAACGTTTTCTAAGAAATGGTATAATGGATGAATAAAATGAACATTTCAAAACTTTTTATTAGTATCTGGCATTACCAACATACATAAAGAAAACGATCAATTTTATTTCTAACATAGATTGGGATTAAAAACTACATAAAGGATGTAGAAGAGTATAATACATTTGCTGGTATATGAGGCAACAGAACTCCAGAGATGGATGCAAATCTGTAATATGTGCCAACTGAGATTTTAAATGTGAAAAAATAGAACATTAGGTGAACTCTTCAAGCCTTTGGGTGGGGCCCCTCTGCATTGTCTTTTGTAACATTGCCTACTGTCTTTATCTTCAGGACCATGTGCCCCAGGTTTGTGTAAGGGAAAGCTGAAAAAGCAAGATGGAATTGAAGGCTTTACCTCTTGGATCCATGATGTACATTTTTCTCTTCTAGGTGACTGCCTAACAAACAGGGTTTTTTCTTGTTTGGTTGGTTTTGTTTGGTGTGTTGTTTTTTTTTTTTTTAAAGAATAGTTTCTCTGTTTTCTATTTCTAACATTGTAGTGCAGGCAAGTATCTTTTTATATTGTAGCAACATTTATGCTGAATGGCAGATCAATAGGTTAAACAGTAAGTCTTAGAGATGTTCTTTCGATACAATTACCTTAGGTCTTCCTCCTAGGTGTGTAAAATAAAACTCTAAAATTTAAAAGCTGTTGTTCTATTTACCCTGTAACAGTGGCGGGGGGTGGGGGGCAGAAGCAGGGACAATGTAGGAAATCTAAAGGCGGCCTACAAGAAGGCTGGAGAGGGACTGTTTGCAAGGGCATGTAGAGACAGGACAAGGGGTAATGGCTTTAAGCTGAAGGAGGGTCGATTTAGATTAGGTATTAGGAAGAAATTCTTCCCTGTGAGGGTGGTGAGGCACTGGAACAGGTTGCCCAAAGCAGCTGTGGCTGCCCCCTCCCTGGCAGTGTTCAAGGCCAGGTTGGATGGGGCTTTGGGCAACCTGGTCTAGTGGAGGGTGTCCCTGCCCGCAGCAGGGGGGTTGGAACTAGACGATCTTTGAGGTCCCTTCCAACCCAAACCATTCTGTGATTCTATGATTGTATAGATTCAATTAATATTTTTCCACAGACTCCTGGCTACTTTGACTGTCTCTTGGAAGAGGTCTTTAGAAATTTTCTGCCTCCAGAGAGCCTGCTTTCATAGCAGCTATAATTCTTCCAAATTGACCCATGGCAAAAAGTTAGTCTTAAAATTTTCTGTCCCATCTGCCAACTTCTCAGCATTTATAGGGAATGCTTCCCAAGAAGCATTGTGCTGGTTAAAAGGACTCCGGCTGTCATTGGGACAGTAGCCATCTGGAATGTGGAGAGAATTACTGTCTGTAATATGGTAACTGCTGGGAACCCCAGTGGAAGATGTGGACCCCCTTTGTACTAGGTGATTCATTTAAAAGAAAAGAAAAAAAACCCAGCATAGTTATTGGTCTTTAGAGCATGCAATTCACATTTTAGAGTAAAATTGATTAAAAATATTAAAGGTAAGGATGAGATAATAATACAGCAGAACTACAGTTTACCACAGAGTAAGCTGGTGTTAGGCATAGTGAAATGATTTGTGAGGTTGACAGCTGAGGTACATGTCTTTGTTCAAGAAATAATGAGACACCCCTCTAAATTAAGTGGCTTTTGAATTAAGTGTTATTTTACTTGTTCAGATGGTGTTTTTACACTGTAAAAAAAATCTCTCCATTTCTGATCAACCCTGGAGCAATTGTAAAAGAAAAACTCCCTTCCTGTGATCTCTGATAGTGTTTTATGGGGAGAACTAGATTCTATACTTTCCACCTGTTCTTTAGCACTGTCAGCTACTAGACACTAACTCATCCTCCTCTTAAGAGTAGCAAGTCCCTTTATTTACTGCCCATTTCTGTCCTGGGTTTGAGTCCAGCTGGCTACCCAGGCTGCAAGAGAAGACTGAAGGAGAAAAGCTGCTGCTAGCAGCGGAAAGATCTGCAGGACATCTTGTGAGAATGAGTTCTTAAACAAGCTGAGGCTATTTTTCTGGGCAGAGTTTTCAGATAGCTTCTGTTTCACCTTATTTCTGTGCTGCCAATCTCATTAAACTAGAATTTGAATTCTGTCCTATATGTAGGATAGTTAGGATTAATATCAATTCAGATACCATCCCTATCAGAAATTTTTCAGAATATGTAGGAAATTGTTATTTTAGCATGTTTTTCCTAGACAATATTATATTTGCAGGTTTGGAATGATCGAGCAGATGAACAGACCACTGGGACAATAAGAGAGTCTTCTCATTGTTACTGAACTTCTGTGTTGCCTGGATACTGATTTCAACTAAATACATTTGGTTCAGACTTAAGATTTTTAAAGAGATTTAATCAGAAACAAAGACACTTGCATAACATTCCTTAGTATTGCATCCAAAAATGGTCACAAACTTCAAATGATGAACTGGATGTTGAATATTTACTGCTTGTTAAAAATAATTGTGAGATTTTCACAGGAGAAGGAATTACCTTTTTGCTCTAGGAACAAATATTTTGACAAAATGTAACGAACTTTGAAAATTGTTTCAGAGTGAGAAAGCTGATGTAGCTTGTGTCTGTGGCCCTCTGAAATTATTGTACTTACCATTATTTTGTTTTTGATGTAGAAACATGAGTATGTTTTTCTTCCAGCCATCTGGTGACCTCTCAAAGTATTTATACTATAAATGACGAAATACAGCTGAGTTTATATTTTGATTGCATGACTGGATTGGGGCAAATCTTACCATGTATCCATGGTATCTCTGATACATGGTTTTGTCAGGAGTTTGTTCACTGATACAGCTATTTGGTGGAAAGAATTATCATATGATACCTTTTCCTTTCCGTATTTAATTTTCTAGGCCTTGTAGCAAACTAAAGTAATCTGTTATTGATGAAAATTCTGAAGGATAATATTCCTTACAAAACTTGAGTAACCTCATCATTTGCTTGTATTGATTTCCACCCTTTTTAAAAAAGGACAGAAAGGAAGAGAAATGCTGCTGGTTTCAGTACTATGGACAAAATATATAACGTAGCAGGTAATAAATGTGTTTTGACAGCAGAAGCACAGATGTATATTGTAGTGGGTGCTGAGAGGGAAACTGAAGCAGCCCTTATATTCTGGCAGTCAGGTAAGTATATTACTTGTCTGCATTTTATTTCACCTCGAGGACATAAGTTTTCATCCCAACTCCTTCCATATCTTTTCCAAATCTGTGCAGCAAGATTGAATAAAATCATTATCCAGAAAGAGGACTCCATATGAGAACAAGTACAGGGTGGAAAGAAGCAAATACTCCTTTGTATTTAAAATCATTTGTAAAGTATAGACGAGAACAAGTACAGATTTAAAATGTGCAAAATGTCAAAATATCAGAATTTCTTAGATGATACTGTTATTATGGGGGTGGGTTAAAGTATTTATTTGCAAAGTGATGTGAAAGGCAATTTTACAACTAGTCATTTACTTTTTAAAAAAATTTATCTTACCCATTGCATCACAGTATTTTTGAAGTATGCTAGTCTAAAATTGCATACCACTTGAAAATAAATAGCAGGAACACGCACAGACTTGAAAACTGGGAATGGGAGCCTAGAATTAATACTGATCATTCTACTGTCTGCTCTGTCTCCAGAATGAATTGAATAAAAACATACTTTTGCCCCCCACCTTGCTAACTGCTGGGATGATAATTTTAATTTTGTACAATGTTGCCATTTTTTCCATGCTTTATTTGTCTGATGTCACAGGTGAGGTTTATAATTAATTACTTTCTCCCTGGTATGTTCCCAAAGAAATTTAACATCACAGGCTCATCAGTAAGTTATATCTGGGATGTGCAGTATTTTGAATTAATGTTTATAACAAGTAACAGTTTATTGGAGAATACTATTAGCAAAAAAAATTTGGTTTCTTAATGTTTGCTTAATAATGGCAAATGACTTATGAAGATGTGAGGGACAAATGGAATGCCATACCAATTAAATAATTTGGCTGTAATAACTTCAATGTGTCTTTGTACATGGAAAGTAAATCATGCCTTCTGATTTACTAATCCTCTTTATTTAGTAACTTCGATTATGTTGTGCAAAGTAGTGTTCTTGTGAAATACGTATTTCATGAGAAAAATGTAATTAATGAAGTGACACAGTGCATTTATATAGCTTCTGTAGACTTCAGTAATGGACATGAAGACTATACATCGTCTCTTCTTAGGGGGCTTTGTGAAAAAGTTTTCCCCACTGTAAGAGTACATTTCCAATAATGTCACTAACATTCTGAAACTTACCTGCAAAATAGCATTAGAGACAGTATACACCAACTAATATAAGACTATCTTTAGAGTGATGAACCTGCCCAGGATGAATAAACATACAATGTATGCGTGTGCTCACATGAGAATTTCAGCAGAGGGTTATGTCAAGATAACTGCGGACCAACTAATACTGTTTCTTAATCACCTGGAAGAATTCATTCCACTATTCAAGGTATTAAGAAAGACTATTCTAACATTTTATTATGCCATACATGCAGCCTCTTGCTTAAAGTACATTTAAATTCCGATAACTGATTTTTTTTTAATAAGCATATATTAAATGAAGAGAATCAAGTGGATTTTACATTTTAATTGTGTTAATGAATAGAAATCTAATGCATTATTTATTAAGAAATGAGGAGGTGTATTTTATCTAACTCTTCGTCCTCTAACTCTTCGTCCTCTAACTCTTCGTCCTCTAACTCTTCGTCCTCTAACTCTTCGTCCTCTAACTCTTCGTCCTCTAACTCTTCTAACTGCCCTTCCTTTGTCTAAAGAGCAAATTACTGGTCAGTGTGTTACACTGATAGTATTAAAAGAAATGAGACAGTGTGGCCACAGGTGAATTTCTCTCCTAAGTGCCCTACAAGAAAATGTAGAGAAAAAAAAAATTTAAAAAAAGCTCTGGTAGAGCTTTGTTGAAAGCCTATAAAACCAGATAGTCATGAGGCAGACCTGCAGGTAAGACCTTTATCTGGCTTTGGAAGCTTTGCTTTACTGAATATTTGATGAAACAGACTGCAGATCTCTGCAGCACAACTCTAGTCAAATCCCTGGTGACAGTTAAGAGTTAGTTGTCCTTTCTGGGATTTGCTATGATTGAATCTGCCAGACATCTCTCCTTGATAGGGAGGAGAGAGGGGGACGCAGAGACAGCAGTGAACTTAACGAACAATTAACTTAAACAGCACCGTTTGGACTTGGTGTGCTTTCAGAATGCTGGTACTCCACCAGCAAAGTAACCCAAGACAAAGTTCTGCCAGCAAACCAAGATATTTTAATCAACCTTCATTCAGGAAGAGTAGCACAGTATATGACAATATGACTCAAACTTTGCATGCAATAAAACCCCCTTTTAAACTACTACTGGAACGTAAGGGATTAAGGTCTGAAGTATAACATCATTATGTCTGTGCCCTTGTTGTTTGGAGGAACTTAATGCCATAACGGATTTGACAATGTCAGCCTCCTCACAGTTCTTACAAGGGATGCAGTTAACCTGTGGATGAGATTTTAACTACCACTGTTATATGCAGAGAAGAAAATACAAGCATGTATGGCCTAGATTTTGGTAACAATAGAAAACACTAAGAACTTAAAGGCCACTTGAAAATCTAGAATGTTTACATATTGCTTATAACAGCCAGCTGAGATGGGGGGGGGAAGTATGGAACAAGAATCCACAGTTCCATTTACACACCAAGGATTTTGTACAGAGCTGATGGGTACAGGGTTGGAAGAAAAGGAACGGATGGAAGAATAGTGACCAAGAAAGCAGATGGGTGCTGGGCCAGGAAGGGGAATGAGAAATAGTTTAGAGAGGAATAACAGAGTTAAGAGATAGGAGAGGGCAAAAGGAATGAAGAGAGAACTACTGTGTGAAAGGAGCAGGGAAGAGCTAAAGCAACTTTTGGAAAGAAAAATAAAAGAAGACTTGGAGGACAAAGATGTAAGCAGAGACAGGAAAAATAAGAAGAGATGGAGAGGGAAGAACAAAAAGAATAAATATAAGGAGGAAGGTTGAATAAAATCCATTTTGCCAACACCAGCAAAATCTAATATTAATTTGTGCTCTTAATTTTTAATATGAAGATTTCAAGTGTTATAGCATACCTTCCAATCCAAACCATTCTATGATTCTGTGACCTCTAGGTAAAATCAGCATATTATCTTGATGACATCATGAGAAATATTGCTGCTATTTTTTCTTTGGTGGTTTTAGAACGTCCACTTTGTATAAGTGCATGAAGAGACCACATGCATGTAAATAATTATTTGCAGTAGAGATGCAAAGATTTCTCTGTTTTGAGAAGTGAATATAGAAACTGGGGAATTCTGTAGCCAATCTTTAGTTGAGAATAAGAGAGGCTGAATATAAAGCATAAACTTTATATAAAGTAAAAACTTCCAGGAACTTTACAGGGTTATCTTTAAGTTCATAGGAATATAGATACATACAAGTTGCCATAATTCTCCTAATTACTTTATTTCAAGCTGCAAATAATCTTTTAACACATATATATGAGCATACACTTGTGCAAAGTATTAATGTCAATTAATGTCATAGTTATTAGGCTAATGATAATGATTAGAATAAAAACATGATTTGGTTTGCCTTTTCTGCTTGGTATGTTTCCACTGTACTGGAAAAATTGATACTAAACAGATCTGCACTTCTGCATGTGAATCTGACCAACAAAAAAAGAAATTATTAGAAGGTTTCTTAATTCTTAATCAGGCGTATGTATTTTGGTCTTTCAAAGTATTATGCAAGAAGATACATTTGAACTGAAAAAAACTTTTTTTTTTTTTTTTTAAATACCCTGGGTGTTAAACTGAAAGGCTTAAATATGAAGATTTCCTTCATTCTTTAAAAATGTGACAGTATGGGCTGGAAAAGAACTCAAGGGTCTTCTAATACAAATACCTTGAGCAAGAGCAAGACCGTTACTTCTGGGCATTCTAGCACATACACAAAATATTTCAGATCCTGTATGTTTCTGAGACAAGAAAAATACCTGTGGGTTTATGTGGTAACAGATTTATCTCCTCTTTCTCTGCTGTTTTGAAAATTTAAGAAAACTAGGTAGCCTTCCATTGATACAATACAATTTAGGTGTTCCTTCAGATATAAAGGTTAGTTACGGGTTGGTGGTGTTTGTGGTTGGGGTTTTTTTTATTTGTGTGTGGGGTTTTGGGTTTTTTTTGCCATTTAAAAAAATTGTCCTTGCAGCTGGTCAAATTGACAGAAAAATATGAAAAGTACTATACAACATAGCTAGTTCATTTATTTAGATACCTAGTCCCAGGGCATGAGCTTGATTTTTTTTTTTTTTTTTTTTAAGTAATAATTGATAAGTTGCTATCTAGTACACTGAAAACCATATCAAACAATTATTGAAATGGTCCTCAAATTAATGTGTAATTGTGATATCTAAAAAAAAAAAGATATCTGAATTCATTTATTGTGCAAGGGTATTTTTAGAATCTGAAGCACTCTGGTCTGTTCACTGTTGGTATTGATGCACCTTATAATTTAAAACTGTCAACCAAAACTTTTCCAAATGGAGGGGTATTTAGATAAAATTCCAAACTTTGTACTTTGGTGTCTGATTTTCAAAAGAACTTGAGTAAGCCAATGGTTTGCTGAAGGTTCTACAGAAGATACTGTGCTTTTTCTGTCATTCAAATCTGGGGTTGTTTTTTTTTACTGGTTTTTTTTTTTTAACTGATGCTTTATGAACCTTGGTTCTTGATTCAGAAAAATGCTTAGAATCTTACTCAAGGCCCAGTAGGTTTAAGGTACATGCTTGAAGCCAGGCCGCACTTCAGTGCTTTCTTGAATTGAGGTATCAAGAAAGTGGTGTTTTCCCCTGAAAAATATCATTGGAATAGCAAAAGAACATCTTTGTAGAGATGAAGACAGCTCTATTCTGAGAGAAAGCTGCTTGCTGAGTTGCAAAAGGCAAATGTTAATGGTTTTACACCCTTAATGACTGAAGTACAATAGGGATAAAAAATTGAGAAGAGAAATGCTGAAGTGATTCCAGTGTGATTACATCCAAATTATACTGCTCGTTTCTTTCAGAACAGAAAACAATGGCAGGCTAATGAGAGCTCTACTTTTTCTTAATACAATAAAGCTATTAACCAACTGGATCTGCAAACTTTTGTTTCTGCAGTTTCCATCTGTTCGTATGGCATTATAGAGATAAAACGGTTAATTTCTATTAGCTCCTGAAGTCACATAAAAGCCTAGAAAACTACTGTGGATGCAGTTATATTTTCAGTGATGCATTACTTCATCCAGCCTTAAGTCTAAAATAATAGCATAAAGTCACTATCTGGCCATTATCTCCTTTCAGTAATGTGCTGCTTTTTCAAATCCCATCATAAAATTATTTATGGATTATTTGCAGAATTCATTCCCTTCTTTATATCAGGTTTCAATAAAGATAATAGCAGTCAGGGACAAGACAACACTAAATGTCTTCATGCAACACTGCATTTGTGCAGTAAAATAATCTTATCACTTCTGGGAATGACACTGAGCAGGTTAAATTATGGGCAGGCAAGCAAGCTTGAAGGGTTTTACGTGTGTAAACTTGGTGATTAAAGTATTTCAGTCAGCCAGGGCTGTAATCTGAGACTGGTGTTTTCTGATTAATATTTGCTGGGGTTGGGAGTGGGGGTAGGCACAGGGACCAGGAGGTACCTTTTCCCCAAGTTGGAAAATGCCAGCATCTCATTTTGAAATGTTTAATTTTTGTGTTTCTTCTTTTCTATAATAAACTATTTCAAAATTAGAAGATAGCTTTTGACAAAGGCAAAGACTGCATCTTCAGGTGTTTTCCTTTAAATACAGCTCTGCCTGTATGTAGTGCTGTCCTGCAAATCCCAGTGAAACCCAATTCAGTACCTCGCTGCTACTGTCCTGCTCTGGTTGTCATAAGTGTGGGGGAGACTAATGGAAATCTTCTGTCAATCTTTATGTATTCGTACTGTCCACTTCTAATGTGTCTGTGTCCTGTGTTGATGAGAGATTTAGGAAGCAGATGCAATGCAGTGCTCATGACACTGTTGTGGTGTAGCCAGATCAGTCAGTAAAATTGCTGTGTGTTGGATGAGACTGGCATGCAGATGAGAGCAAATTGGATCAAAGCTCAGGAATTCGGAGGAGACGTTAGTTGGCAGAGGGAACCAACCAAGATCTGTTAGGTGTAATAACAGATGCTGTGGCCAAGTACTGAGTGCCCTCTGACAACTGTGTTCTGAATCCTGGCTTGTGGTGACTCCTACCTGCTACTGGATTGCAGCAGTAGGAGCCACCACTGGTTTTATTTCTGTTTGGCTGACTGGCTTGTGTTCCTGTACTTTCAGAGCTGCATCTTTCCAACAGCATAGAAGGTCTTGCAGTTATTTTTTTTATGTGGTTTGCTTTTCCATGAGTTTATTTGGTTTAGTCTACAATGTCATTACTCTTCTTCAAATGGGCAGGATCTACAACCTGAGTACTGACGCTATGGGAGCTAAAAGAATATGAATCACTCATTGTTGTCTAAATACCTATGACGTTGCTATAGGTGAGAACAAATGCTGGTTGTTTTTGAGTCTCTTCAGGAATTTGATGTTCAAGTTCTCATTAGTTTTTTCTCCTTAGTATACACCGCGTTGGATTTGTTCAGTCATTCTCTCTAGCCTCTAACCAAGAGCTGTATATAACATAGCAATATATGCACTATGTTCCACGACCACGTTGTCACAAAGGAACAATTCACATGTGTTCATGACAGTCAGAATGTGTTAGATACTGCCTTTCATTAGGGAAAAAAATTACAGCATGCCAGTACTTTCCATCTAAAGAATGTGTTTAAAAATAGAAAGTGGTTCCAGAGAATTCCCAGGCTCACAAATAGCAGACATTCTGCAGTTTATCTCCATTTCCTAAAGGAATACCATCTGAGTGGTGAACTGAACTTTGGTCACGATAGTAAGGTGTTAGGATTCAGAATAGCTAATCACTAGCCATGAGAAACACCAGGAAAGGTTATGATTATTTTGTGTTAAGGGTCCTCCCGAATATGTTGGTGGATTTGTTTTGTTTGTTTTTAAAAAGACCATCATTGCCATCACAGTAAATTCAAAAGCAGTACTCAAGTATTCCTGAATTTACTGTAAGCCATAAAATATCTCTTAGTGATACAAGCATTGTAAAATAGGAGTAGTTTGTTTTCCAGACTTAGTCACTAATTCAGACCTTGATTATACTTTTAGTCTTTGTGCAAAAAATTGAGAAGAGGTATATAGATTAAGAATATAATTTTTATCAGTCAATTTTAAACTGTTAGGTAATATTTTGATTTCAAAGTTTCACTTATTTCTTCCATTTTTATGGATTATGCAGACTGAAAATGTTAGGTCCTCACAATAAATATTCTGAGGTAATACACGTATTTAGTACATGTGGTATGTCAGAATTTATTGCTTTAGTGATATAAAGGCACTGCATATTTTCTTTCGAATTCCATCCACTGCAATCATGGTGATGACAGATTGATATATTATTAGCTGTTTGGTGGTGGGAAGCACAAGATAACAGAAAAGTGGAAGAAAACGTCGGTCTTCAGAAAGGTATTGGCTGAATAGTTCAGACTCTTGTGCGTTGTACTTCCACTGTTTTTTCCAGTCTGGTATAACAGTTTGTTCTCTGGCAGCAGCTAAGACCTGATGCATCTGGTAACATGTATGAGAACAGGTATATGTGATCAGGAGGCCACGTGGTTTGAAGCACTGGGCTACATTGTTAGGCTAGGAAATATATGTTACATGCCTTGGCTTCTGTAAATTCAAGTTCCCTAGCAGACAGCATACTCTTAGCTGCAGTGCAGCAGCCATTCCATTGCTTTATAATACTCTTGATTGATCTGGATTCCACTTTAACTAGATAAATATAAATTGAACTTAAGGGTCAGACTTATCTGATGTTTGTGTCAGCATGTTGCTGTGGCAGTGTCATGTTTTCTGGCCAGACAGGCAGTAGAAATGGAAAGCGGGGCCTGTGTGAAACCAGAGGAAGAATAACAATGGCTAGTGGTGACAGAAGGGGAGGTATGTGGCCGTGGTGCAGCTTCGGGACATGCTCAGCCATCGGGATGTTTTGTGAAGCTTTTTGTGATAAAGCTCCACAGCCCTAGTAGGTATCTCAAAAGGGAAAAGCTGCCGTGAAGTAACCACTCACTCCTTTTCTGGGCATGGGGAAGCTTAAACTATTTCTTCTTTTATCTGTTTCTGTGAATTCAGCAATTGTACAAGAGGTTTCTTCTGTGCATATTTCTGTTTATATGGATTATTCTACTATTATTCAAAATTTCCTGAAGTTGTTTTTTTTTTCCTGTCACTTTTGTGTAAAAATTTTGTATTGCATTAAAATCTTGCTGATGGAAGTGCACAATTGCATATATTCATAATTGTATCTGTTAGCTAGGTTGTATATAGTCTTAATTTCATCTGCCAGAGTGCCTTGTTCTTTTTTCTTGTTCTCAGATTGAATTTGCATTCAGCTGACTACAGTCAAAGATTTCTAATGGAAAGGAAAGTCCCACAACAGAATCTTCTGTCCTGTTACTTAAACATGAAACTAGATGTTTCTGCTCCCTCCATGTTGACTTCAGATATACAGGCAAGAAATTGTAACTTGAAAGCCTCACAAGGAACATTTTACTGTGACATTCAGTATACACTGGGTCTCTGAAGCCTAAGAATGTCCAAGAACCAAAGTGCTGCTTTTGAAAATGGTAAAAAAACTCTTGGAGTTAGGTATATGATATTTCTGGGATGAGAAATCTTGACAGAGATGTTTAAACTTAGTAGTCAGAGTGTTTGTTCAGTTTAACGGGTTCATATTCTGCACAGTGTATAATAGGTTCACATATATCTGCCACATAAATATGGCATATATTTACATATTAAATTTCTTAGGCTTAGTTGTTTTAAGTATCTTAATTTGGTGGAGGAATCATTGTCTTGCCCCTCTCCTTTTCCTCACTTCCTGTGTTTAAAACTTGCCTTCCAGCATGAGTTTTACTTCTTGGTGCTATTGTACCACAGGCACTGTTCTCCTGAGCAGGGAGAATGATTCATTGGTGAAACAGAGATGAGGAGGAGCCATAAGGTTGAGAAGAGCAGGAAAATGTTGAGGAGATTGGAGAAAAAGAAAATTCTTTGGATGAGGTGCAAGTGAAAATAAGGAAGCAACAGAAGGATAAAGAAAGTGAATATGGACTGGAAAATAAAAGTTAGAGGAAGCCATTCCAGGACAAGAAGTGAGGAAAGCTTTTGAGCATGAAGAGCAGGGCATAGCAGAAAGTAGATAAGGTGTGTGTTGGGTTTGCGTGGCAAGGTTTTGGTAGCGGGGGGGGCTACAGGGGTGGCTTCTGTGAGAAGCTGCTAGAAGCTCCCCCTGTGTCTGACAGAGCCAATGCCAGCCGGCTCCAAGATGGACCCGCCGCTGGCCAAGGCCAAGCCAATCAGCGCCTCTGTGATAACATATTTAAGAAGGAAAAAAAAAAAAAATTAGGAGTGAGAAGATGTAAGAAACTTTGCAGGCACCAAGGTCAGTGAAGGAAGGGGAAGAGGTGCTCCAGGCGCCGGAGCAGAGATCCCCCTGCAGCCCGTGGTGAAGGCCATGGTGAAGCAGGCTGTCCCCCTGCAGCCCATGGAGGAAGGATGAGGGGGTGTAGAGATTCCACCTGCAGCCCGTGGAAGACCCCACACCAGAGCAGGTGGAGGCACCTGAAGGAGGCTGCAGCCCGTGGGAAGCCCACGCTGGAGCAAGATCCCGGCCGGACCTGTGGAGAGAGGAGCCCACGCCAGGGCAGGTTTGCTGGCAGGACTTGTGACCCCGTGGGAGAGACCCACACTGGTGCAGTTCGTGAAGGACTTTCTCCCGTGAGAGGGACTCCATGCTGGAGCAGGGGAATGATGAGAGGAGTCCTCCCGCTGAGGATGAAGAAGCGGCAGAAACACTGTGAGATGAACTGACCGCAACCCCCATTCCCTGTTCCCCTGTGCTGCTGAGGGGGGGAACGTTGAAGCAGGGAGTGAAGTTGAGCCTGGGAAGATGGGAGGGGTGGGGGGAGGTGTTTTAAGAGTTGATTTTATTTTCTCATTCCTCTACTCTGTTTTGCCTAGTAATAAATTAGATGAATTCCCTCTTTCAGTTTGGTCTGTTTTGCTCGTGACAACAATTAGTGAGTGATCTCTCCCTGTCCTTATCTCAACCCATGAGCTTTTCGTTCTACTTTTTCTTCCCTGTCTAGTGAATGAGGGGAGTGAGAGAGCGGCTCTGGTGGGCACCTGGCCTCCAGCCAGGGTCAACCCACCACAGGTGGAAGGACTTTCTCTCCTGTGAAGAAATGGATGAAAAAGATAGAGAAACCCCACCCTAAGAAAGAGTGAACGATCATTCAGTGATTTCACAGCCAGTGTTGTGTAGGAGCCATGTGAGTGGGAAACTACATCACCAAATTAGAGGGAAAGCAAGAAGAGAGCCTTATGAAGAAGAGAAGATTGGGAAGAGTTTAGATTCATGGAAAAAACCCCAAAACACCGCAAATCCATTCTTTCATCCCTATCCATACTATAAGGACCCTGAGGGTGCTCGTAGACATTACTGTCCCTGCACAGCCCCTTGAAGGGCTCCTCCCAACCTCCCCATGGCCTAGGACCCATTTCAGCCCCCCAGAGCCATGAGCCCCTGCCCCAGCAACACTGGAGCGGGGCTGGTCCCCAGGTCTCCCCAGCCCTGCCCAGCCACAGACCATGCTGACCCAGGACCACCTGGTGACCCAGTGACCAACCTGGCTTTGGCTTGTCCCCAGGGAGGTGCCCAGTGCTTGGGGGGTGGGATGGGCCCTGGCTCCCCGTGGGGAGCTCCTGCTGCTCCTGGTGCCTGGCCCCCACAGAGCTGTGCCTTGACATGCATGTGGCTGGCCCTTGATTGCCTAATAATTTTTTCTCCTGCTTTAAAACACTGGGAGGTCAAGCAATGCTGATGTCAGCTTTCATTGATTATTGGCAAAATGCTGACTGAGTTGCACAGAGCGTGCAAGTTAGGCAAAGTTTGTAGAGCATTGGTACTGCACTTTTATTAGACTAACTAAAATTCCTAAATGTTTGGATATACAGTAGCTTTCCTGGGTCTGACCTTGTCTCTCAATGTCATTAAAACTTTTCTTGTGGTCCCAAACCTGCTGTATATCCTAAAGGAGAATACAGTCTACTAAAGAGCTGAAAGTGTTTGGTTTTTTTTTTTTTTTTTTTTTTTTTTCCCCTGGAGGGAGGTTACTGAAAGCATTTTGCTTATGCCTTTGCTGGTGAATTGGAGGGAGAAAGTAGGTTTGCTGATCATGTTGAGTTGCTTTAATTTGTAGGTTAGAAGTGTGAAATTTAAATGCGTGACTGAAATCAGTGGAAAATTGCGTAAGAAATATGTTTTGGATTAATGTGATGTTATCCAAAACAGCTTAATAATCTTTTCTCAGATTGCAGGCTTTGAAAAAATGAGAGAGGAATATTTGTCGTATTAGCGAAAAGCAGGTAGGCTAGTATAGGTGCTTGACTAGGGCACAGTGGATGTGCCCTAGGATGTGAAGCCTATTTGTTTAATAGTGGTCTCATCGTGACTGTGTACTCTTTGTTGCCTTGCCTTCAGAAGCATAAATCAAAACTTGAAACTGGCTGGAGAAGAACAGTAAAAATAATGAAAAGTAGGAATGTCCATACAACACTAACAGATACAGATTTTCCTTTTATAGACTTGAAGGAGTCAAAATTCTAAAGATAACAAAGAAAACTGGTTGTTATCTTCTAGTTGGTATGATAATGTGAGAAAAAAGGAATGGTCTTAGAACTGAAGTGCACCAAAAAGACAGTAACGCTTCAGTGAAGTTCCTAGTTTCATTAATACTGATTTCAAGGAGCTGGGTTTGAAATCACTGCACAGATCCTACAAGGGAATTCTCAAGAGTGGCCTGTTCCCCAGGCTCCCATTTGCCTCGCTGAGCATTATAGTTGAGGTAATGATAAAAACAATAATTAAAAAGTCATTTGTTCGGTAGGATTGGGAGGATTGAGTTGATCCCTTGCGGAGTCAGGAGGATTGTTTTTCCTCAATATGTAACGTTGCACAATTGATTTAAGCCCATAGTTGTTATTACTTTTTGGTTACATATGATTCTAAAGCTGTTAATCAGACTGGTTGCTCTAAGGCAATAAAAATCATCTTACATGATAGATGTTAGCTTTCATTTAATTGCTGTTTGTTTTTTTTTTTTTTCCTTTCTACCCTTTTTTCTTTTTTCCCTCCAAATAGTTCATTTGTTTGAAACTTTTAGCCTTGAAGTTACTACTTGCTAGTTGGTCTGGCAATTTCTTAACTGCACTTCCAGTAATATTCAATTTATCAATGTATTCAAGATAAGTTCAATTAGTTTCCTTTTGCTCCAGATCAGATTGTAAATGGTTTTGTACAGTTAAAAGTTTCATAGTTGGAGAAAATAGAAGTTCTTATATGAAGTGGGGAAAAATACAATGCTGCATATACAGAGAAAATCGCATCTCTTTTTTTAGTAGTGATAAAAATAACAAGAATGAATCTTGAGCTACATTCACACACTTGCACATGCAGTGTAGATACAGAAGAAATATTTCAAATTGGGTGATATATTTTTTGCAAAACCAGCACAAGGCATCTAAATCACCTATTTAGTGGGGATCAGTATGAACCACCAATGGGATGTAGCTATGAAGAAGGGAAAAGAAAATGTAGGATATATCAGGCAAGGTATTTCCAGTGGACATAAAATTATGAATACCGTTGTATTAAGTCACTGGTGAGAACTGTTCTGTAATTTTGCCTGTAGTTCTTGCCCCTGTTGTTCAAGAAGTGTGAATTTAAACTGGCACAGGTAAAAGCAAAGGCTGTGGGAATACTATAGCAAAGGAGAGACTGTTTTACGAGAGATTTGGAAGAGCCTGGCTTGCTTAGTCTAGGACAATGAAAACTTAGATTGTGGCCTTTAAAAATGTCAAGGGGGTAAACATCAGGGAAGGATAAGAATTAGTTAAGCATAAGGACAATGCTGATACTAAAACAAAAGGGTACAAGCTGACCCTGAATAAGCTTAGCCTTGAATTTAGGAGAGGGTTTCTAGTTCTCAGAAGAGTAGGACTTCAGGCTGCATAGTAGGACTGCATACAAAGATGAGGGACAGAAGAGAACTATGGTAAAAGTGGACCTTAGTAGGTTGGTGGATACTCTCAGATGATGTCTGTGATGATAGAAGCAGAGGTGGAAGCAAAGGCCCAAGAGCTTTCCTGCAGTTTTGTTTTTGTTCCTGTGCACGCATTCAGATTGTTACTTCACTGGAGAGAACCAAAAGAGTTATCTGGAGTACTTTGATTATCATCCTGGAGGCAGTTTTCATATAAGATCCCTATTTGTTCTATTTCTATTCCATGCCATTGAGTAAATAATGAGTTGATAGTTCCTTTTCTGAAACTACTGTGATCAGTATTTTTTCAATTGGTGAGGTATGCCACATTGATGTGCCAACATTTAAAGTGAATTTTAGCAAGCTGAAATACTCAAGCTAGTGCAGGCTCTTCTAGACAAGTGACTTGTGACTCTGCTCTGGCATTGCCATCAACAGTGGTGACAGTAAAGAGGTATGGGAAGATATAAGAAGCAGTAGCAGCCTAGGAGGAGAGGCAAGGACGGAGCCCTAAGAAGGTGATGATGGAGAGGTGAGGAGGCATCCCTAGCCATTCTGTGCAAGGACAGGTGAGGTGGGCAGCATCAGCAGGCAAAGATGCAACTTTATGTGGCCAGGAGGGGCAACAGAGAAGGTCAAGGGTGGGAGGTGAGAACAAAGGGAAGAGAAAAGCTGAGAACCCAGGGCTGGTAGGACAGTCCTCTGAGAGGTATAAAGAAGTACACAGGAAGAGAAGAAAGTAATAGAGTGAGTCACACTCCAAAGAGCAAGGTGAATGGTAAAATGCATTTGTTTCCTACTGCATTTGAAGTTGACTCTACAGAGAAGGATTTTTGAGAGGATGATATTGCAGATAACAGAAAAGTTGCTTTATGCTGGCGTAGGGATTCGTTCCATCTTTGCTGAAAAGGTGGGAAGTCCATGTGGACTTCTGACTCTTAAAGTATCTTTCTGCAATGCTTTCTTCTCTAGATATTTTTTTTCCTAAACTTTTTTTTTTCTTACTGGGTTCTACCTCATGTCTTGGTTAGGCTCTCTCATTTAGTAGGAGAATAGTTGACTTAACATGTAAACCTTATAATGAGAAACTCTTTGGTACGAGCCCTGTAGTGGAGGCAGGAAGTTCCCTCTCTGATCTTGGTGTTCTTTAGGAAATCCCTATTTAATCTGTATTTTGTTCTTCTTAATTTGTATCTCTGTGCCATGGACACAGTGGTCATGCATTCATACTTACTTGAGATGGTTGTGCTGTGGGCAATAAAAACTTCACACGGGTACGTGCAGGCCCAGAATAACACAAGTTGCCCCTGGGCAGTTTGGGAAGCCCATCACCAGCTGCCATGGGCTCCCAACCCTCTATAAAAACTACCAGATATGGCTGGCTCTCACCAGGAAAAAACCAAACCAGACTGACTGGTATACGCAGTCCAAAACAAATCCACAGTTTTAAGTAGTATAGTCACATCTTTCCTTTTTTTCTGTTCTTGAATGCCTTGCCCAATTTGCCTTAGTATTTCTAGGATAAAAACAACTTTTGTGTAAGATAGTGATGACCACTGAGCAAACGAGAACCATTTAAACCTTTCCTTTTCTTTGGGCTCCCCAGTTGTGTTCTTCCCCTCTCACCCCAATGTGAAGATTTTGAGAAACCAAAAAATAATGCAGAATTCATAGCAACTCTATTTCTTGTCAGGGAATAGTGCCAGAAAAACAACACATTGTGTCATGGCTCCTTATGGATGCTGTAAAGTCCTTGAATTTCTCATGTAGATTATAAGGATGTATATGTACAGATATCTATGTATATGGAAAACTTCTGAAAGGGATCTACTGAAAAGGAATGTTGATTTTTTTTTTCTTTTTTTTTTTTTTCTTTTCAATCTGCCCTTCACTTTCAGGTGTAAGGTCCTGTGCACCTTTAATAGAATTTGCTGAATTAATTTTTGGAGGTTCTTGTGTATTAATTGTTCTGCCTCTCACTAATGAGTAATGATCTTCTTTTTAATAATTATAAAAAAGCGACAATAGTTGGCAAAGGATTTGCTGTATTTATGAAAGTACTGTGCTAGTCATAGTACTTTCTAGGACACTGATACATAAACTAGGATGTGTCCTGATATTTTATTATTGACAAAATGCTGTAAAGATTCAACTGCTTTTAAATGTACAAAAATGAAGAGGAAAGGAGAAAGAGAAACAAAGTGATAGTATGTACAAATTTCTTTTGAATATATGAGGTTAAACTGAGAGTAAATATTATGTTCTCTATTCTTTTATAGATCAGCTGAGCAATGTGATGCTTTGTCTGTGGATCTACACAGATTGTATTGTCAGCGTTACGTGTGTGAGCTTTTTATAAGGTTATCTAAGGTTATTACCTTGCATTGTGTGTGTGAGATTTTTGTAAGGATGAGGTTGTCTAAGGTTATTATTGAAACAGCTAAACTGCCAGGTTTGAAGATAGAAATATTTTTAATTTTTTTTTTTTAAATTCTATGACACTTTCAAATCACTTTGATTAACTGGTTACTTAAGCTTATATAAGAATGTGAATGAATTATATAATATGATGTTTTTCCAGCTTTACAATGCAGAGGTTATTATTCTTCCTACCAGAACTATTCCTCTGCCATACTGCTCTTTGGGAGTGCAAAAAAAAATGCTGTATAACTGTCTATTGCAGAGCGTACAGTTATGTAACTGGGCACTTAAGGGCCGTGATAGAGGAGAGTGGTGATAACCTAAGGAATCTGTGAAAGGGGAGTTTAGCATTACCCAAATGTCATTTAAGACTGACACTTCTTCTCTGATGAAGGGTAACATCTGATGCCTATCAAGAGTAGATGGAACTCTTTTTTTTTTTTTTTTTTAAATGTTTCATTAAAAAATGACACTGCTAATAAGAACTCAGAAAGTTTATTCTGGGGCATTATGTCAGTGTTGATTCAGGGGGCAAAGTGCCATTTGCAGAATCCTTAATCTTGCCTGTTACAACAGTTCCCTCATTTCTGTCATGCCAGCAGTGCTCAGACACTGGTGGCAGGCTTTGCTCTTAGCTTCTGAGATTTGATGTGCTCGGCCTTTTCTAAGGAAATCACCTAAAACCTGCTTCAGAGCAGACTGCTTTTCCATTGTGGTGCTAAGAAAACTTCATCTATGAGCTCCTTTCCGCAATACTGTCCAGAAAAATTAAGATGCACAACCTTGTCTTTATGTTGGTTTTACAATCTTCTCTAGATTAACTATAAGGGAGTGGGGGAAAAGAGAATAAAAAGGATGTAGGATGGAGATGAGTGTTAGGTCAAGTGTTGTAGAGGGAATCAAAAGAGCAGCTGCCGGAAAGCAAAAAAAGCACATGCTTCCACCGAAACAACCAACAACCAACCAACCAAAAAAACCCCACCAAAAAAAAGGCTGAAGGCTTTTATGTCTTTATGGTTTTGTTTTGGTTTTTTTTTTTTTTCCCCCTGGAGATTGAACTCAGTTACTCTACACTCTGTACGCTGACTGCGGCTCTCATCACTGTTTCGTAGGCAGGGAGGGAGATGTTCTTTTTGCTTCCATGAATAATGGATATGGAAAGTCTCCTTTTGAAGACGGTTCATTTAGCACGCTTTCCTCCATGCGGGACAATCATCTAGATGTGTGGGCAGGTTCTAACAAATTTCTGTAGGCTGCTATTTAATGTCTGAGCTTCAACTGATGAGCCGTGTTTCCAGAATGCAATTAAAAAAAGTTAAATGAATGAATGAAAGAGATGTTAAATGAAATAGAAGTAGACAACTTTGAACTAGTAAAGCAAAACAGATACACTGTTTTTCACTAGAAAAACAGACAGAATCAAGATACAGCAAAGGAGAAGGATCAGGGATGCCAGGAAACAAGACTATTTCTGACCACAGTGGCCAGTGACGTAACACAAGATAGCTCTTCATCTAGCATAAGGTCACATTGGCAAGATGCAGAGACCCCGTGCATCATGTCAATGCTCACATGATGCTCACAGGCACACTGCAGACTGGCAGACAGCAGTGACTATCAGTGGCAGATGTCTGGAACCTGGGGATTAGAGCTCTAGTTCTGTATTTATATACACAACACTTCTCCTCCAGTGTTTCTGAAGTATATAAGAAAGAAAAAATGTCTGGACATTGTCTTTGCTTCGTATCTCAGCAAGGGAGACAGAGCCACGTAGGAACTGGGATTTTCCTTCATGAGGAAAAGAGATACTGCTGAAATTTTGTAGCTTTCATTAGGACTTGAAATTTGAGTACTAGTTGGATTTTGAGGAATCGGTGACAGAATCCCATAGAGTCTGCATGCCTTGCTGTAAAGCCAGAACAAGGTAGAACAAGCTCACATGGCACCACACTTGGTTGGTGGTCTGGCAAATCTGGCAGCCCAGTAGACAGAGAAAGGCAGAGAATGCCAGGAAGTGGGAAGGCTGCCAGCCCAGCAGCTTAACCTGCAAAGTGGGAGCAGAGGGCTTGGAAAGTCTGGAAGTCCATTAGGTCTGGTGAAGGAGTGGGTCAGTTCGGCTGGCTTGCAATTGGGAACCAAGTCCCCTGAGTGTCTCTAGGCAGAAAGTGTGGGAAGCATCTTCACCTTTCCCATGGGAAATGGAGAGTTTTTCAAGTAAAATCGAAGTTTTATGTGCCGTGATTATTTTCTTCTGTTGTTGTTGTTATTATTATAGGACCCCATTTTCCCCAAATCAAAAATAAAATTGGATTTTAGTGGAAAAATCCTGACTGTAGTTGCATGTTTTGATAGTTTGAAAAAGAGTTGTGTGTGTTTATTCTTAAGCTTTGGGAGGGGGTGGATGTGCAATGAAAGTGTTTTTCTTTTATGCGTCCCTTTGATCTGTTCATCTTTCCGGCCCACCTCACCTCCATCTGTATGTTTGTTCCATCTGATATGCAGATTTGAGCCTTCTGGGATTCAGTTGCTTCTCCGCTGTGCTTAGCGCAGTGAGATTTTGAGCCAGAATCCCTAATTATTGAACAATATCATCTTGGACAGTATTTCAGGTAATGTCTGAAAAGTAAATATGTGAGAGGATTTTTAATTTTTTAGGAAACATCTCAGAACTTGATCACAGGATGCAATGTACTGAGGCTTTTCTTTTTCATCATAGGAAAAACTTGTCAATGATTTCAGGAGATTTCAGTGGTCATGAAAAAACCCCCTCAAAAAGCAGTTTTCTGAGCTGACCTTTGCTGCTTTGTCAGAAGTAGTTTCAGTAGTTCCAGTGACGTATCGGTGAGAACATGGGGGAGGCAGAAGAGTAATGATGGGACAGGAATTTTTTAGAATATTATTAGAACTAGATATGAATTCTGCAGCAAAATAATTTAGGAAAATGATAAGTAAAATCTGCATGTATAAAGAGATTCTTACTAAAGCATAGAAGATCCAGTTTATATGCTCAGGTATGCATTTGACTTGTGTCAATTTTGTGCCTTTTTACTTCACAATTAAAACAAGGAATACCTTAGGAGGCATGATTCTCCATCAAATAGCTGCCAAATCTTGAGCCTGGAGATTTTTAGTACCTTAGCTCATTTGGATGAGAAGTCTATATCCTTTAGATATTTTGTGTGCTGCATATTGTTCATTAATGATTTTCTTTATGCATCTCTTTTTTAAGTTGGATGTACAACACAGTGAATGCACGTGTGTGAGAAGTAGGGCATGTATAACTAAGAATGCGTCTGGTCTAATTGGCAAGACTCTGCCTAATGAGTTTCAATAGTACAAGAGATATTTCCAAATGGTCAAATTAACCTCTAACAATTTTTGAAATAAGGATTGGTGGATTCCTGGAAAGAACTTAGTTGCTAGATTATTTTTTAACATAGCTTTTCTTACAGCTATGCAGCTTAATTTAGAAGAAGATTTTTCAGTTATTTCTTCCTAAATGTAATTTTATTTTCTGTGAAAGTGTAATTGGAAATGGATGTTTTTTCCAAAGCTGTTGACAAAGTAAATGATGCTTTAGAAAAGTATGCAGAAGATGTACCTGTTCTCACTATTGGGATGCCATTATCTGATAGTGACTTCTTCCAGTATGTGAATCTGGTTCTGTGACATGAAATTATATTAGTATTATATAATTCTCTTATTTTTCTCCCCTTTCCTTTTCTTCCTTTAAATAGACTGCCAACATCAAATTCCTGTTCTAAAATTTGTTGCAGGTCATGGGAAATCTTTCAACTGACTTCTAAGCAAAAAGGTTTTTGGCAAGTAGTATTTGACAGAATCAGGCATCTGTAATATTTATTTTTCCTCCCAACAATTAAAAATTATTCCAGGAAATATTACTAATGTCACATAACAGTAATCTGAATGCAAATACAGTGAAAAACTAGTAATCTTAAATTCTTTACATGTACCAAGTTACTAATTGCATTATTGCTTTTATTTGCTGCTTGTGTCCAGTTTAATTCGTAGAAATTCCTTTTCTTGTCCAAATCTGCAGATAAGCAGCAGAGCTAGCAAGGGTAATGCTTAAATGGTTTTCTTAACTATATCTAATTGTGATAAGGCTGCACTGACATAATTCTTCTGTTCATCAATATTCAGTTATAACATTTTGCAATGAGTATATGAATGTTTTTGTCACTGGAAGCTGCCTACCTTTCCTTTATTCTTAAAGTGAACATCTAAGGAAAGCTTGCGTTTTGTCTTGTTTTCTTCCCATTTTGCCTTGTGGAGGGCGTATGACCGTATCCAAAGCCTGCAGTGAGTGCTCAGCATCTGAATATATTTGTGTCAAATGGCTGCAGTGATAATAGGCTGCGGATGATGCAGTCTGCATTGTTAAGTCTTCAGGGAGCTTTGCTCTGATAAACCAAGCTTCATTCCACTGCCGCATTTCAAAGAATAAAGACCGCAGAAATGAACAATGTTTTAAGTCCCAGATTAAGTCAGAAAGATGCATAATGCATAAAAGAGCTTTTTGGTCCATGACTAAATACAGAGTTTTTCACGTGTCTTGTCTGTGTAAGAAAATAAATGTCAGTATTTTGGAAAGTCTCTTACCTCCCCCAACTCCTTGCAACTTTAATCTGAGTTCAGTAGCAAGGCTGCCAACCAAACTTCTTGCATTTTCACTGTGCTTCCCACCTTTACAAAATATTTGTTGCCATGAAATAATTAACATTTTTACACTCTTGCACTGATCTGGAAAGATGTACCAGGAAGAAATCCAATTAACTAGATTCTTATGTGATGGTTTTCAGCAATGTTTTAATAGCCCAATTATTATTACAAGGCTTGACAAATAGTTTTAACAGTAATTATTTATGAAAACTTAAAAGATAGCCTGCAATCTTTCAAATATGTAAGTGATCTCATACAATTTCAACTTGTACAATATGATACTTAACTCTTTCTTTGCTGCTCTGGAATCAACAGTGTTACTGGCATGAGTGTCAGGGCTGAGGGCATTAAAGATATAGAGTTGCTGTGGAATTACTTTATTTGTTTATGAAACTGAAATAAGTGAAGCCTTTACCCTGCTTTCCTTTTCTTCTTGTGTTTTGAATGTACTATGAATTCCCATTGCTTTTCTTCATTTTCTACCAAAAAGCTGATATAACTTGTATAATAAAGAAACATAATGCAGATCTCTCTGACTTTAAATAAGTAGTCACTGGAGAATGGATAGCATTGGATCTGAAGTTAATTGGTTTGTCTGTTCCTTTGCTTCTTTGCTGAGTAATTGTCTAGAATTTCCCGCAGCAAGGCTTTGGCTTAGCTTCTGGCTGTAGCTGAGTAGGATATGTAGTCTGTTAGACTACGAGTACAGTTGGTGTGTTAAGCGTTAAGAGATTTTGACCTTTTCTGAAGGCTCCATATTTCAATAAAGTTTGATGGTGTGCAGACAGAGAGGTATTTTCTTTCCGCAGCCTTGTTTATAAAAACTGAGTCTCGGTTTCTGAATGAGGATGGGTAACACAAAGTACTAATTGGCACTGCTGCAAACTGTGCCTCAGCACTTCTATCCTTCTCCAAGGAAGTATCTCTTCGTTCCTCTTCTAGCTCTCCCAAAAGATGCAGACAGGATTAGAGCCTCAAACCTCCTGCTTGCAACTTGGTGTAACATATAGCTTGTCGGCAGGAGCTGGGTGCGGGTACCTTAGTGTGTGCCTTTAACAAATGCTGTCTTGCTTCAGCTTTAACTCCTTGACTGTGTGGTTTGCCTCAGAGTACGGAGACATCGGCGTTCTTTTTATGTAGTTCTTGGCAGCATGAAGAAGCTTGGAGCTGCATAAGAACTTTTGTAGATTTAACTGGTTATTAGCAGGCTGTTTTGTTGCTTCAGCAGAAAATATGAATTTAAAAGACTTAATTTCTAAACAAATATTAAGAAAATACAATTTTTCAAAACCTTGCCCCTAGTGCTTTTGTTGGAATAAGGAGAGATGTGAAACTTAGTAAAAAAGAGATTTATTTATTTTTTTTTACCTCCTTCTTCATCTCATTGTGTTGTAAACATTTGTATTTTGCTAGCAGAATCAGACCAAGCAAACTGTACCTTTGGTAAAAGCTGTAGCAACCACAGACTTTCAGAGCTGTGTTTCAGTTTCAAGAAATAAATCTTGAAACAGTAGCTATAGAACTCCTTGCTGAACATTTGAGTTTTTCATGGTTGCCCTTCAACATTGTCCAATCGCTGTTTTGTTATAAGTCTGAATTTTTTTGCTTGTGATGTTCTTTATATGGAGACTATGAAAATTATGAATAGAATTTATATAAATTAAAAAAGTTTTTTTTCATGTGTATAATATGCAGAAATTGATTTTGTTTGATGTTATTATGTCCACCGGCCTTTTATCTTGATTTTGCCCAGACTGGTATATCAACTCAGCAAACTAGCGAACTTAGCAAAATCTACTTTTGGGTTGGTTTATGTTGTTACAACTAATTGAAATTTATCCCACTGTTACTTAGCAAAAATGTTACACAAACACTTGATGCTATAAAACTGATAGAGGTGCAGAATTCCATTAAATATTTGATAAAGTTCTGCTGTATTATCAAAAATGTAGTACAGATAATGAACAGAGATGACTATTTTGATAGAAGCCTCTCAATAACTTTAACAGCTTATGAGGTGAAATTTTGTTGCGAACTTCACTCTGTCATCTAATGACAATTCCAAGTGTCAACACGACCAGCTATATGCTTACCTCATGATCCTTGCATAAGAAACAAGTGAGTTCTGTTCTTGTACTGTTTTTGTGAAATTGCTGAGATAATATAATGGAGATGGAAAGGAGCAGTGGAATCCAAACACATTTGTATACATATGTATTGCGAAAAAGGAGTATGTGGGCTGTTGGTCATCCAGAGTCTGTGAATACATGCTCGCAACAATCAACACAGCACAGTAACAGTGAGTTAGCTTGAGATCCTGGGTGGTCGTTCTCATTGCTAGCAGATCACATCTGTTGCATCTAGGTCTATGTTTCTTGAAGAAATAAAGAGTGTAGCCTGTAAACTAAAGAAGATTGTGCAAGTTACCTTTAATTTGGACTGTAGTTTTCTACATGGTGTTCAACTTGTTTTGTTTAGTGTGCCAGTGGATGGAGTATGGAAAGTCTGTAAGGTTACATTCATTTAGATGAAACTTCGGAAAAATGATAACTAGAACTGGATAGCTTTCAAAAAAAAAAAAAAATCAAGCTTTGAAGGATGTAAGACGCTAAGGATCAGTGCAGAGGGGGAAGAGCTGAGATCTGAATTCCCTGTGGATTGTTGAGCCCTGCCTGTTATGTAGCATGTTTTTCCTGCTGCTTTGTGCTGCCAAATGCTTTTTGCCTTCTCCTTCTAATCCAGAATTCTCTGAAGTAAAGGTCAGGCTTTTTATCAGTGGTATGTAGTCTGTATGTCACTTACCCAAACTTTTTATTTATATTTTTAATTTAATTCATATTTCATATCTAAATGTATCCTATACATCAAGTGAAGAAGAGAGACTTGTACGATGCCTTTCAAATTAGAAGTGGTAGAATCCATATTAGAAACATTTCATTAATAAGCTTTATTAAAAATAAATTTGCTGTCATATGGCTACCACTTCAAAATAAAGGATAAATGCAATCTAAATATAACATTTCTGTTGCTATGAAGTACAAAGATTATTGTCTTATGGCCATCTTGATTTTCTTTTATCTTTTTTTTTTTTCCCTTACCCTTGGAATGAGGTAAATGCATAAACTCTATGGGAAGACAAACTGAATAAGATGCTGTGTATCATTTAAGAATGGCCACATATCCCAGATTTCAGTTCAATTTAGATGAATCAAAACAGAGCTTGTTAAACCAGCCGGAGGGACTTAGTGGTATGATGGTGGATGAAAATTAACATAGACACAAGTGAGAGGCTGTTTAGGATTCAGAGCATGTACTTTTATCTGTAAGAACTCCTAATTGGGGAGGTTTCATCAGGAAACATTCTTTAGATTTTCCTAGTTTTGTTTAGTAAAGACAATTATCTAGTACACAGAAACCAATAAAAGAACAAATAAGAAATATTAGAAAAGGAGTCAAAAACCATACAGAAAACTAGTTATTGTAGTAAGACCGATTTGTTGTTATTACTGCTTTGGTACGGTGTTAAAGAAAGAAGTTCATGTAAGGATACAAAACAACTATTGTAATGACAGAACGTCAAATGCAGACAGAGTGCCTGATATATAAAAGGCAATCTGGCAAGGTTTTAAGGACCTTTCTCTCTTGATAACTATAATATTGAAGTTAAAATGATTTGCGTGAACATCCCTCAGCACGATTGCATTCTGGAAGAGGGCTTGGATGAATTATGCAAAGTAATGAAACATATGGTGAAGGCTGGTCAGATACTACCCTTGATATCTTGCTTAATGAAAGGTGAAGATGCGTGGAATGTTACCGCACTGTCATTTTAAAAATAGTAATCCTTGCTGCAGATGCAATGGAACTGGAGCTGTCTGGAATGTAAAGAAAAATTAGACAGTTTCATGAACCCTGGATCTCACTGTGGTGGCTTAGTTGCTGACCAGCACCACCCCAGTCACTTGCTTGCTCCCTACCCTGAATGGGATGGGGGAGAGAATTGGAAAAGCAAAAATAAGAAAAACTTCTCAGTTGAAATAAAGGCAGTTTACTAAAATAAAGAGGCCACACACACCCCACGTGCCCCAAATGATGCAAAGGCAATCGCACCACCTCACAGAAGCAGACTCATGCCCAGCCAGTCTCCAAGCAGCGGCTACTTTTGAAAGACTGTCCCTCGGGTTTTATTGCTGAGCATGGTGTTACGTGCTATGGAATATTCCTTTGGGCAGTTCAGTTCAGCTCTGCCCCCTCCCAACCTCTTGGCCAGCCCTAGCCTGCTCACTGGGGTGTCAGAGTGAGAAAGAGAGACACCTTGACGCTGTGCAAGTGCTGTTCAGCGATGGGTAAACCACCGGTGTGTCGTCCACACAGTTTTAGTCATAAATCCTGAACACAGCACCTCATGGGCTACCGTGAAGAGAACTGACTCTATCCCAGCGAGACCTGCTGTACCCACTGATCCATCTTAGACCTTTCTGAAGCACGCTCTCTCTGGTACATATATGCTGATGGTGGTGTGTATAGACTTGTTAACTAAAGTCTCAGTTCTTTATCTGTGTTCATGAGGAGTAGCACATTCCTCTCACTTGTGCAGGTTCTGCATAGGTTGGGACTGCTTATAGGAGAAGTGTCAGAATCAGCTTTACACTATAAAATTGGTGATAATCAATATCTCTTCCTTTTCTGCTTCATTGCTGTCTACAAGATGGTGTAACTGGACAGATGTCATTGTTATATAAGCTTTGAAGCACTTATTTTACTAAGTATTTTGAAACTGAATTGATTATAGGATGAAAAAAATCTTACAATTAATTCGAGAAGCTGTGAATCTTAAGTAAACTATCTGAAATTTTATTTCATATCTGCTCATGTTCTGTCATGTTTTTAAAATCTACAAGAAGCTAAATTATCTGGGGGAGTAAAATTTTATAGTGAAACCATTACAGTCCAACCTACTGCGAATCTCCATTAGGAGCTAATTGTCCATTGTTTCTAATTCCATTTCTCAAATGTTTTGATCTTATTCAGAAAAGACATTGTGGAATAATGCCTTGTCTCTTAATACTATTTTCCAATATTTTTACCCTCTAGGATGGCATTTTTAGCTATCGCATTTTCACCTTCTGAAACTTTGAATAGGTACCTGTAAAATGAACCTGATTTTCCTTTGCATCAAACTAGTTCCAAATGAACATACCTCCAACTGGAGTAACATGATGGTAAATCAAAGTGGATGTCTGCAATGTTCAGGCTAATGAAAGAGCAATTTGGAGTCCTTCTGCTAAATCTGAACTTGCCATTTGATTTCCTGCATATTTCTGCTTCAGAATTAGTGATATCTAATGAATCTAATTAAGTTGGGGTTTGTGCTAAAAGAGGATAAAATAAGAATTTTTTAAAAGGTTACCATTCCTTGCACACTTCAGTTTTACTTTTGACATGCTTAAGGTTAACTTATACCTAGATGTAAAACTTCCAATGATAAGACTTTCAGAAGTTAAATATTGGTTTGGGTTCAATGTCTTGATTAAGCAAAGCTTCAGACAGGAACTGAGTAACTGGGTGAAGAAACACACTGTGGGGCACAATCCGTGTGCGAGTTTCCTCCTGAGCCTGAGAAAGACCCTCTAGCTAGATAGCATGTCCTATTAAAGACTTTTTTGACTTTTTAGCAGACGTGGCTGTTTAGAGAGGTACTTGCTGCCAGTGGAAGGGATATGACATTTCACAATGAGCAGTTATGCATGCCCAACTGCTTGGAGTAAAATTTGGCTTCCTCTTATTGGACTGTGACTTATCTAGAAATGACTAGAGAAAAGAAAAGAAGCGCTTTTTTTTTTTTTTTAACTGTTTGAGAAGATAGGGTAAATATAGCATAGTAAGATGGTACATAGCAGTTGTAACATCAGAGAAAATCTCCTTTGGTTAATGGTATTATCTCTGGAGTTTAAAGGAGGTACGGTTAAGAATGAACTTTAAACCTTTATTTTTCTTTTCCTTTTTTTTTTTTTTTTTAAAAAAAACCCAAACACATTGTTAGACTTTCTTGAACTTCCCTTTCTCATTTTTGTTTGTGGCTTCCAAGCCTGGCTTGGAACCAACATTTTATGCTAGGTTACCCTAGCATGATGATCTGTGTTTTTAATATCTTTTCTTTATTACCTATTTCTCAAGTAACTATGAGACAAAGTAATCTTTGCAGAAAGACATACTACTCTCTATTTGAAAAGCTATTATGAGTAGCTGCTAACATAAACATTGACAATGTTTAGGAAAAAAAAATTGCTTCCCATATCCTGAATTCTGGCTGCTACCCCCATATCTCTTATCAGGGGACATGGTGTCTGATTAAAGTAAAAGAGGTTTTCTCTTCTCTTTGGAGATTTACTAAGAGGCACAGATGACATATCCAAAAGAATTTTCCAGGGATAAATTCCTTATTCATGGTTTAAACTTAGTTGTTGTATTGAACTTTTATACTAAAACATTATTATTAAATATGGTTTAGATATACTAGGAGTACTTAGATATACTTAGAATATCTGTTAGATATATCCTAAAGGACATCAGAAACAATTTAGTTTGAGAGTGAAATGAGTATGTGGAAGAAATACTGTTTTTGATTAGCCAGCATATCAGTTTCTAGGCTTGTTCATAATTGTAATAGCTTCCACTTGGAGACTATGATTTGTGGAATTATGCAAATGTGCTGAACACGACCCTCTTAAAAGTCACATTGTTTGTCAAATGATGAGAAATAAAGCATCTGATGTAATTCATACATTAATTTTCAAAGTTTTCACTGAAACAGATTCTTGATTACCCCATTTTCATCCCAGAACTGAAGAGCTAGGAGGCTCTCCAATAACAGCTGAGGATATAGTGTGCGTTTGGCATGCAGGGGTATGATTTGATGCAGCTACCTAAATAGAAAATATATAATCTTATGAGGGGGAGGACAGTAGGAAACAAAGGATTTTTCCAGAATGATTGGTGGACTTAGGAGCACAAAATCAAGTCATTTAGGTGCTTATGAAAATCCTATTCCTCAGTGCCAATGCCAAACTTTGGCTGAGATTTAGAAGAAGCTGGGAGGATGGGTAATGGGTAATGCTTTCAACCTTCTGTTCTTGGAAATAATCGTCTATTGCAGTCATCATAGGGGAAGGGAGAGGAAAGAAGCTGTAAATCCCTTATAACTGTCAATCCTATAATTGTTAAATTTATATTAAATGCCTGCGGGTTCTTAACACAGAGTTCTACTGTGTGCCGTTTGGAAGACCGAATGTTAATTCCGATCAGTATTTTTTAGGGAGAGACATATAGATTAATGTTAAGGCAAATGACATTAAATGCATAGCCACTTCTGTTTAGTCAAAATGCTTTGGCATAGTCAGCCTGAGGTCCTAATTGTCTTTACGTTAGTAAAGAAAAATTGCTTTTGTGGTCTCTTGTATAGATAGGCTCTTGTGCCTGTTTGTGCTGGAGAAAGGAGGCTAAAAGTAAGGGATAGTGAAGATCAATCATCTGCACATATTCTTATTTATTTTAGAGAGAAGAAAGATACTCAATAAAATGTATTTGTTACTGTTATTCCAATATTTAGACCAGATAGTACATTAATTCAGCTTTAATTACAGTTGATTAGTTTGTTCAGTTTTGAGCACATGGAATATTAGGAAAAGTGTTTGCCTGAAGCACCTTTGTGCTTCAAGCAGAGACATATATCTTGACCTTAACCTTGACCTTAACTGAAGGTAATAGCGTTTTTCCCTGCTTTGGGGCCAGTTTGTTGTAGCGTTGGAGGATGCAGGCTACAAAGGAATTAAAGATTGTATTTTCCAGGTATTACTCACCTTAATGAGTAATCAAAATTCTTCTTGGCCTGCTAACTACTTCTTAGCTATTTTTATTAAGATTTTCCTTTTGCACGTGTCAATAGTACCGTTAAGTCTTCTAGCTCCCAAAGAGCTTTACAGATTTCTGTTTCTAACATGAGTTACAAATGACAAATGGATTGCTTAAAATTTTAAGAAGTGTACACTATTCTTTAGGGAGAATTTACATGCTAAAATGAAATTTTGTAGTCTATGTACTAAATGTTGCTGTCATTTCCCTGAAAAATTGCCAATCACCCTGGGTGGAATTAATCTTATCTTGATGTAGGCATTGAAAATGGATCAGATAAATTGTATCCTACAAAGGTCTGTTTTTCTTGTTCTGATCAGATGATGAGCTGCATGTAACTACCTCAGATGTCAGTTATCTACATCATGGTTATCTGCAAGATGAATTTCATCCATTGAAGGATGTGATTGTGATTACATTGGGGTAGGGGAGATATCTTTCACGGTTCTTATCCCAACTTTTTTTTTTTTTTTTTTTTTTAATTTAAAACCCTCAGTCTTCTTTTTAGAGGGGAGCATTTACGGAAAGCTTTACTGCAAGACTTGTGCCTGCTCTTGTCCTGCCACTTCTTGTCTTAAGTCTTTTTTCCTAGCTGCTTTTGATATGAGCCAGGACTATAATGTTTCAAGAGTAATGCATATAGAGAACGTGAAGATGGTCCCTGCTCCAAAGAGGTCTGAGTTTAAAAATAGGAAAAGAAACAATGAAGAAATAAAGATGGAGAAGATCTTATTAAACAATGTTAGCGTGATAATGATCTTATTGCTCCAACAGCCCGATGTTGTTAAATTTTGTTACAGACTTTTACGTTTTGTGTAGAAAAGAGATTTTGCTGAAAGTTGGGCTGAATGCCTGACTGTAACACAGCAGTTATTATCAAGTGATAAACAAATTAATTCAGGTCAAAAAACTGTAGCCTCTTTTGGAAAGCCCGGGGGTTGTGTGGGTAGTGGTGGTGTTGAGCCTTGTCGCAAAGGGCCCATTTTGGGTGATCTGATGGGGTGCCTTGATGAATGCTTGCCTGAATGCTGTCTTGTTGCAAGTCAAGCCAAAGGATGTGCGGTTTGATGCTTTTTTTTCAGTAATCGTCATGAAGGGGCATGGATAGTAAAGCAAACATGTTACAGATTAGATGATTTTGTAAGGTCATAATGTGCTTTCAGGGCTAGTTCAGAGGTCTGTCAAAAGGCTAGTGATAGTCTAATGCAGCAAAAAGTTTTGTTAGAAGATACTTACAGCTTTTCAGCATGCTATTTCTTTTTCTTCTTGAGCTTTTATCAGCATTCCTTTATTTCAAGCTGCCATTGCATGAGGAAGGGGATAATAGTGTGTTTTACGGAAGCCTCCATATTTCAGAAACAACTGCTTGCCTACAACTTCCGCTGACATTAGTTGAACCTGTAGGTGACCAGTACTTCTGAAAACCAGGCCTGATGTCTGTCTCCACCCCCCCCCCCCCCCCCCCCCCACCTCCGCAGTTTTTCTTAATCCAATTTAAAAAGTAACCATGTGCCATGAATCTGACTTCTGTGTTGCTGAAAACAAACAAAACGTGAGAGAAAAATACAAAGTTTCTTTTAGACTGAAGGGGCAAAGTGTTGGTGGACGGTGTTTTTTATGCTGATTTTGTATCTCTGTGGTAGCAGACACTAGAAACTCTGCCTGAAGTGGGGAGATTTGGAAATATGTGTGTGAGTGTCTTGAGGTTCAATGGACTAGCATAAAAAACCCCAGAGAAAACCCCCCACCTGCCTGCGGGAGCGTCCCCTGAATACATGCTTCACTGATGTTGGAGGGCATTAGGAGACATTTGTCATTCTGACGTAGGGCAGAAGAGGTGTTCCCTTTGTTCGCACTCCCTACCCGAATAGGGCATAGCTCAAAAGCCAGCACAGGCCCTGAAGGCGACCGTCCTGCTGTCCCTTCTGCCTTCCTTCCAGGTGCTGCTGCAAGGATTCAAGTGCCCATGTTGAGAAGCAGATTAAAGTAACTGCTGTCCCCTAAAACTGTTATTTTCCTTTTGTCACGGGGTTATTCCCACCCTGATGCTCTGCTGCCCCGTGGCTGTGCTGCTTGGAGGGGCAGCATGGGTGGGTGTGAGGAGGGATGGCTGGGGAGCTGGAGATGCCAAGGGGTGGGATGAAGAGGAGGGAGAACCCAAGGGGAGGAATGGGGCTGCTGGAGGAATTGGTGCCCCTGCTTCTTTTAGTGGCATCAATTTAATGTGAAATCATGTCTTTTCATGCCTGTTCTGACAGACAGATCTGCTTCTGATACGACCTCTTAATCCTCAATCAGTGCTTGAAGAATCACATGAAAGATGTTCTGTTATGTTTCAGTAAACTGTTTATTTAGCCATTAAAATTAAGGGGCAAAAGTCAGAGCGTGGCTATGGCCCTGTGCTGCCAAAGAGGCTGGTTACCCTCTGGTCCTAGCATGCTCCCGCAGGTATAGAAGCACTCAGGTCATTGAATGTTGCAGCATTCACTTCCTGAATGTGATTAACTAGATTACAATCTAATTATTTCATTATTTGTTAGTATGATCTATGCCATTCTATTGCATGGTAGCTAGTTTTCATATAAAAAACAGCAACGTCAGCCACAAAATCTCAGAACACTTGTGTAGTTGATAGTTTAGCTAGATAAACGCCATTTCTTTAACATTTGAAAATTAAAGTTATCTCACGTGTAACCCTATCAAAGTCAATGCAGGATATATTTCAGATAAAGTTATCTCAGTTTTGCAACATCCCTATTCCTGGTAGTTTGCAAATGTATAATAATAAAAATATTACTACAGCTCAACCTATTTGTAAGTCTATGTGAAGACTCTGATTTCAAGCTTTCAAATTTATTTTTAATTTTTCATCAATTATTAAACATATGAAAATGGAATTCTTGGAATTCAGTAAAACTGTTGGTCCCTTTAGTTTTGTATCAGCTACTTCACTTTTATTTTTCTGCTGAGTGTGGCCATGTATTTGCAAAGTAATATACATTTTGCTGTGTCATCCTGTTTTGAAGAGCAAGACTGGCAATATAAAAAGAGTAGATTTTCTGTCTGCCTTGGTGTTTAAGAGGAAAGAATCCCAATTCTCGTCCTTCCTGTGCTAGTGTGTTAAGCTCAAAGAACCGAAGTGTATACTTGCTGGCATGAGGTGAGTTTGAAATGCACAGCACTGCATATTAGTATCAGAATTTTATAATATATTTTCAGTAGCTCTGCAGTCATGCCCTTTTATGAAAGGTATTTAGGTTTTTTACTTGCATAATTTACATTTCAGCAGTTTGTTGTGGGATCACTGCCGTTTTCAGTTGCATACCAGACTTCTGGCAATTCTAGCAATTTTGTACATGAGAAATTTATATGCAATTATATATATTCCTTAATAACCTTTTAACTCCTTTGAAAGGAGTCCTTGCAGAGACATAAAGTGATTCTCAGGGGTACTAGCTGAGGTTCTCCAGTGGTCCCTTTGTGGTCCCTAGGAACATCTGATTAAGGCTGTTAGTTGGTAGGTATGGAGTGAGACATTAATAATGCAGGGTTACGATGCTTGGCAAAAGATCATGGATTGATTACTGAGTATTTCTGATTTTCTACTAAACCTGGGCCATTTCTCAGAACGTGGACAATTGACCTTCTTTCTTGGTTTCTCTGTTTTGTAGCTGTACATAGTGGTATTTCCTTGAACTGTAAAGCCACTTCTAGAATTATATTTTCTTTTTAAAGTGTATGGCAAGTTAGAAAATTTATGCAAATGCTAGTTATTTAATATTAGAACATTAATTTTAGATTGTTTTTAATGGAGAACACTTTGCATATAAATTATCAGTGCAGTTCTTCACTCTACTGTTTGGGGTGAACAGCAAAAAGACAAATTTTAGATTGGGATGGTGAAATGTATTTGATATAGATGGAGATGTGATGCATTTCTGTCCATCATGGCTTTATCTCTTTAGTATCTGAATGATATTGAATTTGACTTGATGCTTGTTCACTACCTCTGTCTATTAGCTTCGTTGTTTAAGGTCTTGGCACTACTTTTATGCAGGTCTTCCTTCGACAGAGGTGAATAGTGACATCCGTCTGTTTTGTTGTTAAAAATAATCTTGAACAGATATTTTTTCCTGGAATAAACTGCAGCACATGAATGCTAGGTACTATGGAGGGAAAATGTAATAGCTAGTAGTTAATATTTCTTGATTAGTATTCTCTTTTGTCACTGTACCCGACAAGCTAGTCTGTCATGCGTTTATTGGTACAGATAGAATTTCGATGATCATCTACCTGTTTTGCACTTAAAGTTAATTTAGATTTTATGAAAGGCTTGAGGAAATTATTATCCTCATTGAGAGAAGTCTATCTGAGTACAGTGTACATGGGGTTTCTTTTTTGTCTGTTTTACGTGCCACAGCTCTTCCACTGAGGAACCACGTGTAAGAATGAGAAATAATTTTCATGGTGGCTGGTGGTTTTTTTTTGTTGTTGTATCTTGTTATTTGTTGGTTTGGAGTTTTTTTGTTTGTTTCCTTTTTTGAGGGGAGGTTGTGGTTTGCGATTTTTTTTTTCCTTCCCCTCCCCCACCCCCCCCCTTTTTGTTTGGGGTTTTTTTTGTCTGCTTGAAGATATTGGCATCGCAGCTAAGGTTAGGATCAGGACTACTGATTGAATTTAACTACAGTAGTTATTTTTAGGTTGTCCCCAGCATTGAGAAGGAATAAAGGCAAGATTTCATTAGAGTCCTTCCTTGGATGGCAGCCTCCAGAAGGGAGCGGAGGGAGGCAGCAGTGCTGCCCACTGCCTGAAGAGGGTCTGCCATCGTCTCTCCGGATGTTGCGTGGCTGTTCCATCAAAGCCTTCCTTGGGGTAGCCAAATGTAGCTGTCACATGTGGAGGTGCTTTTCCTTTACATTTAGTGGCATACACTTAATCTACTGGGGTAAGTACTATATAAACTGGTTCAGTCACTCAGTAACCTAGGGTGAGGCCTATTTAAGGTGCCCTGAAGGTAAAAGCTATAGAGACATTTGGATGTTTAGGATTACATTCTCCAAAGCGTGTATTCACCTAGCTCCTCTACATCTCAGGTAGCTGGGTTTGCTCCCGTCTGTGGAAGGAACCCTAAAGGTTTCCTAGGGAACGAAATGGATTAATGCTTTTCAGCCCCCATTAGAGGTCTAATCACCCATTTTGCTACTAAGCAAAAAGAGAATATTTTTAAATTGTACTCTCAACTTTTGCACTCTATTTTGTGTGCTTGATTGCTCTTTACGCTTATCTTCAAAAGTACTGAATGTATGCACCACCAGTGGGTGTCACTTTGTAGCTGGTATCTTGGAAAGCCATGCTGTCTGAAGTTGTTGTGCTCTTCTACCTCCCCACATGGCGTAATACATCCGTAACTCTACTGGAGTTAGAAATTCGAAAATGCTTTATACAATACTAGCTTTCATTTCTGACAGATATTCACCACATGAAAATAGCTATAATACCTCACCATAGAAATTGAACAACTCCTAACAGTTTTATTTGCATGTAACTTTATGCAACAACGTACACTGTTACTTTTTAAAATATCATCTGTTTAAAGTTATTTTATTAATGGCAGTTTTCTAGGTATCTGTTGGAATCTTAGTTATCCCTGTTGTTGTGTTTGCCTTTTTACAAAAAGACAGGAACTTTAATAACTGTGGCCGAGGATATAACAATGTTCATTCATTTTAAAAACAAAACAGCCCTGCCCCCTCTCAGCCCCAACCTGCTGAAACTTATTACAGCATATTTTTATGTGCTGTTGTATGCTACTAGGTACTGTTGGTGTCTATGGAGTTAAATATTTACTATAACCGTTCTTGGAAGACACTGTGAGTTCCTTGCAGTCAACACGCATCTTTACCAAGTACAGGATCGTGTTTTGATTTGCTAAGTAGAGCCTGGACAGCGTTAGTTTCCTTTGTAACGTCTAGGGAAAGGAAAGCTTTGCACACTCTCTCACAGTTCAACACTGAAATGAAATACATAATTTATGAACTGAGAAACAAGCTTATAATGTCTAATAGAATTTTACTTCTTATTGGTACGCCTTATGCATGTCTGTAGCTACAGACAACAGAGAATGTAGTATTTGTTGGCATTTTTTGTAGTTGCTGCTTTACCATGAGACTAATAATAATTTTGTACTTCAGTATTCTAGTGTCATCTTTCAAATCTTTTTTGCATATTAATTAAGTAAAGATTCCTGTGTAGAGTCATAATATTTAGAAAGAAATGGGATATTTTGAATCTAGCTTTTACCCTGCATTTCTTTTTTCAGTGATTTGGTTTTGTTTCTATAGAGCCATAACATATGTCACACTTGCTGATATTATCTGTTCTCCCCACTGTTTAAAAAAACGACTGTGGGGAACATTAAGCAAATGCTGTTCTGCAGTCACTGCTTCATTTAGATTGGATGTGCAGGATTTATGCATTATGCTCTCAAGGTTTATTTGTATATAATACCGTATGGCTGTCTCTTATGTGGCCTTTGAAAACATGTAATAATATTAGACCCAGGTAGGGAGCCAAAAACTTGAACAATAAGGGTTCCTGGAGCCTTTCATGCCAGACAGAAGAGATTCAGGATTTTTTTCCCTAGATAAGGTAAAAAATATTCCTATAATATAGTCAAGTCTGGTTTCCTCTAAAAGCTCATACATCAGTATCATGTTATGTGAGATAACCTTTAGTATAAACTGAGATGATGCCAGGAGACCGTTTATTGAAAAATATACTGCTCAGCGTTGTAACTGATGCTAGAAACTATGTGTTAGGGAGATAATTTTTCCTCCCCAGAAATACTGGGAGGGAGGAATTGAAGAAATGAAGCATCCTGTGAGCTAAGCTTCTGGATTTTTTTCTTTTCTTTTTTTTTTTTTTTTTTTTTACATGTGGCGAAGAAATAGACAAAACTAAAATGTTCAAGCTAGTAATCAGGCGGCTTGAAGCCTCTAAGAAAAGGTTTGATGTGCTGAAAAGTGTTGTTTCTTGGGATTTTGATATTCTTAAAAAAAAATTTTCTCATGTAACTGATATGTGAATAGTGCTGAAAGAACTTTTCTCGATTGCAGTTTGTAGCAGAAGAAAAGCAGCACTTGAAGTTATCCAGTAAACAAATTCAGGGATTTGTGAAGAGAAGGAAAAAATGCTATGCTAAATACTTCTACCTCAAAACAGTGGGTGTATTGCTTTGTCACCAATCTTGCCACTGAAGTGCATCTCCTACTTCAGGTTTGCAAACCTGATTACAGATTCAGCCAAGTATCCCAAAGCAGCAAAGTGTTAACTGTGACATTAAAGTTATTCATGCAGCTTTTTAATTGTAGAATATTATTAAATATTAAGACACGGATTTAATTTCTGCATGAAATTAAGAGAGAGAAATCTCGAAGATCATTTGCAATTAAAATTGATTTATTTTGCAGTTTTTAAGTTGTAAATCATGTGTTGTTTATGTTCCATTCAGAGTATTAATCTCCCAATAGAGGAATATTAATGCTGTTGTGCAAATTGCTAGCAAAACTCAATCTGTTCAGGGAAACTGAAAGCAAAATGAAGCAGAGGCAGAGGAAAGTATGATAGAAGGCTAACTTATTTTTTGAGGTAAATGAGAAGATAGTGGCTTCTTAGTGTAGGAAAGTGTAAGGCCAAAAGGAAATTTAATTGCTCTGAGAGGAATAATACATCATGGAGGGAAAAAGTAGATTTATAGAAGCTCAGGAACTTTTTGTTATGTGAACTTATACATTGGATAAGAATAAAATGTAGGGTGGAAATCAAAATAAATTTCCTGAACATTGTAATGGCTAGCCTCCCTGTTCAGATCTGTGTAAGAGAAAGCAAGTACATTTAGGATGGAGGGAATTTAAGGGAATAATATGATGTGATATCTGTAATAGCACGGGATTTATTCATTGACCCAGGAAATCCCTTGTAGCATCTGTTCCTATATCATAAACTTCTCCATGCTTTTTTTTTTTTTTTTTTTGATGTTGCATGGTAGAAAGTATAGTTTAGGCACTAGACATGACTTCTGAAAACCTTTTATTAGATTATTGGCTTTGTTATAGATTTTTCAATGTTTCATGCAGGTCTTTTGATTCCCCATACTCAATACTACTACTAAGAATAGTTTTGCTTCACAACTGTGTTTTAAAGGTGGTATTTCAAGGTAGTTGTGAGGCACTTGGGTAATTAATCATTTAGGAACTTAATGTCACGCAAGATTTTGCTACCCAGCTGTCTCTTTGAGGCAATGACTTTTGCTTTGACAGCAGATGAGTGACTTCTGAGCAGCACTGACCAATGCCTCTCTGCAGGTTCACGAGGAGAAGGGGTTGAGGACTCTATAAAACCCAAGAGGCAGGTCTTGGTGCTTCTGCTGTCAGGTGGGCAATCCATGTGGGGACTTTTACAAATCTAGGGCAACTCTACTCTGCACTAGATTGTCACTGAAAGCTTCCAGAATAGCCAAAAACCTCTGATGAAAGCATAAAATAACACTAAGAAAAGCAATGGAACCTGTTAAGAGATGGCTCGCCGGGTCTGAGCCGAGCAGGGTGCTATGGACAGTCTTAATTCCCGGAATTCACAAATAGGCCCAGCATTGATTGGTGACCGAAACCTGACAGATTTAGATGCTTCTAAACAGACTTAGTAATAGATCTGCAATCAAGTGTCATTATTTTAATGTAATTCCTTGTACAGAATGATTGAGAGCCTTTATTAGCTTGGTATCACAAAGTCCCAAAGCTAAAGATTGTCAGAATGAAGGAAAAGAATGAGTTTAATTATGCGATATCCTTTGTATACCTTATTGTGGTTTCTTCTGTTACTAAGTTGTTGAAGTTGAGAGATGCAAAACATAATCCTGACTTCTGAGCTTTTGGTAAGTTATGGATAGACTTGTTGGCCCCGTTATGGCCTTGTTTACAGTAGTGTCGTCTTTTAAAAATGTTTTATGAAATTACACAGACAGCAGTGTTACAGTATGTGGAAGTACCATCTTCTTATCCCCATGTTAGGGATAAGGAACCAAGACAAGAGTATTCGCTGTCATCAGAAAGGAGAAAATATTTAGTCTGTTGCCTTAGACGTAAAGCCACTGCTTCTTTATACGTTCATTTCCTGTTTCAGCTAATTGTAATATTTGAAGAACTGATGGGCATTCACTCCCTTTTCCTGACACAGCATTTACAAAATAGAACAAATCCCATTTTTCCTGTTTCTTTATCTCAGTAGTGAATGAAAACAGCACCAAGCTGATTAAGGATAGCTGTTGCTTCCATATGGATGGCAGCTGTGCTGCTTTGCTGGAGAAGTTGGTTGTTGCTTGGTCAGGACTGAAAGGCAGCTTTTAGCTTGTCCTGGGGCCTTGTGCAGCCAAGGGGCAAGTTCTTTTTCTTCCTTTTGGCTGAAAGATAAGTTTATACTGTGAGCTTACATGGCATGCTTCACTTTGAGGAATAGAGGGAGTGGAACTGCTATTCTGATTTTCCACTGATTTGCTCACAGAGGGAAGAAAAGTTTGAGTGGCAAAATAGGAAAACCTAGGCTGAATCTCTCTATTTCTTATTTTTGGGTGAATTTAGTCCTAAAAATAAACCTCTTTTTTTCTCCATTATCATGAGACATTTCAATTACTATTAGTGCTACAAAAGTTCTTAATATACATGCATGCGTATTTATATACAGTGTGTTATAGAGTGGTAGCCCTTAGAGACATTTATCATACCTCGGATCACCATTATGTTACACACTGCACTGATGCCTAACAAAAATCCAGCTTCTGCTATGTGTTTATGTCCCAGGCATAAGTCAAGATGGATTCTAACAACAGATGAGATGTAGATAAGCACACCGCAAAGGGAGACACACATGCACACAAAATTATCTTTGTGATCCTCTCGCTGATTGCTCTGGCTGTCCAAAGAAGGAGCAAACACTACAGTGGGAGATTAATTTTTTTCGTCATGAGTGTCTGTCACCTTTCAAGAGCAGTATGATCAAAGCTAATTTTGAAGCAATGCAGCATTTACAGGAGTCTGTTTTCGTTTAACTGGGCCATCTGATTTTGCATTCGTTACATAAGGATAACATTAACTTTATGCGAATAATTCTAATGCTTGTCACTGAAATAGTTACTTGCTCTCTGAGAGAACTACTTTATGTCCGGGAACACCACTGCCCTTCTAAGAGAAACTGACAATTTTGAAATCTTATATAATACAAGCAAACAAATGTCATTAGTTTTATTACTAATGATGACTTAGCCTTCAAATATGTTCCTAGTGTCAGAACAGTCTTTATTTAGAAGTTGCCTCAAGGACTACTTTTCTTTCCCCAAACACAATTGCATAGCAAATGTCTAGCAAGGACAATTGCTTACTTACAGAAAAGTTAATGTTAAGTAATGCATATATTAATTTCTAGTTGTATATAATGTTTTTGAAAATGTAAATTTTATTGCTTTTATTTTTCATGATATCATTTCCCTGTTCAGCCTATTCTGTTCTTCAAATTAAATTTGAGCTGACAATGATGTCCAACAGTTTGTCTACCACCTTAGAGTAGAAAAGCACGTGCAGCTGATTCTTCTCTTTGTTCAGCCATCTAGCCCAAAAAATGCTGGAGTTGAAAAGGACTGTTGCTGGAGCCATTTCCAAAAGCTAGGTGATAAGGGAAGCCCTTTATACCAGGGATTGGCTTCTGGTTTACATACATTATTGTTTTGGGTTTGCGTGGCAAGGTTTTGGTAGCGGGGGGGCTACAGGGGTGGCTTCTGTGAGAAGCTGCTAGAAGCTCCCCCTGTGTCTGATAGAGCCAATGCCAGCCGGCTCTAAGACGGACCCGCCGCTGGCCAAGGCCAAGCCAATCAGCGCCTCTGTGATAACATATTTAAGAAGAAGAAAAACAGTTAGAGAGGGAGAGCTTTTGCAGCCGGAGAGAGGAGTGAGAAGATGTAAGAAACTCTGCAGGCACCAAGGTCAGTGCAGATGGAGGGGGAGGAGGAGCTCCAGGTGCCGGAGCAGAGATCCCCCTGCAGCCCGTGGTGAAGGCCATGGTGAAGCAGGCTGTCCCCCTGCAGCCCATGGAGGAAGGATGAGGGGGTGTAGAGATTCCACCTGCAGCCCGTGGAGGACCCCACGCCGGAGCAGGTGGAGGCACCTGAAGGAGGCTGTGGCCCGTGGGAAGCCCATGCTGGAGCAAGTTCCAGGCCGGACCGGTGGACCCGTGAAGAGGGGAGCCCACGCCAGGGCAGGTTTGCTGGCAGGACTTGTGACCCCGTGGGGGACCCCACGCTGGAGCAGTTTGCTCCTGAAGGTCTGCACCCCGTGAGAGGGACTCCATGCTGGAGCAGGGGAACGATGAGAGGAGTCCTCCCCCTGAGGATGAAGAAGCGGCAGAAACACCATGAGATGAACTGACCGTAACCCCCACTCCCCGTCCCCCTGTGCCGCTGAGGGGGGGAAGGTTGAAGCCGGGAGTGAAGTTGAGCCCGGGAAGATGGGAGGGGTGGGGGGAGGTGTTTTAAGAGTTGATTTTATTTTCTCATTCCTCTGCTCTGTTTTGCCTAGTAATAAATTAGATGAATTCCCTCTTTCAGTTTGGTCTGTTTTGCTCGTGCCGATAATTAGTGAGTGATCTCTCCCTGTCCTTATCTCGACCTGCAAGCATTTCGTTATGCCTTTTCTCCCCTGTCTAGTGAATGAGGGGAGTGAGAGAGCGGCTCTGGTGGGCACCTGGCCCTCAGCCAGGCTCAACCCACCACAATTATACTCTGGTTAACATTATACTCTGAAGGTAGTAACCATGTCCTCTTAACTTTCAGTCTTCTGTTTTTATAATTTGCTTAGTTTTGTTTTGGTTTTTTTTTTTTTTTTAATGTGTTCATAGGGCTATAATAAGGTCAGAAATGCCCTACTGGATCAGACCACTGGTCCATCTAGCTCTGTATTCTGACAGTGGCAGTAGAAGGTGCTATTTCAGGATGGTACGTGAGCCTGGACTGCCCCAGCATCCACAGTTGTTGCACTGGGGCTGTTAGAGGGGACATCAATGTGTGTTTTCTTTAGTTCCTGTCCATGGACAAATTATTGACCACCAGTTTTTCTAATCCCTTTTTGTTCCTGCTGATACTATCTACTTATACAACCTGTGAGAAATTCCAGAAGTTAACTATAGACTCTATGTTTAAAAACAAACAATCCCCCCAACAAAAACCAATGAAAAAACTCCACAAACCAAGCAAAACCCCAGAACGGGTGGAGGTGGGAGAATTTCCTTCTGTCTGTTGGAAACTTTGCAAGGATTTCTTCAAATTCTTCCTTCTCTTCCCCGTATTTCCAGTACATTTGATCTGTCATGGTTTATGTGCTTTCCTCTCCCATTTGGACAAGCTTCCAGTTTGTTTGGTTTTTTTAACTGTTGACCTTTCATCTGAGATTTTTCTCCTTTTCTGTTGAGCTAGGAGGGTCTCTATCTGCTTCTTTTGTTTTCATTTAGAACTGTGGTAGGCAGTTTTGTCTGGTCATCTACTGCAGTGGGTTTTGAACAGCCTGGGGGCTGTTTGCAATCTTATTTGCTTTTTGGACCACTCCTTTTGGGTTTTGTTAATTTATTTTGACTACTTGTACCATTTCTACATCATATCCTTATGTGAAATTGAGTATCATTATGCTGGATTTACTGGCATACTGCATCTTTTTTTCCAAGTGTTAATTCAAGTTGTGTTGTGAATAAAGATCTGTCCTTCCACTTAAAATTTGATCCAAGTCCTCTGCTCCAGTAAAAGGCTGAAAACCATCTCTTCTTGGAGCTTCTAAGACTAGTTTTTTAGGAACTAGTCACTGCATCCAAAAATTGTATTTCTGCATCTTGTCCTGATGTGACATTAGTCCAGACAGCATGTGGGTAGTTTAGATTTGCTGCTTCTGCATATCTTGAGTTTTTTGCGTCTCAAATAACATCTCCAGTCCCAGTACTGTGTTTTCATTACTTGTGTATAGAATTGACAAGGTTTTGGTTCTCCCCCCGCCCTCCCCAATGGATATTTTTAATCATTTGCATTATTATTATCCTTTATGTACAATCTCACTCCTCACCTGCAGATAGTGTTCTGTCATCCCTGAAAGGTTGGTAGGTTGTCAATCTCATATCCCACTTGATTACGTGCCTTTCACCATGTTTCTTTGGCATCTGCTGTGTTGGGGTTGTCATTTGATGCTTGGCATCCTATCTAACATATTTTTAGGTTTCTAATAGTGTTGTAGAAGCATTTAGAAGTTCTGCCCATGCTTTTGTTCTTCACTATTGCATGCGCTAGTCAGCTGGCATTGCAGGTGTTCCAACTCGCCTTTCCTGTTTATTCCTTATTTCCCCAGATCCTCCTCATCATTGTCTCATGGTTGCATTGAGAGTCAGCCCGTTTCTTGTGCCTCAGACATAGATTTGGAGGCATTTTAGTTTCCTCCCTAAGAAACTGAATGCAGTCTTCAGAACATCTCTCCTACGCTCTTCTTCCTAGAGTACCAACAGGGATGGTGACCATGAACACCTCTCCTTCATGTCCAATTATAACTCATCTAACTTTCTGGCAAGTTTTGAAGTCTTTGGATTTGGTGAATGAGGTATGGGCCAGCCCCCTTGAACTTTGCAAACTCTTTCACTGAATCTCCAATTGCCACCACTGGCTTTTGCCTATTATGGCAGGTTCCCACAGCTGCAAGAGCCTCCTCAGTACAAGAGGATGCTGCAATACTGGCTTTCATTCCAGCACGAGCACCGCTACTGCAGCAGCATTCTGCTACATCTCATATATGGGCTTCTTTCTGAAGGGTGCTAAAGGGCGCTAAAGTAAAATAGACAAGAGACAGGACAGGTATCACTTACTAGTTCAAAATGTGATCGATGTTCCTTTCAATGAACCTATATGAACGCAATTTTTCTGTTTAACAGCAAACTAAATTGGAACAATGACAAATGAAAGTGATCATGGTGTAAAAGATGCCTGTGCTTTGAGAATGTTTCTTGCATCATTCTTTTGCATTAACTATTCATACAAAAGATGAGGTAGCTCTGTGATTGTGCTGAATGATAGGTTTGGCCTAATATTAACAGTTTCTCATAAATCAGAACTTTTGAATATATAAAACTTATTCTTTTTTAATAATTCTTGAAACTTTGATGAATTCAAGTAGTATCTTTTAACCTATGCCACCATCACTTGTTCGGATTCAATATATTTGCATTTTTTAAAAACCCACATAATTGCTTCTATTTATTGCTGCCATATGCTGGTATCTTTTGATATTGAAATAGTGATTGTTTCTTTTCCATATCACTAATTCCAGCATTTAATTAATGCTTTGTATTATTAGTGGAAATAGCAAGAGAATATAATTTTTTTTGGGTTTATTCTAAGTTGTGTAATGAAATGGGGATGCCATCCAGAGGGACCTTGACAGGCTTGAGAGGTGAGCCCGTGCAAACTGCATGAAGTTCAAGGCCAAGTGCAAGGTCCTGCACATGGGTCAGGGCAATCCCAAGCAGAACTACAGGCTGGGCAGAGAATGGATTGAGAGCAACCCTGAGGAGAAGGACTTGGGGGTATTGATTGATGAGAAGCTCACCATGAGCCGGCAGTGTGCACTTGCAGCCCAGAAAGCCAACTGTATCCTAGGCTGCATCAAAAGAGGTGTGACCAGCAGGTCGAGGGAGGTGATCCTGCCCCTCTACTCCACTCTTGTGAGACCCCACCTGGAGTCCTGCGTCCAGCTCTGGGGGCCCCAGTACAGGAGAGACATGGAGCTGTTGGAGCGAGTCCAGAGGAGGGCCACGAAGCTGATCAGAGGGCTGGAGCACCTCTGCTATGAGGACAGGCTGAGAGAGTTGGGGTTGTTCAGCCTGGAGAAAAGGCAGTTCCGGGGAGATCTAATTGCGGCTTACCAGTACCTGAAGGGGCCTACAGGAAAGCTGGTGAGGGACTGTTTATCAGGGAGTGTAGTGACAGGACAAGGGGTAACGGCTTTAAACTAAAATAGGGTAGGTTTAGATTAGATGTTAGGAAGAAATTCTTCCCTGTGAGGGTGGTGAGGCACTGGAACAGGTTGCCCAGAGAGGTTGTGGCTGCCCCCTCCCTGGCAGTGGTCAAGGCCAGGTTGGATGGGGCTTTGGGCAACCTGGTCTAGTGGAGGGTGTCCCTGCCCATGGCAGGGGGGTTGGAACTAGAGGATCTTTGAGGTCCCTTCCAAACCAAATCGTTCTGTGATTCTATGGTTCTTGTTCATAAGCAGAAAAATCAGCCAGAAGATGAAGGAAGTGTCCTGAGAAAGTACTATTCATTCTGAGCATGCATTAGCATTAAATCTAAAAACCTGAAGTGTGCATATGTAGGAATGTAAGTATTAAAATATTTGTCCTTTTCAGATTAGGTAAGGGGTGAGGGAGTTAAATATGTCTTCTATATAGTTATCATTTTACCTCATAATGGTTATGAGATGGTTATGGTTTCTTGAGGAGAATAAAGAAAAAAATAATTTGGGTTGTCATAGCAAAAATAGATTGCTTTTTTTCCTTCATGTACCTAAAAAAAAAAAATAATCTTGTATAATATCAGATATTTTTTTTGTCTGTAGCCAATATTAAAGATAATTGAATCAAGCACTGTCCTGTTTGACAAGTGAGCTTTAACTGTATTTCAATATATCTGTGCTTCACAGTATTTAAGATACAGCTTTAAATTTTAGTTCAGTGTGTTTATTACTTGGAAATTATACTTAATATAGAGGACTTACAACTGGGCTATCTTGAAGAGTGAAAATTTTATTTCCAGTAATAGTGCCTTGGAAATTACATTACGAATCAGAGCATTTTATTATGATGGTTTTGCCAGCTTTAGTAAGAGATTTGTTTTTGCTATGCTTTGTCTGAAATCGCATATGGAAACCACTTAAGGCCCAGATTAACTCTGTTCATAGAACACTGTCATAATAAATGTTTCTTATTTATTGTTTGATCTCAAATTGCTTCATGCAAGAGAGGAAGAACCCCTGTAATGTGAATGGGAAAACAGAGATGCAGAGAAGTGGCATGATGTTGTGAGGATACAGTGCATATTTTAATAGAGTTAAATTTTATGTATTGACTTGTCTATTCATTGCCTCCCATCGGACCTGTTCTGTTTCCATCTGTGGCTAGACACAGCTCAGACTCAGCAAAACTTTTTGGCTAACTTCCCATTTATTTGAAGTAATGTAAACGCTGAAGAGCTAAATGCTTTTTTAAATCCAGGCCTTGGGAGGTAGCTTCTTTTCTTTATTTCAGAGTCCTTCAAAAGAACCCTGTATATTACAAGCAGATTACTCTCTGGAGTGATCTGTTGAATTGCTGAAGACAAATCAGCTGTCTGGGCTACTGGCTGGCCTATTTGGTTGGCATATTGAACTCCTGCAGAAAATTTTACACATGTATTAAAATAAAGTCTTTTTGTGTTGTTATTATTGCTCAGTTTGTTGCTTAACTAACACAGATGTTTGCCTAAATGGTTATTTTTAACAGAGTTTAACTGTGTCCAGTTATTCAAGCATAGTCTACGTAATTCCACAGACAGTGCACTGTCTTGTAAGGAACAGGGACCATGTAAAAGAGTGATTTTAGTCTCCTAACAACTCTTAAATTAAGGAATCTGCTAATTTAATCAAGAGAAAAGAGCTTCCCTCATTTTAATGTTGAAGTCCAGGACCCAACCATCAGCTGTATTCCACCCAGGTGACACATTATGACTTTCTTGTAAGTTGGTCTGCTGGATGTCAGGGCTTTCCCCCTTGGACCTGTAGATGAGGAACCACTGTTGTACTGTCTTCTGAAGAACCAGAATTATTTCCTCACCAAGTCTGCCTCAGCTCTTTCATCTGTACTGTTTTAAAAGTCATGTTTATAAAGTGCTTCGTTTTTCAGAGACGCTTGCAGTTTTAATCCATACTTGGCCTCTGTGTTTAAATGTTCTCATTTCTCTTTGCCAGTTTTTTGGCTTATGAATACTGTTTTGATTTCTAAGGGTTGTCTGTTGTTTGGCAGTTAAGTATTAACAGTTTAATGTTAAATTTGCATAATAGCAAGAATGACTTAAGCACTTTCATTTCAAGCAGGAGGAGATCTGATTTCTTCTGTGAGTGGAGGGATGGAAAAGAAAATGGTTTATCATGCTTATATTGGTTCAGTGTCTTTTTTTTTGCCATCAATAAAAGTATATGTATAATTGTGCATTTTCTGTAATAGAAAACAGTTTTCCGTTAAAATATAACCATGCTTAAAAGCCTGGAGGCATTTCTCTAATCTTCTTTTTGCTGCAAGACGGCAATGATTAAAAAAAAGGGGGGAAAAAAACCCTTTCAAAATTTAAATTTTATCTTATTAACTTGAGGTTTTTTGGCCCTAACAAATCAATAAGCCTTTTCTTGAGTCTCAGCAACTCTCAAGTGCTAAATTTATCAAAAGACTGTTCAGATAATTTCCTGCTTTTGTGGCTTTCTGCTAAGAATGTATAAATTATTTCTGAATAATCTTTTATTATGCTGAGCCTTAGAAGCTGTTACTAAGTATGCTTGAAAGTCTTCCATAACTTAATTCTGTGTATCCCCTGTTTTGTGACCGGATTGGGCAAGACAAGAGAGTAAACACAAAAATATTCTCTCCTTTCTGTATTTTCATGTTCTGCAGCCCTCAATTCTAGTATTCTTAGTATTTCAGGGTTTTCCTTCCTTCCTTACTTTGTAAAAGCCTCTTGATAGTGTTATCTTGGGTTGTAGGTGGGTCTTAGAGCATCCTTCAGTTATGGGTCTGGGATACATGATGTCCTCAGTTTGCTAATCTGCGTTTGTGCCAGATTGCTGTAGTTGTGGGATAGCGGTCACGTGCCCACGTATTGTAAAGGTTCCAGCTATTGTGGTTTTTTTGTGCCACTTGATTATACTATACTTCTGTTTCTTTCTGCTGTACCCTTTGTCTTATAGTCCTCTAGTTTGAAGAATATTTTTCTCCTTTATACCCTCTTTAATCAGTAAGTAGTTTGTTAATCTTGCACGACTGTTTCCCATGTTACTGAGTGAACAAGGGAAGTTTTTTTGATTTTTCTTTAAACATTTTTTCCTTGTGGACTACTTTATTTTGGTTAAAATATAAAAGGGATCCTTTAACTAGGGCAGTCTGAAATGTAAGAAAGTCCAAGGAAAGTACCGTGACTGATGAATTGCTGTCATTTTGGTGACCTTTTTGTCTTTCATCTAACTAAGTGGCTGTAGATGCAGATTTGTAAAGGGGAGTTTTGGAACTTGCAGATACTTTATGAGCTTTAAATAGCATGTTCTGTGGGACGCAAGCTGGAAGGATGTGGGAACAATACTTTCTGTATGTCTGGATGTTAGTTCCTTTGATCTTAAAAGTCCATCCATTATTCTAGCAGTATACAGCAAAAAAGGAGAAATGGAAAATTAATGTGGAGGAATTCTTCTTAATGTGGATTATTTCTTACAGTAATATAGTTGATGTTTGTATTAGAACTAATGTTTAAAATTTTAGAGAGAGACAATTGACTTACCCACAGAACCAGGACTGGAAAACTGGAGATGTTTGAGCCAGCTTTGCCACGGCATTCCTGCCTACCTAGAGCCTCAGCCCTGACTGACAATGCCTGTTCCACAGATACCAGAGGAATTGGCCGTCAGTGTGAATTCGGTCACTGGCCTCTCTGAGGGATGGTAGGGCCTTGCCAATAACGTAGACAGCTGTAGTGCTGTTGTTTTGAAATGTGAACATTATCTCTGTGGAGAGCAGTTCCCTTGAGTCTTTTTTTTTTTTTGTGGCCCATAAGACAGCTATCAGAAGACAGGTATCAATTACTGTGCCTAATGACTCGTTTAGATAGGACTGAACATCTGTGGTTTTTTTTTCCTCCAAACACTCTGTATTCTTAATGCCTTCTCTTTTGGTCAGGAAGAAAGGAGGCTTGTCATTAAAGAGTTATTCCCACAAAGCTGGCTGCAGGAATGATTGTCGCCAGGGTGCTCTCTGATGTACTGTAGAAGAGGCATTTGTATCTTAATGGAATGGAAACGAGAATTTGGCTTTGTGCTCTTTGTAAAGAGTGTCTTTGGGATGCATAGGGATTTTGTTAAAAGAGAGAGGAAGAGATATCAGTAGATTAAGTGACCCTTTGGAAGTTGCATCTCACCACTCTTCATTCATTGTGGAAGGGTCTCCCTGCCTCTGACTTTATCTCAGTTGGTCCATGTGTTTTTTTGGAAAAAAAAAAAAAACAAACCAAAAAACCCCAACCAGGTCATCTGTACTTGCCTTTCAATGTTTACAGCAGTTTATAACACAACATGAAGGAGAATATTTGTAAAGCTGGATTTTGAAGTCCAGTGGTATCCATAAACTTCAAGTTTTTGAAATAAACGCAGTAAGAGGCAGGCAACTGTAAGTTGGGATGTTTGAAGGTGAATGGTGCAAGCATGCTGTGGTACTTGCCCAGAAGATCCTTTCAGCCTCCAGCGGTTTGCAGCTTGTGGAGTCAGAGGTGATGTCCTGCTGTTTAACACAGCATGTATAACAACATAAGCTGTGCAGCTGTCTGCTGGAAGTAGTTGTCAGTGTGTGGAAGGACAAGCCCATTAGCATTTTGCAGTAGATGGAGCTGCTGATAGAGTTGAAGTCCAATGTCTGTTTGTAGAATTGGCTTGCCACTTACCTAAATACTACACACAGCAACAGTGAGATTCAATGTCTACCCCTTCTGAAAAAGCTGCACTTCCACTTTTGAAGTGGTCATATGAAGATCATGGTCCACCTTCAACTTACCAATGGACTATTGCTGTGAAAAGTAGTCCATTATTTTTACTAATATCAGCTCAAGTCTTTTTCTTCGGCTTTTTTAATATGTGGTTTCATTACATCCCTGTATAGTTAGAGCACATTGCCAACTCAGATGTAGGATTCTTGGATGGGTTTCCTAACAGTTAGTAAAGTCAATTCTAGTAATTAGCTGGTCTCTTTATAGAAAGACTTTTGAAAAGGCACGAGCTGTGTAACTGCTGATTTATATTATTCCCTCCATTTATGTACAAGCTTAAAGTATAAACAATTTGCTTCAAACTCATGGACAGACCCAACAGAACACTGAGGATCTTGTTACTGTGTAATGATTTAAGAGATTTAATTATAGTTTGCCACATTCTTTATTACTGATGGAAGCAAATTTCTCAGGGGCTGAACTTTGAGAGCTGCATGGTTATGGATCAATAATATTTTTATTTTCTTGAGAGTCTGTGCATCTTTCTTGTTCACCTCATTAATTCCTTTATTCCAGTAATTTTACTAATTGTTTATGTACTGCTTCAGATTTCAGCTGTTGTATTAAAGCATTAACTTCATTAGTATGATAAAGTGCTGTCTTTTATGCCATAGCTCACCACTGATGCAGCTTTTCTCTATATTCTCTATATTGGGCACACTAGAAAGAGCATGGCCAGCAGGTTGAGGGAGGTCCTCCTCCTCCTCCTCCTCCTCCGCCTCTGCCCTGGTGAGGCTGCATCTGGAGTTCTGTGTCCAGGTCTGGGCTCCCCAGTACAAGACAGACAGGATACTACTGGAGAGAGTCCAGCGGAGGGCTACGAGAATGATCAGGGGACTGGAGCATGTCTCTCATGAGGAAAGGCTGAGAGAGCTGGGCCTGTTTAGCCTGGAGAAGAGAAGACTTGAGTGGGGATCTTATCAACACTTATAAATATCTAAATGGTGAGTGTCTAGAGGATGGGGCCAGACTCTTTTCAGTGGTACCCAGTGACAGGACAAGGGGCAATGGGCACAAACTGGAACACGGGAAGTTCCATCTGAACGTGAGAAAAAGCTTCTTCACTTTGAGGGTGACCGAGCACTGGAACAGGCTGTGCCCAGAGAGGTTGTGGAGTCTCCTTCTCTGGAGATATTCAAACCCTCCTGGATGCAATCCTGTGCAACCTGCTCTAGGTGATCCTGATTTAGCAAGCAGTTTGGACTAGATGATCCCTTCCAACCCCTACCATTCTGTGATTCCCATTTTTTGACTTTGCTAAACTAGAGTAAGCTTATTTGCTTTTATTCAACATAAGAAATCTGAGACCTCAGCAGGTCCTCAATGCCAGTAAGAAAGGACTTTACCCTAAGCTTTACACTTAAAACATTTTATGACATAAAAGTTTGTAGTTGTTTTAGTTAGAGATTCAAATACAAATAGAAGTAGCTATTTGATGTATATAATCATAACATATAGGCCATGTGGCCGTTAACGTCATCTAGTATGTAGTTTAATTAAGGGTTTGGGGGTTTTTTTTGATACACAGTTAAGGGACAAGGTGATTGGCTTGAGTTCACCTTCCTGTAGCTCTGCGCAGAGATGCCCACTGCAGCTCCTTGAATTCATTGTGGTTGTTTCTCCAAGATCTGTCAGGTGCATTTATCTGTGTGCTTGCCATCAGCGCTGCTCTGAACTGAAGCGCCCTCGCTGTGCTGGAGAAAGACCTCGGTTTGAATAACTGCTGGCAGAGCTGTCTGTTGTACGCATGGGTATTCATGTGCTCCATCCATGAAGGTTGCAGGAGTGAGGCATTGAATGTACTTGTGTTTACACTTAACCTGGCATGAACTCAAACTGAAGTGGTTTCTTTACAGATTTAACTGTGAATACGGGAAACCTGGTACTCTCTCCAATTATGGTTTGCTAATGCTAATATGTGATAGCGTGTAGTCTACTAAGGGTGTTTGAACGGGCTGCCTGGTCCTCAGCAGGGAAGAAGTTCCTCCGTCCTGGTTCACAGTGTGAATGGTGTGGGATATAGATCTTGAATTTAAACCTGTCCTCATATGGCAATGTGATGGATTCAGTGTCCCCATATGAGTAGAAACATGGAGAATGGAGGTGGAACTGTAGCAGCTTGTCTGACTTCTCTGGTATGTGATGGCTATTCACTCTGTCAAGAATTGCAATAGTTAATAGAGTGCATGGAAATATTTGGGGGGAAAAAAAAAGAAAAAGGAAAAAACAAAAAAAAGCAACATCTAAAAGGTATATCTGCAGGACAGTCAGCCAACAGACCACAGCAATGGTAAAAATGATGTTCTTCTGTTGTTCATAGCTGTGAATTAAACACTCCAATTCATTATAGATACTTGTACTAAATGGCTGCATTCTACAAGTTAAAAAACTGAAGCAGGTAAAAATTTGGCAAACCCTGAACACTTAAATGCAATCAGAGTAATTTTCTCTAGCTAGAGATCAGAGAGATTTGCTAAATTTGGCACGTGTATAGGAAAATATGCCAAAAGATAGCAGCAGTGGTGAGGCAAAAATGAGTCATCTCCAGTTCTTGAGAACCAGATGGAAAATTATATTTTTTTTTCCCTTTTAGCTGGAGGTCAATTTTATAGCTGTAATACTATCAGAGCTCATTGAAAATATCTGTGAAGACATTTTTTACCCCAAAATTGTTTCTACTAAAAAGATTATTCTTTTTGTATCAAATGCTTCTATTTCCATTAAACAGTGTAACTTTTATGCAAGACAGAAAATGATGTATAGGTTTCTGAAAAGCAATTATTTTTGTTAATAGATGCAGATTGCAAAAACAAGGAATGATAGAGCATATTTTAGTATCTAGTTTTCTTAATGACCTTCAGGAAATGCTACCCCCAATTAATTCACTTCCATGGAAATTTTAAAAATTTGTTTTAGGGAACTCAGGGATCAAAAATAAGTAAAATAAGCACAACAATGCAACTACTGAAAAGAACAGGAGGAGAACACTCTCCTTACCCTACAAGGAAGAAATTTGTGGGTTTATGGTTTCTTTTATGTACTTTATAGAGAAGATTTTGTGGTAATTACACTACTGAGAGCTTCTGGCTGTGGGATTCAGCAGTATATAAGACAAGACTGTCTTATTTTCAGAATAAAGAGTGAGTCCTGCTTATGTGTATCATTTAAAAAATAATTATTATTTATAGATGACGAAAGGAATTTTGCATAACAATAGGTGAATCATCTGTGATTTATCCTGGGAAGGTCAGCTTGTTAAAAAGGGAAAATATGAGCCTAAGTAAATTCTGTGAAACCAGAGATAGCATTTAGCCAGTTGTCTTAAGAACAAACAAACAAAAAGCCATACAGAACAAAACAAACATCCCTTCCCCTCCAAACTATCTTAAGAAAGGGAGAGTAACAAACAATGTTTAAATTCAAATTAAATCTGCTCTTTATCTGTCTATTTGTCTCCCATTCCAGGAGTACCTGGCTAAAGTGGTTACTTTGTTTTTTGGCTGAGAAACATTTTGCATCCATAAATCGTCACGAGATTTCAATATCACACTATATTCATTACACTGGGAGAAATAAATGCAGTTCGTTAGCTGGTCTTCCAGCTGACCTTCTCTCACACTCGGTGTGGAAGCCAGAAGGCTCTTCCTAAGCTCTGTTGCTGGCACTTTGCAGTGCAGCACATCTTCCTTCCTCCTTGTGTACTTGCATATGCTCGCTGCCTTAAAGAGATGAGAGAAGCAACCTGAGATGAAAGGAGGATTTGGAGCAAGACATGTCTCTGAAGCTGAGAGCTGCAGGGATAGCACTTGTGTAGCTTCTTCATGCGTCCTTTAGAAATATCTGAAGGCCTGCCTGGGTTTGAATACTGGTAGCACATACTCTCTTATTGGCCCAAGATCTTTAATGACTGTTCAGGAATCATCTTCCAGTTCTGAATACACGTTGCTAATTGGTGTGCAGGAAGGTGATGACTATGTTCATGGTGAAAGGACTACCAAAATACCTCAGCAAATTAGTTTTACGTTTTTTCTCCATTTTTGGATGTGTTTCTCCATGTTTGGTTAGAGGTTTAATAAGAATTTCACATCAGCACAAACCACCCTCTTTTATGTAAATATTTACTTTCACATTCAAATCTCTATTTAAAACTTGCTTGATACTTAAGGATCTGAATCCCCCAGAAAGGCATCTCACTTGTGTGTAATGGTTCTTGGAGAAATAGCTTGTTTTCTGGCTTTGCCAAGGAGGTTGCTTAACCGTTCTTAGAAAATTAATATAAAAGTTCTAAACTGTAAAAGCTTCTTAGGCAGCAGCCAGCAATAACATCAAATAGAATGCTTGTGCTACACGTGCACACAAACTCTTCTTTTTACATAGCAATTAGGCATTTATGTTTGCATTTTAATACAAATGTTCCAATAAATGCTAAGGATGCAAGTAGCAGATGATAAAGCTTTGCTGCAAGGGATTTTTGAACTGTATTGAGTTTTCCTAAAAATTATATGAAGGCAGTAAAGTGTGAAATTACAGAAACTTCCCTTGAATGTGAAAGTGATGTTCTTGTCATTTGCTATTCAGCTGTTCTTAGACACCCCTCTCCCCCAGTAATTTTAATTTTTAACCAGATACTACATTTCTTGACCATCTTTAAGTAATAACAGAATTAGGGTATACATACAAATTAGCATTACGTGGAGTCTTCCTCTGGTCCCTCTGTTCCTAAGGTTTCCTCTTGACTGTGGCTGGCCACTTTGGGTCACTTGCTCATGTATGGAGCAAACAGCTAGACAGTCTGTCTGTCTCTGCTCCAGAGACAAATATCACTTATAGTTAAGTGATATTTGCAATGTCCAGGGAAGTATGAGGAAAAGCAAGAAGGCAATGAGGAAGGTGACAATAGGCTCAAAGCAAAAGTTTAGGGAAATTGTTCTTACGCTTGCATTTTAACAAGGTAGGAGTTGGAGGAGAATGTATTGGTTAAGGCCAGAGAAGTGAGTGGTTTGGTAATTTAAGATGCAAAGGATGCTTGGAGAAACTGGTGCAGGAAAAAAATGCAGTGGCAGAGAGATGTTAGTTAGATGTTAGAGTCAGAACTGAATGTCAGTTGGGATGTCTGAGGAGCAAGTGAGAGATCCAAGCCTGACCCACAAGTTAGAAGGCCAAGAGCATTGCCTGCTCTAACCGTGCTGGACACATCAAGATTTTGGCATTTTCTTGCATGGATTGTACGCATGAGCAGATGTCTTATTTTGGAGAGAGGAACACATCTGATGCAGTGAGATCAATCCAGGTGTTATCTGTTTGAAATGACAATTGAATTGATGCTTATAGATGGTTTTCTAACAATTACAAAAGTGTATCAATGAAATAAAGAGGATGAAACAAAAGTTGGTATGTTCAGCATCATCAAGCTTTACAGCAAGTGCTGTACAGCACCCGTCCATTTCAGACAAGGGTGTTCAGCACTAGTTTATTGTGTTATTTCTGAGCATATGCTTTATAGGAACCTTTATTCTTACTGCCCTTATGCTTCCGAGTCAGTTTGTAAGATCTATTTTCTTTTAGATCAACATGCTACAATTAAATACACCTCTAATTAAAATTGCAGCTACTTGGCTCTGTTTCTGGGAAATGTTGCTGATCTGATTATATTTTCCTCCGTCCTAGACTCTAGACCTAGTATATGTCCCATATTGTTTCATGACTTGGGAATAAAAGAGGGAGGAACACGAGAGAGGGGGTTGAAAAAAGTTGGTTTAGATCTTTGGAGATAAGGCCAAGAATATTGAATTACACTATTGAATAGCACTATGAAGCCTAAAAAATGTTTTTTGGTTTTTTTTTTTCAAGAAAATATTTTGCTTATGGTGAAGCCATCTAGGTATACACTTCAGGATTTTTGAAAGCACTCTGTATTTGCGTAAATATTATTAGAAGAATAATATTTTATGAAGCTGCATTCCTATAACGAAGGTCTAGATAGGATATCTAATTGCAAAAATTAAAGGGAGTTGAATGTTGAAGGACAATCCTCCCCACTAACCCCAGCTTAATTGGAACGTGTCAAAACTCAACCAAGTGAAATCAAAACTCCATATCCTTTGTAGTAATTAAAAAAGCTATGTTATTTGTGCATGAGTTTGTTTTGTTTTGACAGATCTAGCTTTTAGCTACAAGTAACAGTTCTACATGCACAAATCCCCAACCAATTTCTGCTTCAGATTTGATACCTCCAATCTACATCATAATTTCTTTCAAATGTGCTTGTGTTTCATGTGACAAACCAAAGTCTACCACTGAAAACCATATTAAATCAGTTTGTCTGTGTACAGGCCATGAATCACGGAGAGACTCCAGAAACTCTTCAAGTTTTGCTTTTATTGTTGACTTTGCTCCCTTTTTTTCAAGCTGCTAAATGGAACTGAACAGATGTGTATGCCCATCTGGGTAAATGAAATAGATGCAGTCACCAGAAGAGATTTTCTAGGCTGCTAAAATAAATGTATTATTGTACTATCTTTTTTTGAGTAAGACACACCTTGATTACTTTCAATTTGGTATTACCTATTTTAGTAATGATTTAAATCTGTTTGGTTTTTTGTTTGTTTGGTTTTTTTCCTAGGTTCTGCTTAGCATTACAGATAGGGTATAGTGTTATGTGTTTCTGTCAAAATCAACACCTTCCAGAATGTCATAAAGTGGATATAATCAGTCTTACAATGATATAGAATCATAGAATGATTTGCGTTGGAAGGGACCTTAAAGCTCACCTAGTTCCAACCCCCCTGCCATGGGCAGGGACACCCTCCACTAGACCGCGTTGCCCAAAGCCTCATCCAACCTGGCCTTGAACACTGCCAGGGAGGGGGCAGCCACAGCTTCTCCTTCAGCTTAAAGCCATTACCATTTGTCCTATCACTCCATGCCCTTGTAAACAGTCCCTCTCCAGCTTTACTGTAGGCCCCTTCAGGTACTGGAAGGCTGCTATGAGGTCTCCCCAACTCTCTCAGCCTGTCTCCATAAGAGAGGTGCTCCATCCCTCCAATCATCTTCGTGGCCCTCCTCTGGACTCGCTCCAACAGCTCCATGTCCTTCTTATGTTGGGAACCCCAGAGCTGGACGCAGTACTCCAGGTGGGGTCTCACAAGAGTGGAGTAGAGGGGCAGGATCACCTCCCTCGACCTGCTGGTCACACCTCTTTTGATGCAGCCCAGGACACGGTTGGCTTTCTGGGCTGCAAGCGCACACTGCCGGCTCATGGTGAGCTTCTCATCAATCAACACCCCCAAGTCCATCTCCTCAGGGCTGCTTTCAATCCATTCTCTGCCCAGCCTGTAGTTCTGCTTGGGATTGCCCTGACCCATGTGCAGGACCTTGCACTTGGCCTTGTTTAACTTCATGAGGTTCGCATAGGCCCACTTCTCATACCTATAAAGGTCCGTCTGGATGGCATATTATTAATGTAAATATTTCATGAGAAAGCCAAAAATGAGAGCTGGAACATCTGTGCACTTTTCATTTTTGCAGGTTGTGATTCTGCCTGTGTTCTTATTGCTGCATCTATATTTGCTTTAATTTCCTCCTTAAGTGTGCGTGAAAGATTTCAGGGTTTGGGGTTTTAAAAAGTCATCTTAAAAACATCCTAACAAGTGTGTCTTTGAGCAAAGACTGAGTCTGGAGCATTTCAGCTCAAAATGGACTCATTTCAGAACAATTCAAATGCAAATACTGGAGGTTTGCATCCTCGGCCACAATAATCAATGTGAAAAGCTATACAGATTTTTAATTCAGCTCATTATTATGGAAATACTGAAGTGACCAACTAGGAATCTATGATGATATCAGGGAGACAGGTACTGAAGGATTTGCTCTTTCAAAGGTGGGGAAGTGGAAGTAGAGTGGACAACATCACAGCAAGTGTTCAAGTGTTGTGGATCCCTTTTTGTTTAATTCAGCAGTTATCACTTAGGGACTCCCTCAGGATTGTTTAAGAGACTGTTCTTAGCGGGTAATCTGGTCCTCCACTGTATACTTCACTGAGTAAGTCTTAAGTGTCTGCTGTGCTGGACACTCTAGTAACGTTTTTACTACCAGGCGTTCATACTGATGACAGTGGCTAAACTTCTTTTGACTTCTATAGTGGTGCCCTAGACATAAATCTTATTGCTTTTCTTTGCTTATTTTAGCAGAGATTTTTATAACAGATAAATGTTTATCCTGTAAGGAAAAAAAAAAGTGATTCTTGTTAGGTGATGTCAAATTTTCCGTCCATATTTCATGTATTTGTGTTATCCATAGCAGACAAGTACCTGGTCAATTAACTTGTAGTTTCTCACACAACCGTTGCAGCATTTCCTTTCTGAAGTACTAAAGCCAGTGATTGTTCATTAAGGTTGTCTATACTATGATAGTGACCTTCTGCTTTAAAGTGGTTTAAGTCCCGCGTGCTTTAGTTTCAAGTGGTCAGGCACAGAGAGGCCTCTATCATTTCATTCTGTAGGTTTTGTTCTTTAATTTTCACCAGCTTTCTAGTTCAGTAGTAAATACGGGCTTTAGGATGAACCTAAAATGACATCTGTATTGAAATAGAGAATACGCTATGTTCATGTAAGCAAAGTTCATGGTTAAAGTTATGTGCCCTTATCTATATATCTTGCTTTCCGAAGAGATTGTTTTCATTTTGTTTTACATCTGCATTATTGAGATCAATGGCCTGCTCAACAAGGGTCATGAAAATCTCTACCTAGCCATAAATATTCTTAAAACTTATGACAGCATGTGAGGAAAAGACAGAATTTTTATGTCTAATTGCTACTTAAGATGGATTATTGGGGGTGGGAGGCCAAGTAAAACCAGAAACCTTGAATTTTAACTACCAGTGATACTGATTTGATACTGATACATGCTTATGTCTGTATGTATGTATGCATAAACCTTGTTCAATAGTCTGTATGCTGTAATGCTAACAGTATGCTCTATCATGCCTCAGGCTTACCGGCTGTTTCTTTTATTAAATATCCTTTTCTGCTGTGGTAGTTACTGTAAGAATTACCTGTACTTTGGTTCCTTTATCTCAGGTCTATTGCCTTGTGCCTGCCTACAAAAATTGGACATGAAGACAACTGATAATGCTGACCTAAAATGACAAGTATAGCAGGATTTATGCCAGCTATTCAGTCTGGGTGTGGGTGGCTTTTTTTTTTTTTTTTTTTTTTGCTTCTTGGTATTAGTCTGTTGCTTAGGATATGATTCATCTAATCTAGAAGTCTACATCTGAGGTACTCATCTAGTTTTCCTTTTTAGTCAAGAGAGTACCTGAAAGCACCCTTCTCTTGCCCCCCGGCCTTTTTCTTTAAAAAAAAAAAAAACCCATTAAAAAAATCATTAAACAGAGCCCAATGGCACTAGGTTGGACATGGATGCCTAAAGCTTGACTGCAGCAATCCCACTCCCCTTCCTGGGACAGCCAGCCATGTGGAAGCTGGACTGCCAAAGCCTCCCTAAAGTTTACGCTGTCTTCCCAGAATTTTCATCAGCTTTTCCTGCTCCATCTAAATGCTTTGGAGCAGCTGGCAGAGCAGTGGAGAGATGTCTGGCTTGTGCCTCGTACTAGCTGAGGTCTCTGTAAATCCTGGATTGCCTCAGGAGTTGTCGGTGTTGTCATCACGACGACTGACTGCTACCCCTCAGCCGTTTGGGGGCTGAAGGTGCTGCACGCGCACACTTGTAAGTTAATACAGAAACTGGGGAGCAACTGATCTTCTGACTGAGGACTCGGGGGTTGTGAGGAGAGCTGGAATGACCGGTTGACAGTTTGTTTTGAATACGGAGCTTTGCACGGGTTGAAATTAATATGCCAAGGTGTTCTCCTTTCCTCAGTTTTTATGTAATTTGACTGAGGCAATGGGCAGTGAAAGAGTGTGAAGCACCAGCCCACAGTGTGCTATTTGTTTGTTGTTATTTAGGACATAGCTGTAATTTCAGTAGTCATGCAAAGCTTGCCTAAATTTCATTAAATTTGATGCCTCGAGCTATTATGAGTTAGCTTTCATACTGCCACTTCACTGAAAACACGAGGCAGTTCTGTAGAGGACGAATGTTTCTCTGTTGCCTCTTTACCATCGGACAAGCTGCTGTGAGCATGCTGAGGTTTGGATTCATCTCACCTAAACTGGGACACCTAAGTGTTGGTCACCCCAGCCTAAGCTGATCATTGCAGAGTCCGGGGAGAGGAGGAGATACCTGCAGAGGGCAGTTCACTGCGGCTGTCTTGAATTCTGGCTTCACAAGAAGGTGCCTCGCTTTCTGGAAAACTGATCTCCCGCCATTGGCTGTAAAGGGACCTGAGGCTGAGTAGATGTAAATAGCTAAATGACAGATGGTACCCAAATACACTTAGGTGAGTGAATTTTAAATGCCTTAAGTTAGGTGTGATGCATCCTAGTCTAAATGGTTTGCAGGAGTTCAGTGAGCTGAAAGAACTCAGTAGAGCCAAAAGAAACATGTAAGAGCTCATGGTTCTTAGTCTCCAATATACAGAGGGTTATCGGTCTAGCTTTGCTGCAGTACTTTTTTAAATTAACACTAAAATTAGTGAATTTAGAGGGCAAGCATTGAAATATAATTGTGACCCAAATGAAGTTATGTGCATGTACTGTATTCGAGGAGATGTGAAAGCTTTCATGAGACTGTGAATTACACCTGCGTTTTAACAGTAGATGTTAACCATCAGTTGACATGCATGAAGGAATGAAAAATGGTAATACAAAGTGATATTCTCTGTAATAAGTAGGCAAGTTAATATATTAAGTTCCATGACTTAGACATATCTTACATTAAATATTAAATTTAAAGGGTATTGTTAAAATATAGGTCTTTAGTCATGTAACATGCAGAAAAACAGCGTCCCTCCCCCAGCATTAAAAAATCCAGCCTTGATTTTCTTTGGCTCAGATGAAACCATTATTCTGAATCCACTTTCCTGGTTAAAATGTTCTTCTCTTTTTCTCAGACTTCTCTGATTTACAATTAATGTCATAGCGCAATTTTTAGTGAGGGCAGCACTTGATAAATAGCAGCCTGTGAAAAACAGGCTATACATATAACTTCATACTGGAAATAAAAATGTTAATTTTGCTCTCTTCTTTAGTAGTGATTCTGACAGATTTCTAGGAGGACTTCTACTATCAGATGCAGCTCTTATGATAATATGATACTTTTTTTACTGTCTCTACTCTCCAAGTACAGTGGAAGCAATGATAGAATTTCTTACTGTAAATGAGAGGGAAAAATGGAGTTCAGCATGTGATCATGAAATCAGTATTTGAGAGTTTGTATTTTCAGCTGTGATGAAATTTTTGTTTGAGATAATGTACTTTTTAAATACAATACAGAATCATTAATTCCACTGTATAAACAAACATCGCAAGATTTTGGTGATGCTTGTTTTTTGCCCTTTTTCTTAGTTGGGAGAAGAGTGAAACATATGTTTTATCCTATGTCATGTAAAACATATATATGAAAGAACAAAAAATAAGTATACAAATATAAATTTGTGGTTTATAATGTTTGAGTTTTTGCTTGTGCATAATTTTGTGTGTTGAAACATTTGCCGGTGAAAGTGAGTAGAAGCAGTTGAAAGATACTCCTTCTGTTTCAATATTCTTGGTGATAATTTTCCATTGCACTGGCTCATTTGTGATAGCTGGTGAGTTTGTTCAGGGGAAGAAGTAGGAAATAAAAACTGGACTGTCTCTGAACGGTACGTTGCGACATAACATAAGCTTGAAAGATATTTTTGCACCTGCTTAATAACATATTTTTGGGACTCGTAGTTCACTGCAGCCTTCTGTCATTGCACCTGATTAAAATCTCTGAAGAATTACCTGCTGGCATGAGAACCTGGTGATAGAAAGCCATTTTCCTGTGTATCTGAAAATTCCTTAATTTTTCTTGGTTAGCAGTTGCTGCAATATGCAGTGTGCTAGTTGAATCTCACAGCTTTTCCATGAACTGTTCAGCTCTGCAGTAAGACTATGAAGGACTAGAGAGAAATTATTTAAAATTAAGAGTGCCCTGAAAGCTAGGCTAAAGAGAAATTGTTTTAGAAACCCAAAATTTTTTATTATTTCAAAAGACAGGCTTAGCACAGAAAGCATCGGGATCTACTTACTGGTCTGTTAATACTGCACAGAGTCTTTTAATAACCCAATCTCCTACTGCAGAGTGCTTTGATTTCTTATGCAGAATTTGTCAATCCAACATATGCTGCTATTGCGGTGAATATTTCAGATGTGTCTGTATTTCAGGATGCCACAGATTCCCCACCCCATCCCCCATTCAACAGTGTTTTAGGAGTTACCAAGAAGTAACCTATTTGTCTCTGAAACAGCAAGCACAGGGGCAATGAGCTAGAGCACGTGACTCCTGGCAAAATATTTTGGGATTATTGTAGCACCTTGCCTAGATGCATCTACTACATTTGGGAAAGACTTCTGCCACTTCACACCCTCTGTACATGTTGTTTTTTAAACTGTGTGAAGTAAATGGCACGTCATTAGTTTAGGGAATGCTTCTGGGGGGCAGCTGTTGCCAAATACGTTATGTGATCATGGTATATCTTTTGATGTGTCCAACGAAATGAAGATTAATGGCATACTTTTCCTAGGACATATCAGGGCAGTTTTATGGATTACAAAACAGTGGTTTGAAACCTAATTTTAAAAACAAAATAATATTTTTCACGTTTTCTTTTATCATAAAAGTGAAGTAAAAGTAGGGCTGGCAAGGTAAATAAAGTGCACAATTACTATTGTCTGGAACATCTTTCTCATGAAGCAGGATTCACTAAAAAAGGACTCTAATAGTGTGGCTTGTCATGCTATGATTTGATTAAAGCTGTAGAATAAATATGGCTTAACTACTATGATTCTAAATTTGGGTAAAATTAACAAGAATTGTCAATGCAATCTGTGGATCCTTGCTTAAGGAATGTTTTCCTCATAACACTTCTATTATAAACCTGAGCACTGTTACTGGGACTGAAAATGTCTGGCAACAAAAAAATGACCTTCTCAACCTCCTCAGGATTGCTGAGGTTCGACTTCCTTGGCTATCCCAGTGCTGCTGCCTTGACTGACAGCTGGTATTATGGATAGAACACTCTGCCTTGAAAAAAGAAATTATTTTTATTTTGTCACACAATAAGCATATAAACTGCAACATGCTAGGTATAATGATTTATTCTTCAATGTGATCAAGATCAGGCCGCCCTCATCTTCTGCTTGGTATTTTGACTTTCTTGTGATGTTAGTACACCGAAGTCCGGTACTGCGGCTTAATGGGAAAGGACCCTTGAGCTTCTTTGCTTTCTTTTCTTTCTTGTGTGCTGCGGGGTTTTTTTGAAGATAACCTTGCAATACTCATCAAATGTCTGTTTCCCTGACATCCCTGCGTATGTGGAAAGGGCTGCCAAGCCTCCCTTCCTTTCTTCCCACTGCTCAGCGTGGCCAAGTATTGGCATCGTTAGAAATGAGGTAGAGGAGAGATTAGAGAGCCTTTTTAAACTGTAGAAGTGTGTCTGAATTTTTTTCTCAATCCCTTTAAAAGGGTTATCCTGGTGGCCAGGGAGGAGACCTGAGAGCAGGAGTGGGTGTGAGAGGAGGGCAGAGAGGCACTGGACAAGTCTGGGTACAGTGTAACGGTGTCAGGGCTGGAAGGTGGGATGTGAATAAAGGATGGTAGGATGGGGAATGGAGGGCTGAAAGCAGGAGCTATGATCAGTGGAAGAAAGACCTGTAAGGGGAAGAAGAATGAAAAGAGTGTAAAGTGTTGTGTGAGATAGGAAGAATAGCTCATCATGGGAGTGGTGGGATTAGGAAAGTGAGGAAATGACAGAGAATACAGCTGAGAGGATTAATTTCCCAAGAGATGTCTGGAAATCCAGAGGCAAATGCCATGTTTTTGGTTTTGTTGTGTGTGTTTTTTGGTGGTTTTTTTTTTTCCCCTCAGAGATAAATAGATAAGAAATTAAAAAATCAAGCCATAAAAAGTGTTTTGTATTCAGGGGAGAGTGGTGATCTGTGCCTGGTGTTTTCCTGCTGTATGTAGCTCTGACTTGGATCCCTGGGAGTAGTCAAAATCACTAATCATTGCTCTCTGAATATCTCAGTCCTCATTTGTCCTGCTGCTTCTTTTTATCTTCTTTACTTGTTGAAGAGCAGTAAATTTCCAATATTATGATTTTGCAAAATATGATTACTGTTCAAACTTGATGACATTTCTGCTAAGCAGAAGAAAGATGCCTCACCTGTGGGCCACAGGCAGCCCATTGAACCAAGTAGCTCACCTATTCCCAGGGCCCTGCAGGTAAAGCCATCAAGCAGATGGTTCCAGCTGGTTTATTTTATTATATATTTTTTTTCCTAGCACTGTGCTGATGGAGGCTTTTTTTTAAGTGAAAATTGGGATGTGCAAGTTTTCAGTGCCTTCCTGGGGGGCTGTGTGGCTGCACCACTGGATAGTTCTGACATGATCTGTAGCTGCTGCTTGAACTCACTCTTGATGGAGGAAAAAAAAAGAAAAGCCCAACAAAACATTTCATGCTATGTATAAGTTTTTGTTTCTTTTCTGTTATAGCTTGTATGTAATCTTGCACTTATTATGATATGGTTTATCTTGAAACTGAATTTGGAATAGTCTTGCCTGGGAGAATTAGCATCCAAACAAATACATCCAACAGATGTGGAAAAGGCGCTTAAGCACAGGGGAATAACTTGACTAATAAATTATAAAAGTTTGGCCGGCGATCTTGGAACAAAATCCATCTGCCACTTCTCTCTGTTTAGTGCTCTTCTCCTCAACTGCACTGTCCCTCTAGTATGCAATTATTTCCTGATATCTAGGTACTGTAGTTGTTTAGATACAAAGTCTGCATTTTAGTGTTTTAAAACTGCTGCAGTCTTTATTTTGTAAATTGATATTTTGAGAAATAGGTGTGTTGGGGTGGGTTAAGAAGAGATAAATGTAGAACAGCAGCACTGTTTGGAGACAGTGGGACAGATTGGATATCGGTCCCTATTTTGAAGGGACAACCAGTCTCTAATGGGAGGCTGAAAATCTGCTTTATGCTTATGTAGTGAAAGTGTCTAGGACCTGGACTTTCAGTGTTATGACTGCTTGGGGTTTCATAATATGATACAACTCCAGCTGTATGATGGCCCTTCTGTGGCATTTTAAGCTGGGTAGAAATTGAATGTTGGTAATAGCCCTTTTGGAGTTTGTGAGAAGATACCACATCTCATTGTAATAATTTCATTAATGCTCTGCAGGAAAGAATAGATCATAAATCAAAGATACTCAGAAGTTGTGAACAGCAGTCTGAGAGAATTTTTCAAAATGGAATTAGTCTAAGAAGGAAGAATTCAGAAAGGTGGTAGACTTCTCATGGTGACATGAAAGCATTGCATGGGAAATATGTGAAGTGAAAGGGTGAATCTTAGAAGTTAGAGCAGCTTTAGAATGAAAGCGGGGAGAAATATTGACAGAGTATTACATGGCTGAAACAGACAAAGATCAGAATGAATCCTTAACCTTGCTCCAAAAATAAAAAAACCACAGTGTCAGGTGAGTCTTTGGGAATTAGAGAGGAAAGGTTGCCTGATCGATTGGGCAGCTGCAAAAAGTCTGGCAGAGTGCAGAAGTGGAATGATTCAAGAAATACTGCTGAAAAAAGATTAAGGGAAGAGAAAGTGATGTAGGATTGAATGTGCAAACTCAAGCAGGTGGTCATGTTACTGACTCAGCCTCCTGAGTCTGCTTGCAAGATACAAGACTGAGGGCTGGTGGACTTTTCTCGTGTATTCTTGCATGAAAGGGGCGATGCAGAGGGGAGGTTTTCACAGTCTGAGTTGGAGTGAGAGGTCCTTGTCCATGAGAGAGGTGTGTTGTCAGAGCCATCTTGCTGTGGAACCTGTTAGTAGGGTAGGAGGAATACACAAAAGGGAATGTGTTCAGTTCGAGTCCAAGTATTGTGTAACCTTGAATGAATTATTTGTTTTAACGTGTGCCTCTGTTCTCCAGCTGAGATTAATGAACTCTTTCTCAGAAAAGTGTTATAAAATTAAAAGCCGCCAGTGATTATTTTCAGATACTGATGAGAGTCTGGATTTGTTAGCTTTATTGGACTGAGCACTGTGGTGTTATAAGATAGTTGGTGTTTGCTTAGAGGCAGCTTGTTAACAGACTGACTCAGATTATAGATATAATCTTGTGTTTGCCTGCAGAATCTCATGGACACCTTTTCTAGCATGCTCTCACCTCTGTCTTTACTGGTACTGTTACTCACACCAGTGAGATCGAATATAGCATAGATAATGTCCCATACTGTAATCACACCTTTGATTGCAGAAGAGACACAGCCTGGAACTAGCGTGTGAGGGTGTAATGCAATAGAATTCTTATCAAATTCCTAAAATAAGTGGAAATACATCAGAGATAAATTTGACATACTGGGGCTGTTAAGAAGCTGAAATCATGTGTTTAATGAAATAATGTGTTTAATTTGGTATTCATACTTTATTGCAGATGTTTTCCACCACTCCTCTGTCAACTGTGTCAGATGCAGAGTTAGCCATTACTAACTATGGTTACAGACGGATAAGTTTATTATTAGGCACTGACAGCTGAACTTGGTATTTTTTAGGATTGTAGGACCACAGAAGCTAATTGGTGAGAAATAGTGAGTCATCTCAATTGGAAATATGTTCATCTGCAGACATATTTTTAGTAGAACTCAATCAAGAGCTTACTAGCACGTGCATACAGAAGGCCATTGCATGCTGAAACCAAATTGGACACCGTTTCATGCTGACTAGGTGGAATAAAGAGCCAGAAGAGGAAGCTTTGAGATTACACGTAGACAGCACATCTGTTTTCAGTGTTGGGTGCACGTTTGATATCACTAGTGCGTAGTATGTTTGAGGAGGTGGTTAGCATGTGCAATTGAAGTGTACAAACACCAACGTTATCACTGCAGCGTCCGGTCAGATCAAACTCAGTAGTACGTTTGTGTCTCCATGAAGCACTTCCCAGACCACCGAATGTGCTCTTGTTACCTGGGTGTGCTGGAGCCACTCACTCGGATTTGTGTCCTTCTGATGGCGTGCTTCTTTTCCTTCTTGGAGGCTGTGGAACCTGTGGACTGGGATGTGCATTGTGCCTGAGACACTCTGCTCTGTGTTGATACGCAAGTCCTTGATAAACTCTGCTCTGCCATACAGCATCACTCTATTCAAGGAGTGTGTAACAAGTTTTCTGCCTTGTACATACTGATTGCTTTCTGACAGACACTTTGCATCATTATTCTTTAGTGAAAACTTTTTCTGACAAGTGCTGAATATGAATCTACATGACTCAAGGTGGGTTGGGGTTTTTTATTTCTTTTGGTTTACTGCTGTGTGTCTTTAGTACTGCAGATTGCCATGACTTTGGTGTAATCTTCCAAAATTATTTTTATGACTAAGAGCTTTTTGGGGAAGGGGGAGGAGATAACGTGGTTATTGTACTAGCAGCCTGCTTCATAGTACTGTATCGAGAACTACCAGCTAGTCTGATCCTCTGGAATGCCATCTGTTTCGCATGGGGTTTTCTGTCTCAAAGGATAATTCCATTGGAATAATGTTGAATTCTTATGAAATTACTCCTCCTACAGGATAAAACTAAAACATGTACAGTAAAATGTGTCCAGACTATGTAGAACTGTGTGACCAGAAAAATCATCTCTCTTCCTTCTCGTCCTAAGGCAAGTTCAGCTATGCATAAATCCTCCTGATAGAGGCTTTCTTCAGCAGTTGCAGAAAATGATGAAGCTTCTAAACTGCTCTGTGAAAATGGTCTGCTATCTTCCAAAAACTTTTTCCCAACTGTCCAATACTAGTTTTCCTAATGCAATGAGGAACAGTATTACTTGACCTCTATTCCATGTTTTACTGACAACAGTATCATATATTTGACATTGTTGCCATGTTTCCTCACAGTCTAAGCAGACTGCATCCCATCAGTTTTTCTGGATCTTTTCTGGTTTCTTTTCCTAGGTATCATCAGTCTTGTTGCTCTCTGTCCTTTCTCCGTTTGAAACGAAGGGTCAAAATGGCCATTTCACTTCAGTTGAAGCCTTACTAGTGTTGACTGTAAAGTCAAAGGATCACTACCCTTGTAGTCACATGCACTTCTTTCCCAATTAGTCCAGCTTTTTGGCTTCTGTACAGCTGCCTGGTGTTGTGACTCATGATCAGTGATTGATTCACTGTAACCAGCAGATCCTTCTCTACAGCACCATTGTCTTTTCATTGCTTTTTATCTTGCATCCCTACCTAAGGATGTGCACTGTGCTAAGGTTGTTTTCAGTTCCTCTTGTAAAATAAAAATGTCCATAGAATGTCCACAAAATGTCCATTGAGTGAATTTAGCCTATGACTTTGGGCTCCATCTGTTTTGGTGGCCACTCAGGACAGGAGAGGTGATGCGTTGTGTGGAGTTACGAGGCACCAAAGCCAGTTCAGGTTGGGTCACTGGGATGTAACAGATCCCATTATTATTTTGCTGTTAACTATTATGATGGTCACCTGCTACCAAGAAGACAGTGGAGCTGTGGTTCAAGTTCAGATACAGTAATCAGAAGTTTGGGTCCTTTTCTTACCTCTGTCACAGGCTTCCTTTGCATTCAGATGTCAGAAGCTCTAGAGTCATCTCCCTAATAAGGTGATATTTCTAAATAGAGTTTGGCAGTTTGAAGACGTTGGTTGATCAGTCAAGGATAGAATTAGCAGCTAAAGTAAGTAATGCTACGCTCCGAGCATTTGTTTTGTTGGTATCTCTCATAGGATTGTTGAAAAGATATTTAATTGCTGTTGATCAAGGTTCTTGCATGTTGTGTACATGGTGTTTAATAAATACTATGCATCAAGGCCTCTGTTGTTAAGAGGGATTTGGAAAAAGGAAAAACACAGTCTTAATTTGTTACTTGACTTCTGTGTTGTTGCTTTTTACCTTCTTCCAAAGCACGGAAAGAAAGAGGGTCTGGGGCAACTATTAGCCTATGGTTGCCAGTAGTTGTGGAAGTGTGGTACTTGATGGCCCATAGGACTTAGACTTTTATTCTACACTTTAATCTAGTGCTTATCCCACCAAGGCAAAGGGAAGTTGAAGTAAAGTTTGTAAGTGAAGAAGTATTCTACAGTTTCCTTAGCCAGAAAACAGTTTGTACAGGCTATGTTTCTATTTGTAAATCTACTTTTAAAGTATGCGTGGCACCTATACGCATCGCACAGTTCAGTTGCACAGCTGAACAGTAAATGGGATGCGGTGAAGCAGAACTGTGCATATGTGGAGTCTGAGGAAGCTATTAAAGGTTGAGCTATTAAAGTCTGTGCTGAGATCCTGATTTATAGCATATGGAAGTTGATAGAAACGTTCCACTAACTGCAGTATTTGCCATAAAAAACAGCAGTAGAAGTGAGTTTGAATGTTCAAGCATAACTTATCAGTTTTAACCTTTGAATGCTTAATTTTGCAAATGTGACATTCTCTGTTCCGTATGTGGTTTCGGAATTGGTGTACTGTCATGGAGCAGTAGAAACACAGAGTCAGCATTACATCTTTAAGGGAGGTAATTATGTATGATAGGTCAGATTAGGAAGAACACAACAAATTATTTAAATCAGTAATAGTTCATATTTTCTTTGCAGCATTCGCTGGAGAGGAGTAAAATATAAATTATAAAATATACAGTCAAGGAAAATACCCCCAAAAAGTTGCGGGTTTTTTTTTTTTTTCTCCTGAAATGGAAGCAAAATGCAGATGTCAATGTCATGACATAATGAGTTGAAGCACCTTGGGCTGAAGCACGTACAGTGTTTCTAAATGAATGTATTACTTGTAGTATATTGCTACTTTATTTATCAACAACTTTCCCTGTAGAGATTTTTAGCAATACTAGAAACTCCAATATTGTGCTTTTCGTGCGTGGTTGAAATAAAAGACTTGGAGGTAGTAATGGATAGAGTGTAAAACAGGGCAAGACATACAGTAGGGAATTATATTTTGCATTCTCAAAGAAGGCAAATAAATAAATTATTCAATCTTGTTCTATCCTTTGACTCCCTACTAAACCAGTACCAGGTGAGAAATCAGAAGTTTAAAAAATATTGTGTAACTAATAAAAGTTTAAGTTACTACAATGTGCAGAACAAAAAAAAAAAAACCAAAACCAAAACCAAACAACCAAAACCCGAACCACCAGCCCTCAAAGAATATTAAAAAAACCCAAACAAACCACCAACTAGCAGATTTCCAGAAAAATACCATAATGCAAATATTCCACCCTCAAAATCACAGCTATGTGGAGAGGGAAGAGGTGCTAACGGCTATAGCACTGTAGATGATGCCTACCTGTGGCAATTCGGTCAGCCAGTTTTAGTCCTTTAATAGAATTAACATATTGAGAAGGCTAAGGATTAGTCAAAACTGACTTCACACAGGAGGTATCAATTTTCAGGGTTTAACAGGACAAAGTAACACTGTCTTATATATGTGTGTGTGTATGTATGTGTGTATGTTGTGTGTGTGTATATATATATATGTTTTGTTCAGTCATAACTTGAAATTGCCGATTTTGGAAAAATACACCTAGTCGAAACATTCATTTGGAACATAACATGCCCACATCTTTACTTTAGAAACTAACCTTTTTCTTGTCTAGGTGGTATATATTTCGTGTAATCTTAGGAGATTTGAGTGGATTTCACAGAAAAGTCAAATAATCACTGTAGATGAAAGTAAGTGCTGTTAAGGAGCTTTGACAACTCACTGGTTTTATATTGTACCTTGATTGCAAACCCGTGCTCTTCCCTCATTATTCTTGTCTGCTGGAATGCAGTTCTGAGCAAGCAGTTTGCCAGTGTACGGCTATTGCTGGCAGCATTTTGATTTTAGGAGTAATTTTTAGCTGTAGAAACTGTTACGGTGCTGTTAAAGATGGTTTTCTTAGTTACTGGGTCCTCTGCTAAATCATGTAGTTATTTGTTTAGTTTCTGTGAGTATGAAGATTTCAGGAAAATAATTAAGTAGCCTGTAATTAATAGATATAATTAAGAATCTGCTATGTGCTGCTGTTTGTTCAATACCTGTCCTTGCTTTTCAAAATTTGATATTTAAAAAGTAAATAGGGCTTTGTGGCATAGAAGATATCTGCCTGCTTTTTTCAGAATGCTCCTTGAAGAATCAGAACGATAAATGCTGTAGTGTGCTTATCAAAAGCTCATGCCTTTTGAGTCAGTGCAGTTATCTGACATAACACAAAGCAGAATGTCTTTTTGCAGGATGCTACAGTATCTTTAAAACTACGAACTGGTGTACTGGCTGACACATGAGGGTTTATCGGGGTTAATGGATGACTCCAGGATGGTACTTGGTCATAATCTTAAAGCACTGTATATGGCTGGTTACATTACCCTTAGCTGCACGTTGCCTTCAGCAAGTTCATTTGCGAACTTGGCAAGGAGAATAGCTTTCTGACGCAGGTTATCAGTTTAACAATCTGCGTACCGTTTCTGCTACCCCATAGGCATGCTCTGTTATTGCAGGCAGGCAGGCGGGATCATCTTTGCTCCTTACCTCCCCGCAAATTCCCCAGAGTGTTGTGAAGAAGATCAGGCTGTGAACTGAAGGATGCATGAGAGTGGATGGAAGAATCATCCATGGAAGTATCTGAACTAAATGGACAGCTTCTCAAGTTGGATTTACTCTTACTTGCAGTAAATGCAGGTCTATCTGAGCGCGTGCTCCCTTCTTGTTATGGTGACTGCTTGCCTCGTGCATTTGATAATAGGTTGCGGCCCCACCGTGTGCACAGAATTTGTGTTGTTATTGGCACCTACTTTCCCTTACTCTCTTGATACCTTTTTTCTGGATCCAAAAACTGGAAGAACAGAAGACGAAGCAGCATCTTTGAGCTTACTAATGAATGCTGTTATGGTGACAGCAAAGTGGGATGGAAATACTAAAATTTTCCAGTTTCCACAGAGGAAACTGCAGATGTGTATCAAAGTGATGATTATTCAGCAAAACAAGAATAGCTGAAATATGTGACAGTGGAAATGTCTGCAGGGATTTTCGGTTTGTGCTATTGCCCTTTCTTCCAAACTGTGCTGGAGTGTTTTCAAGACTATACTATATTCTGTATAATCTAGGTCTGCTGTGGTTGTTTTGAATACAAAGTTTAAATCAAATACTTTTTATAGTTACAGCAGAATACAGATACTGTTTTTTTTTTAATTAGATCAAGTATATGCTAAACTTTTTTCGTCGAATATGACAGAGAGACTATTGTTTATTAACACGCGTGTTACCTTGATCAGTAACAGAGACCTGTTGTGGAAGACTAGGTTTTCTTGTTTTGGCTATGCACTTAATATAGGCAAGGCATAGACAAGTATTTCTACATGTCTTAAAACACACTTCCCCCAAGAGTTCCAAGTGGATCAAAAGTTCCTACAAGTGATTACATTTTAGCATTAAACATCTGTGCTTGAAGCTGGCTTCTTGGAATCTCTTTAATTTTCATCTCTGTTTAGTGTACTGTGATATTAAGTAACTCCAGATTTGACAGAGACGTTTAAAAGACACTAATATTCTTGTCAGCACCTTTGCGTTGCATCCACACCTGAATTTTCAGTCTGATATGAGGAGAGTTAGGAAAGAGGTGGATAGGAGTGTATCTGGATACATAATGATGTATTTGCTTAACTTTTGAAGGCTACATTATAGACCTTTGAAACATAAATTACTTTCATCAGTTCTAATCTGACAGTGACTGACAGAAAAATTACGATCATCTAAAACCTCATCTGCATAACGTATGGATGTGAAAATGCTCAGAAGGTAATAGGAGGAAATGAACCAGTTGGAGACATCTCGTAATTCAAGATTTAAGAATATTTGAAAAATATTTTTCTTTAATAGGCATTTAATATGATGCACACTGTAGCTTTCTTCATGCAAGAGCAAAGTGACCTTCAGTGAAGGTCTCTTTGGAGGTGTGACTTCAAATAAGGAAATTATGTGTTTTTAGCTCTCCTGATACTGGAACTGGGTAGCATTTGCTGATTTGAAAACAGATTTAGAAAGACAGTGCTGAGATGCTTACCCACTTACCAGTCTTCTCTAAAGAAATGGAATGGAATTATGTATCTTAATGTAATTCTGCAACACAATCAAATTGTCTGTCTATAGGAACCTTCTGAATATGTAGTCAGGAGAATGTGTTTGTACAGTGTATAGCTGCAATCTAACACCACTACTATTAACCCGATAATAAACTTTTATTTGAATCAAGTGTAATTAAGATTAGGAAATACTAATTTTGCGCTTTAAAAAAAATAACCCAAACCGTCCTGCTCCCGCCCCCCAAAAAATGCTCTGGGTTTTAATCGATGCTACTTTTACAAAGATACACAGCAAAGCTCTTAGCTCTGTATATGTGGTCTTCTAAATCCCTGATTTTGACCTTTAGGGATTTTTCTTTGTTAATTACAATTGTATGTTGTGAACTACACATAAAACATACGCAAGTATTACATTTTCTGGATTTAAGGTCTGACTGGAAGCAGTTACTACTTTTTGCCTCTACAATTAACTGTGGATCATAAGCGATATGCAGCTTGGGCACTGTTGCTGGTATACAAGGAAAACTGGTTTATGTACACTTAGGGCTAGGGTTTGCTACATGGGGACAATTAAAAAAAGGTAACATGAATTAATTTTTAAAGTGTCTGATTAAATTATTTAATCTCCTATTCTTTTCAGAATTAAATACACCTTAATTTAGTTTAGTTTAATTACTAGAGTGAAGTAAATTAAATCAAATCAAAGGCCAGCTTAATTCAGGATGGGTGTTTACAAGTGTCTTCAAATTACTCAGTCCAATTTAAATTCAGGCATTTATTTAATTTGATGAACTTTTCTGAATGTCCCTGTGTAAAAAGCTGCCTGTAAGAACAACTTTTTTTGGTAAACGTGCCTGCCTTAATGTGTGCATTTTTGTAGTCTCCTCCTGTTCTGTTTCCAGTTGTATGCTTCATCCTGTAGTTTTATTGTTGTATTACATTTTATTTACAGTGTTAAATATGATCTCTTCACAATCATTCCTGTGAAATTTATTATTGGAAACTCTCTAATTTTACTTCAGAAATGAATGGGCAGAATGCACAGGGTGATACTATGTTTTCTATTCTTAAACAGAAAACCTTTGCTAGAAAATAGACTCATTGCAACAAGGTTTTCTTTCTGTTTAACTTAAACCATATTTCTGCAAAGGGGTTCTCCAGCTTATGGTTACGTTACTTTGAAGACCTGGGATTTAAATAAAGGCCTGCTTCTGTTCTTTCAGGTTTGTCGACAAGATCTCCTTTGACTGTATTACTACAAGGATTTAGTCCCGTAACATTTACATTTCAAACATACTGACTTTTGTTATGAGGATAGGCAAACAGGAAAATCACATATGTATTTATTCTAATTATTTTAATTGATTTACCCACATCCACATCTCTGAGAATAACAGTTGCGCTGAGACTCAGTTCTGCTTGTGATCAGGGATAACTGTTCCTGAGTTTAGGAATGACTTTGTAAATGCTTCCCCAGATCTTGTTGGGTCAGAAGCATAACCACTGTTCTGTTTGTGTTTGTGTTTCGGTAGGATGATGAAGTGGTTCTGCAGTGCACTGCAACTGTTCACAAGGAGCAACAGAAATTGTGCCTTGCTGCAGAAGGATTTGGCAACAGGCTTTGCTTTTTGGAATCCACATCAAATTCTAAGGTATTGCTGAGTGTTTTAAGTGTCATGTATGAAGTAAGGATACAGCTATAATATTGCTTGCTTTGATGTACTGTACACAAATCAAATCTATTAATAACATAAGGAATATTTAATTCCCCTTCAAAGTTTAATTGTTCCTTTGTCATGGCCCTTTGGCTGGACTCTAGTGCTGTGCTTTCTGTTTTAGACTCACTTTAAAACTAGTTAGCTGCAGAAGTCCGTCTCAGTAATATGCTCGTTATTTTGATTGTCTGAACTCAGTTGTAGTAAGCCACAGTGCAATTTTTGTGTGCTGCAATTCAAAGACACATTTCATTACTCTTATTTTAACTCCTCAGGAAAGAGAGCAATTATTCTGTTTGCGATAAGGCTTTATTCTGTGACATTTATGTTGAGATGATTATTACTTTAAGTCCTTCTAAGTCCCTGAGCAGAGTAATAGTGCAAGTATCAAAATTATCTCGTCTAATCAGTTTGTTATCTAAGCCTACTATAACTCTGCTATATATGCAGTAGATACTGTAGTCTGAAAAATTAACTTTGCTATTTGTTGCAAAGGAGGGGTTTTGTTTCATGATCACACATGCTCAAATAAATGTTTTGAAGACAAAAATGTGCCTTCTGAGGGCAGAACTGATTCTGTGACCAAAGTAATGGGTATACTTGGACATTTTATTTATACAAAGGGAAGAATGTTGCTTAACATATTTATTTTTTCTTCAGCTACAATATAAATGTTTGATGAGAAAATAAAATAAAGACATCTAGAAAGATTTAGAAGAAAAAATGATGTTTTTTATCTTGCCACCTTCCATAACATTACTTTGATTCTGTCTGATACATTGCAGAGTAATGCTTCATTTTCTGTCTCATCATTTGGAATGTATTATTCATAATAATAAATTTTTCACTAGGATATTAATGATTCATTATAATAGCAGTGATCTTGATGAATTCATTCATGCCACTCTGTTTTAAGTGAATCTTTTTAACAATAAAAATGTGCTGGGATAGAAGTGGTTGCTGTGCTAGTTGCCTGTGAGGCCAGAAAAATCTATTTAATGAATTTATTATCATTCAGTAAGTTTGGGTATTAAATCTACAGTCTCTCTCTCTCACTATATAAAACTCCTGAACGTTCTTGTCTTTAAGGAATACAGTGTAAATTTCATATTGGTTTCCTATGCTTGCTTGTTGATGCTGCTTTTTCTCCGTGTTTTGTGAAACAATATTTATTCTGCTCATTCTGCATGAGCTTGGGGAAAAAAAGCAAACAAAGGAAAACCCATGCAGCTCATCCTTGTTTTAATTTTTAAGGGCTGACAGTTTCTAGGATTAGCTCCTTTGAAGTCATTTGGAGATATAAATGCTGAGGGAGCCATAAAATTACCAAATCCTTAAAGCAAACTTGACGGTAAATAAGGGAAAATAAACTCTTTTTTTTTTTTCCCTAATGTCCGTGTCCGTACAATGTTACTATTGCATTATATAAGGAAGAGCATAGAAAATATTACAAGAGGCATATGATAATTTGTAAAAGGTTCCAGCAGAGTTCTTGAGCCAGTTAAAATATTTCCCTGCATGCCTGAGAGACTATTGTCCAGTTGTAATGGGATTGTGATGCACTTTAAGGCAAACAGTAGCGTGGCATCTGAATTACAGCCAGGTATCAAGGACAAGGTATGAAACCAAACACCAGTAATAGGCCAAACACAAGTGACAGACCTCAGCTATCATCCTGGAATTGCATTCTTGAGAATGACTGACACAGTCCCCTGCTTTTCTCCAATATCTTTCAAGTTGTGGCTCCTGGTGCTGTAGCTGATGTTTTATTAGCACAGCTTATTCGCATCCACTTTCTTGCCCTAGAATCATTGAATAATTCACACTACAAAAATAATGGTCAAATTGAAGATACATATATTGATAGAATACTTTGGCACCTACTGACTATTAATACTTATCCCGTTACAACAATAACACTGGCAGGCCCATTATAAGAATTGCTTGATGAATTTTATTTTTTTCTGTTCAAGTTTACAACACAAGTGTTTCTTTGGAGGTTCATGTAGATTCCCTCAGCGAGGGAGAACAGCAGATTTTGAAAACATCATACTAACAAAAGATGGATGATGGTAGTTGAGCTAAATTAGCAAACTAATAATAAGCATTATCAGTTCACATGTGTTCACATTTCAAAACTGTTTCCAAATTCAAGTTTCTTCACTTCTTTTGGAAGCAATCCATGCTTGTCAAATCACTTTATTGAGCAAAAATGTCCTCTTTATTTCTTAGCTCTGCAAATCTATTGTTTTTCTGTATAGCTTGTAAGGTGTTTGAATTTTAAATAAGGAATTCCTTGATATTTGGAGCTACATTACATCTTGTTTTTAGGCTTGAGGTTGGTTTCTTTGTAGCAAATGGAGGGACATCTTTCACTATTAAATTTGATATGGGACTCTCTGAGAAGAGAGTCTTATCACAAAGAGGCATTTTATGGAATCAAATTTCAAAGTACAGTTATATTTCTAAGTTTGTGAAAGTTTTTGTGCATTGGTTTGATCATTCTTACAGTAAGAGAGTTAAGTTGGGGTTGTTCAGCCTGGAGAAGAGAAGGCTCTGGGGAGACCTTATAGCAGCCTTCCAGTGCCTGAAGGGGCCTACAGAAAAGCTGGAGAGGGACTGTTTACAAGGGCATGGAGTGACAGGACAAGGGGTAATGGCTTTAAGCTGAAGGAGGGTAGGTTAGAATAGATATTAGGAAGAAATTCTTCCCTGTGAGGGTGGTGAGGCACTGGAACAGGTTGCCCAGAGAAGCTGTGGCTGCCCCATCCCTGGCAGTGTTCAAGGCCAGGTTGGATGGGGCTTTGGGCAACCTGGTCTAGTGGAGGGTGTCCCTGCCCATGGCAGGGGGGTTGGAACTAGATGATCTTTAAGGTCCCTTCCAATTCAAACCATTCTGTGATTCTATATGTTCTAGCAAGTGCTGAGCAAAGGAGATAAACAAGAATTCCAGGCTACACAACTTTCAGTACAGCACGGGAGGCTCTTGCCCTTCTTTGCTGCCAGGGCACACTGAGGGCTCACGCCCACCTTGCTGCCCACAGGTCCTTTTCTGCAAAGCTGCCCCCCAGGCAGTCAGACCCCAGGCTGGGTCAGAGCGTACTGGCTCTTCGTACAGCAAAGGTATTCTTGATTTAAAATGAATTATTTGATCCAGTGATTGGATTGCAGTTCTGATGGACACACAGAGAGACTAGATTCTGTATTAGTGATAGCAATAGCCTTGGATAAATCAGGGATGTGTCTTTGTGACAATTCCTTTGAGTTCTGCCAGGGACTACTCTCTAGCTTTGGCTGATAATGGGGTAAAAACTGTTTTGCACTTTATACTGTCTTCATTTCATTCATTGTTTTAACTTGGGAAGGCAAGTAAGATTAGTTGCTACACTTACTCTGTAAATGCAGTTTATCTGCTACTTTCAGGAGTATAGCTTCCTAATTTTTGTTCAGAGCATGTCACCAAATTCCTCAAAATGATCCCATATCTTCAAGAGCAAAATAATAGATAAACAAAATGTCAGGTCTAAATGATGTGTAATTTTATTGATAGGAGGCAGTTCTTAAAACAACCAGCCTGGGGTGAGATAAACACATGACTACCTCATCTATAGAGGTGTAGTAGCTCAAGTGAAAAATAATTATATTTCAATCTCTACCAATTTCAGAGCAGATCTATCTCAAAATAGATGTTCTAGGGATAGGTTACACATTCCAAATGTATAAGAATATCAAAATTTTTTTTACATTCAAAAAGTTGCAACAACAAGAATAACAAAACTCAGAAATGACATGCTGAAGACAAAATTTAAATTGCTTAGCTTCTTTATCTCATCCCATTATTTCTCCAGCAGGCCTTGTTAAATCTATAGCATAAATTTTAATTTCTTAAGTAAAAAGAAGAAAATAAGGGATGGATGCCAGAAAAAAAAGCCAAAAAACCCATAAACTTTTTTGACAATGGTCTGTAAATAATTTTATTTCATCAGTTTGCTGTACTTTTAACACTATTCCTTGTGTGGCAGACCATCCCTTTTATTAAAACAAGAATTATGAATAGTTAACTTATCTCAATGACTAGTGAGATCTATTTCTTTACACTTGAAAATTAGATTGTTGCTTTAAATATGTAAACAGATTGCTAATACGAGGAAGTCCATTCATTAAAAGATTACGCTCTCTGCTATTGAAGTAATTTTTCTTTAGACCTAAATAATGCATGGAGCATTGAAAAGCAAACAAGCTGGAGCTGTGTTTTAAGAGCTCCTGGAAACTATACCTGTCCAGGGTGCAGAATGAAAAATATTCAGCTCTGGGCCAGTCACAAATGTGGTTTTGTTCCCTTTTGAACCACTGCAGAGCACTGAGAGTGAGTTATGCTTTTCTAGTGGCATAAGGTGGTGGTTTTTCTCTCGTTTTTATGGCAGGTGGTAACTCACATTCTTTAATTCCACGATGCTCTGAGATATAGAAGAACTACTTTACATCGATAAAAAGGGCCAATAAAACCCATTTTATTTTATTTTTCCTCTTGAGCTCTCACCAATTTGGACTTGAGAGAGGCAAGGATAACATAGTGAGGGTTTTTGAAGATCTGAAAAAACCTCCTACATTTTTAAAATTTTTTCCTCTTTTTAAAAATTTTTTTTAAGAAGGCAGTGCAATGTGTGATGCTATGGTTTGTACTTTCCACTGAGCTGTGAATGACATTATATATAATAAGTTACAGTGAGAGAAGAGTCCAAAAGCTTATTATACCCTTAATAATTCTATTTATAAAGTGAGGAAGGGCTTCACCTGAAGGTAGGATTTTGATAACATTGTTCCATTTTTGCTGTGGAAGAGTCACTTTTCTCCTGTGACAGGGCATGGTTGCAACACTAGGAAAGGTTCTGCAGATGTCCTGCTGGACTGGTGTAGGGCAGTCGGCCGAGGCTGGCTGCTTCGTGACCCAGAGGTACATATATCAATGATGTTCCATTCTTTGCTGGTCCCTAGATGCTACTGTTATGTGAGGGGGTAGAAAACAAAGCCTGATGGTAAGACTGGCACGCTATTTCTTGTGCTGCCAAGTACCAGTTATTTGAGGTTTTCCTTTGCCCTTTTTTTGGTCTGTTTTCAACAGGTAGGTGAATCAGCAGGAGCTGGACAGGTGGCTATGCTGGAAGGGAAGAGGAGAATGAGGGGAGGGAGGGTAGAGAAAGATGGTCACCTGGTGCAGACAAGGTTACAAGGAAGTATGATTCTCCACGATTTACACAATAAATGTCCACGTCAGCAGTCAAATTCTATACGGATGCATCTAGAAAAGGGTGTCATCCCGAACGGTGGGCAGGGACACTGACTGGCCTGAGCTCCTGTACCCTGGTTGCCTCTGGGAGAAAAACACTTTTCTCTGTTTGTCTTTCAGAGGATGAGATCTGAAGGCTTTTTTTTTTTTTTCTCTTGTACATCAAACACTTGAGCATGTTCTCGGTGGCCAAGGCAAATAATCTTTCTGACTCCAGAGAAACTGAGTCTGGAACTCATTCTGACAGCTGAGAAACAATACCCGTGCTGTGTACGGTTTTTGATTGTGTAAATCCAAATGTATAAAAAAGGCACGTGGTGTCCATTAATGTATGGATGCAAGTAGATGCTTTTTGAGCATTACTGACATAATGAAATACTAAGTTTTTTTAAAACTGAATTGACACTGACAAATCAAATCAGTGTTGTCTGCTTGCATTTATAGTTGATTGTTCTGGGAATCTGTGATACAGTAAGGTGGGGTTTTTTTTGATTTTTAATAGTTGCTGTGGTTCTTTTCTGTGCTTCTGTTTCCATTTCATCCTTCTAAAAAAGTTAAAAAAGACTGTCAGGGCTTTGGCAAGGCTTTGTAGCTGCACCTCCAAGGCCATTTTAATTGCCCTTGTGTCATGTTGCCAAAATGAATGTTCATATTTAATGGCAAAGATGGCACTTAATCTTACGTAATCTCATGTTCAGAGGACTCCATTTAGCAGACGTCACTAAAATAATTGATTTTAATAATTTAAATGAAGATTTGGTAATAAATTTATGCATACTTACATGTTACTTGCCCTACTTTACATATATTATTTAGACGTAGGTAGAGGAAATCTTCATAGGCGTAGATCAGACAGGATTTTGTTCAATGAAATGTTCTTTCCCAGTAAAATGCTTCTCTACAGAAGCAATGTAAATAAGAACATAGTGTGTTTCACTACATTTGTATGTAGTTTATGTAATACATAATTTATATAATTGTAAATCTTATATTTATTATTTATGTATATCAAATTCAATTTTTATTCCTTTTCAATCTTGTCTAAATCCTGAGCCTAAATGCAGGCTTGTACCCGTATCCATCAGATCTGACTGTGATCCTTGCGCTTAATCCCACAAACCAATGTAATTATTTCTTGACACAGAAAGTGAATAATTTAAAATCAATATGTGAAACATTCAGACTATGAAAGACACTGGGTCAGATCTCCATGCATGTAAAGCAGCAACAGAAATATGGCTTTATATCAGCTGAAAATTGTGTGCAGTCTTAGCAGACATAATAATACAGTTTAGCATGTTTGTACTGTCATCTGTAATGCAGGTAGTTTTTAAAAAGTAAACAAGATGTGTGATATCATGCAAGGCATCACAGATTAAATAGTGTAATTATAATATATCCAATCTAGGAAATCTTATTATTCTTAGTGTTCAGATTGTATCTCCTGTTGCAGCAGATATCTGGAATTTGAAATACATACAGGAATGGCTTATTCTGATCTTACAGAAATGTTCATAATCATCAGATCTAGTGTTGTCAGAGATATACATTGAGGTTTAGCTTAACAAGGCACTGTTTACTACTGAAAAGGAATTAAAAGCTCTTCCTATCTACAAAATGTACCATTACAAATGTGAAAGTTTCTTTTTCAATCACATGAACTTATTTGATATTTGAAAGTATGATATTACTATAGGCCAGTTTTCTGGATACATCTACCTGGTTTATTGGGGATAACTCTGCATGCTTAATATTAGTGATTTAGACTCCATGGGGTTTTATTATAAGACTTAAAATGTATTGTGTACTTGGGATTTTTTTTTTGTCAAAATATATTTTAGAAATATGAAAGACTATTATCAATAAAGAGCTTAAAAAGAACCTCCAAAGGAAAGTATGTGCCGGTAAAGTGCATGACATATAACCTGAAAATGTAGCAACAAAAGCTGAAAGATAGAATCAACATAATTTTGTAGTTAAGGGGAATCAGTTAGGTGATGATAATACTCCAAGTGATGGTACTGAAAGAAAAAGTAGTACGTATGATATGCATGCATATGTTATGTCTGTTAGCAGCTAACCAATGCAAGACAAATTTTAAAATTCTTATTTTATTTTTAATGATGTGTTTCATACTGTTAGTAACATAGGCCATCCAGTCAAGAAACTTAACCCAAAGCTGCATAATTTGTGTAATTTAACAAACAAAACATGAATTGTAAGTTCTCCAGTCAAATATGTAGTTTGCAATTTTCTTCATTATCTAAATGTCTGTTAAAAGCAAACAAACTCTAAAAGTTTACAGAAACACATATGATGGTGGCTGATGTGTTGGGGGTGTTTTTGGTTGTGGTTGTTTGTTTTTTTTTTTATTGTAGGGGAACAGATGTAGGAATTCAACTACTGGTATGTGAAGACAACCTGAAAAATCCCATTAAATCAGTTTTCCTTTATAACCATATATCCCAGTAACTGTTTAGGCCTCTCATTATTTAAAGATTAAAATATAAAAAGAAGCAGATACTATGCTGGAAAATCTTGTCTGAGATACAACTGTGACACAAGCACCGTGATGTAAGAAGGTCAGATAGGTGGTGTACAATCCTGTAATTGGTTTGGTGAGTTTTCTGCAGGCTTCTGAAAACATGCCAATTTGCTGTCATTTAGCTTCCGAGTCCTACTTTTTTAATACTATTCCTGTTAAAAAGGAGAGTTGCTATTATTGCTCAATGGCTTTATCTATTTGCATTTTGAACATTCTGTTCAAAGCAATGCCCTCACACAATTGTATAGGTGATGGGTTTTGGTGGTTGGGGTTTTTTTCTCCCCCATTTAGTATAAAAGCCTTGGGACTAAGTATTAAGGACTGGAAACAGATTATTTGCCTTCACCAAATACACTAACTATACTAAAATACCATAAGAAAGTAATCAAAAGATAAATAAAGTGATATATAGAGCAAAGCCAGAATATTTTGAAGTGGGAGTTTGTATTTGCTATACATTCACATCTGATAAAATTTACAAGCGATAGCTGCTCAATGCAAGCACAGCCCTGGCAGCTTCGGGCTTGCCGCATTACCCGGGGTAGCTGAACATCACAAGGTTACACAATGGCATATTCTGGTAAGTCCTCTAGAGCTCAGCATTTTAAATATGTTCTCTGATGGGTTTATAGCAGAATGTACTTCATTAGTAGACACAGAGTAGTTACAAAGCAGTTGTTTGAATTTTAATTAGGCTGATATGTAGCTATAAATCTGAAAACCTGAAAAAACAGACAGATTCATAATCTGTTTCAAGCTGAGAACACATGAAATTGCAAAAGCTTATTTTAAGCCCTTTAGACAGACGTTATATAAAAGTAGCAGTTTCAAATTGGCTATGCAGCCTTGCTCAACACTGGAAATCATGGTATTGTTACTTTGCACTCGGTGTTTTTAAGCACTGTTGGGCTGAATCTCGCTCAGCAGACTATCCTGGTTTCAGCTGGGACAGAGTTAATTTTCTTCCTAGCAGCTGGCATAGTGCTGTGTTTTGGATTTAGAATGAGAATAATGTTGATAACACACTGATGTTTTAGTTGTTGCCAAGCAGTCAAGGACTTCTCGGCTTCTCACGCTGCCCTGCCAACGAGAAGGCGGGAGGCACCCAAGAAGCTGGGAGGGGACACAGCCAGGACAGCTGACCCAAACTGGCCAAAGGGATATTCCATACCATACGATGTCATGCTCAGTATATAACTGAGGGGTGGGCTGGGAGTGGGCGGCTCAGGAACCAGCAGAGCATCAGGTCCAAGCGGTGAGCGATTGTGATGTGCATCACTTGTTTTGTATTGTTATTATTATTAACATATACAAATACAAACATAACTTTTTCTGGTTTCACAAACAAAAGAACAGTTGCTTTGTTTTGCATTAAAAAACAGAGGCCAGATGGTAAATAAAGCAGTTATAGTTTCGAAGAGTATAAATAAATGCAGAAAGTTGGAGTTCAGGCTGCTTTTACCGGGTGTTTAATTATTTTTCAATAATTGCTGGAAGTTTACTGTTTGGAAAAAACCCCAGCCACCCTGTAGATGAGAGTGATGGACCTGCAGCTGATACATGAACCACACGGACACCTTCAGTCTGTTTTTTCTTACTGAACCAACTTGTCTGTAATAGCTGGAGGATGGAAATAATTCTGTGTTTTCCCACAGTGTGATTAGTAGCTTCAGATGTCCTTCCTCGCTGTCTTGTTTTGGCCTGGCCTTTTCAAATACCATTTATAAGCCAAAAGGAGTTTTACGGTTCTCTGTGCCTCAGTGCAAGGATGTTGTAAAGCAGTGATTGTGTGCAGTCTACTTTTGTACTGCGTTCAATCTGCTAGTTGGCGAGTTGTGTGAGCTGGAAGGTGTGGAAGTGAATGTTCCGCTTAACTGAGCGTGAGACAGTTTTTCTTGTCTTACAGAAAGTGATATTCTTGTAAATATAGTGAGTCCTGTGAATAATACTAATCAATGTTTTTGATTCTTCTTCTTATTCTTTAACTCCTTCGAAGTTCTCTCTTCCTCCCTAGGGGATATAAAGAATGTATTTAGGAGTTGGAAGCTTGTTCCATCTTCCAGGTGTTTGTACTCTTTTCTTGACATATTTACAAAGATAGCATCCACCAAAAGGTTGCCTTTCCGTGAGAACTGACTTTTTATACGCTGTTAAAAAATGCATAGGCAACTAATGTCACTGGGCTGATTTCAAACGACTGGATACAGTCTTCCCTTAATAAGCCTGTAAACTCTATCTCTGGCCCACATCTAAATGTCCTTTAACAGTAACAAGGAGTTAGGAATTTCAGGTTTTCTTGGTGTTTCTCCAAGTCTTGACCAGCTCTAGTTGCACGGTACAATGTTTACAGCTGGTGATAAGACAATTATCAAGGGAAATGTCAATCAAAATCAGTAACAGCCATTGTTCAAATGCATTTAGATAATATAGGATGAATTAGTTTAGATAGTTTAGGATGCTTGAAGGTCAAGGTGTGTATTGATCATTAAAAGACAGAACAGGGACGAGTTATTTCTATATGAAGGAAAATGCCTTCATCAAAAAAGCAGGCACAGGACTTGCATGAGAAGGTTGGACAGAGGTCCTAGAAAGCAAACAAACAGTCTGCTCAGTGCAGTGTGAGGTATGAACGGACTTGCCAAGAAACCATTCAAGTGCCCATTATTCAATAAATTGGAAAGTCCAGTAATACAGAATTTCTTTCTCCAGTGTGTATAAATTAATTAAGTATTAGGCAATACAAAAAAGTCCCTAGAAATGAAGTACAATTGCAACAAGGTCGTATTTTAAATAAGAGTCATGCCTTGTGTGTTTAGCCTTTGTAAGAGTAAAGCTTAATACGCTTTGAGTGCCATGTTAGATATGTGATTTGGTCAGTAGTACACTAACAATTAATTTGACCTCTTTTAGCTGATACAGTTGCAAGTATGTGTACAGATTAATTACAATAAAAGTCTCACTTTATAAACTCAAAATGGCAAAAGAATTCTTTCCCATTGTGTATGTTTCCAGTTTATTTATAAGGGAGGTTAGCTGTATTTACAGTTTCCATTAAAGCTCTTATTTTCACGTACACATAACTGTCCACATAATTCTTATTAGAATTGTTTTATTTCTATAGAAAAGGTGAATTCCTTAGGAGAATTAATTATGAAGAGTTCTAGTTATTTTGGAAAATTTGCAAGAATGTGGAATTTTTTGTATTTTTTTTTTTTTTTTAGAAAGGCATTTGAAAGGTTACGTTAAATCCTCAGCGTAGACATGCACCTTAGTAGAGGAGTGGAACATCTTTGCTTGGTAAGGGGAAAGTTGAGATATTGGTAAAATGAAATTAAAAGCATCAAGAAAATAACACGTGGTTGCGCATAATAGATAGCTGCAAAGGTCTTGATACTGTAGTTAACCTCTTAATGTGATGTCAAAATGTGAAATTTTGCAAAGGAAGAACTTGAATACTCTCAAGGAGGAAACTCCAGATTGGTGAATGATGCAAATGAACGTGAGAGTCGCACGTAGGGGTAATATCCGTAAACTTCTTGTTACGCTCCCTCCTTGAACCTGTATTTAAGAGTAGCAGGAAAAGAGTAAAAGTTCACGTAGTTTGCCACCTCCTTGAGACTGGCTTTTCCAACTCTGAATTTTTAAGCCTCTTGCTTTATTACCTCTTGCATAATTCACTTCTGAGGCAGGTGGGCTGTTTGCTGGGAAATGCACGTGGGTATTTCTGTCTAGAGGGTACTTTGCGGCAGCTTTTTGTGCTGGTGTTTTACTGAATGGTAAGCTGAGAGTCTTTTAAAGCAGTAGTTGTTTGCTTAATGGCTTAGTAATGATATTTTGGCACCTTAAACAAAAAAGGACAAGATTTGAATCTTTAAGAAGCTGAACTAATTAGTCTTCCAAGCTTTTTGATTTTGTAGTTAATAAAGATGCATAGTAAAATAAGTGCTTATTTTTTACATCATGCAGTATATGCTCAAATGCACAGTCAAGCAGGGCCTTTATACATTTACAGATTTATAGAGAAACCACAATTTCTGAGTCTACTTGGTGAGATTTTTTTTTTTTTTAAATAGATATTTATGTTTGAAAGTGTTATTGAACTTTTTATGTGTAGTGAAACTCTGACAGTATATGTCCCTAAATCCATGAAGAATTTCCTAGTTTACTCTTAGGACTCCTCAAGTCTTTCTGTCCCTGACCCAAATATCTGCTGGAGTTTCTCTAAGACCACAAAAATTTCATTATTAAATATGTATTTTTCTGAGTGAGCAACTTTCAATATATCATTCTAATTGATTTACTTTACATTACAGAGGTGAATGTGTACACCTTTTAAGATAAATATAGTATAATTTTTGATGCAATTATTATTTTAAATGAGGTAAATCAGATCAAAACAGTCTGGGATGTAAAATAATCTGGGGAACGTTACACCCAGCCTGAATCAGAATGGACCTACTACCCGTAAAAGACATATAACAAGAGGGACAAAATGAATTAAAGAACTGAGGTATGGTACTCTATTCATCTTAATAAAATGGCTTTATAAATGATTATTTTTTTTGCTAGCCAGCAGGGGCTCGCACACCTAAATTTGAAGGAAGCACAGCTAGCTTCTGTAATGCTGGTGGGACATACTGAAAATTCTGTGGGCAATTGCATTTAATTTGTTCTGAATAATTTCTTTAATTGAATTAAGCACATGAATGACTATTGACTCAAAACAGAATATATGCATTATTCATTTTAGTGATAAAAACTGATTTATTTTACATATGTGTAAAGAAAATATTGACTGTAAATATGCAATTTAGTACTGTAAGTGCCTAAGTGCATTGTTGCATCTTGCCACAAAGGATTTTGATAGCTGTGTATATTTTGCTACTTCGAAACTGTGTTGCCCAGGAAAGAGCTGATGATGCATCTCCTTTCCTTCGTTTAAGGACAAGTCAGAGGTGACTCAGAGCATAAATTCCCAGTTGCCCTTTCCAGCAATATTAGATAGGCACCAATCTTCCTAGTTACACAGGTTGACTATTGATTTCAGCAACATAAAATGGAAAGCATAATAGTTGAAAACTTACAATAAAATCCTTAGATGTTAGAATTTGGTGTCCCTTATTATGTTTTATAGTTGATAGCTTATGACATAAATAAGCAGGTTTTGCTTCTCTTAGGCATATTGTTTCATGTTCACTGCAAAGTGAATGAATTGCTCATTAGAGTTGGTGCAGGGTAGTCTAGAAAGGTTCGTATTTATATTTATTTGGATTTCACTTCTATGTGTTATAATTCCACTGTGAAGATTTCAGCTATGGGATAAATTTAACAATAAGAGAATCTCTGCAAATAATGTTCTATTGGTTATTATGCGGAGGTAAGATTTCTGCTGAGACAGGTCAGGCCGTGTCAGTTATTACCGCCACAAAAAATGTGCACATTTGCCCTGCCTGCTTGATCCTGAAAGATTATAGGATTCCTACTTTGAAATATGATTGTTGTAATGTGCACGATTTATAATAAATCTGGTCAGAGATTAGGAAGATTTTCCTGCTGGGTGTCTGCTATGCTTCCGAGAAAAGGGCAAACTAGTGGTTTTTTTAAAGATCATCTTTCTGATGCTGCAAGAATCCAAGGGTAGCCTCTTCCTTCCAAGTTCGAAAGCAATAGTACTCTCCCAACTGATAATATCCTGGATTTTTCCATTACTTGTTGCAGTTGCTACAAATACATCATCTCTAAGAATAAAAGGGAACTGTAAAGTTTTGAATATTACACATAAGATTAGCATAATGAAGTAGAATTTGCCGGATCAGCATGAAGTTAAACAAAAAATGTTTTGTTAATTTGGATGTGTGCCTAGAACCTCTGTAGGACTGTTGATCCTACGAGATTTTTCTATTTTATTAATTAGCATGAAATTTTCCTAATTACCTTAAAAATGAACACGTTTACAGTGCGTTATGGTGATATGCTATTAGCTAATGTTCGTCTAAGCTTCTGGCTGCAGCAGTTCACGTTGTAATGACTGTTGAGTTGATTGACCTGGTTTGTCCATCGGGGCTGAAGTGAAGTTGTATGGCTCCTTACCCAATATCACTTTTTTCTATTGCTAAGAGTTTTAAATTTTCAGAGAATAGATAAAAAGGAGCGACAGCTTTCAGTAATGTAGATACACTGGACTTATGTATAGTTAGAAAGGAGACCAGAGGGAGAGACAGAAGATAAGAGGAAGAAACCTCTTTACTTATCCTTTTTAGAGATGGAATGAGTGAGGCGCTAAATCCATGAAGAAAGTACACATCATACCGGGAATTACAACTTCCAAGCAGTTAAGACAGTCTGCTCTGTTAATAATAGCCTCATGACCCTTCACAGCTCTCAGGATCAAAGTTGTTTCCAAAGAGCAAAAACTGAAAAATTGTAACATAAAACTTTGACACTGTTTGCAAGCATAAAAGAAGAGCATAGTTGTACTTATGGAACAACAGCCTAAGTAGAAATAGATTTCGTATAGATTTTTAAAGGAGATGGTGAGGGGAGAAAAGCCCGAGAAAGAGTTTACTTCTGAAAGTTGTTATACCATCAGCTTGTACAGCTTGTTTCAGGGAACACATTTTTCTTTGCCCATGAATTGTTCTACTGTGACCAGCAGATGACATTCACTATCTGGAAATAAGAGTAGGAAAGGATTTTGGTCTTCGCTGTTGTAGTAACTCACATGGAGATAAAAGCTGGTAGCTCCTGATTAGACATAGACTATTGCTGCTAAGTGTTTATCTTTGATATATCAACAGAAAGCATGCTCAGTTTATCGAGGTTTTTTTTTTCATTACTGGGTTTGTCAAATCTAACACTTCATTTGTGAGAGAATTCAGCACTCAGAAATGTGGACAAAATAGGAAAACTTGGTATATGTGACCACAAGAAAAGAATCTTTTTTAAAAAAAAATTTAACACAATCAGTTGTTTAGGTCAGGTGAACAAGATATGGTAAAATACAGGTGATCAGCATGTAGTGGCATAGGCAACCAACATGATTCAAAAGAACCACTAAGGGCTTGGAGCTCTCTTGTGTTCTAGGCTTTGAAAATGAATTGATTGTCCTGTACTTGGGTGTGACCTCAATTCCGCAACAAGCTCTTCTTCCCTTTCTTGGTCTCCTTTTCCCTTGGTGGGTTTTTTTTTTTTTATTGTATTTTTATTCTGGACCTATTCTGGTTTCATACTCCTGGAATTCCTGTGAGTTTTCCGGTTTTGTCCCCTGAAACAGCTGTCCTGTGAACAAGGGATCTTTAGAGCTTTTCATTGTTAACAAGAAACTTCTCAGTATGTGAAAAATGACATTTTCCAGGAAGTAGAACTTGAGTGGATTTTCATAGTTTTTCCTAGAAAAAGTGAAAAGCATACTTGTGACAAAAGACCACTCCCTTGTTAAACCACACTTCCAAAAACCTGAGGACATTGCAGTTTTTAGATATAGTAACATAAAAAGTTATGAATGTTGAAAACGTTTCTGCCTTTGATGGAAACAACTGTTTTGTATGAAACATCCTATAAATGCTCAGTCTTTTGCAGGTGGCTTGTATAGAAAGTGATGGTTTCAGACTGGAATAGTCATAAGCAGCTGAAGGCAAGTTTTTGTAGGAGGTGGCCAGGCAACCTTCACAGTCTGCTAATGATAAACATGCAGGAGCTTGACACTGTTATTGAAAGGTCCTCTCTTCTAGAACTGAAACTCGAAGACTCATAATTCATTCGCTGTCTTTTCTGTTTTGGGATTTGGTGAATATGATTCATCCTATTGGGCTGACGGGACTTGTCGTCAGAGCCGTATATTTCTGTACAGGGTCCATCTTTTTGATGACAAGCTTGAAAACATGGAAAGCTATGCCTTCCACATAGAGTCCTAGAAATAAATGTTTTTACTTGGTAATATTGAGTATGTTTCATCAGTGTCACCAGACAGAATCTCATTTCAATAGAAAGGACTGCCAAAAAGACTGAGAGGTATAAATTTAAATGTAACTTGAAAATAGACGATGGGTTCAGTTTCTTTCAGGCTACTCCCACAAATAGGGGTACAGATGTTTTGCTTAAATTCTGTACTAAAATTAATTTTTTGAATCCTCCTACTTGAATTCTCAAAGTTAGGCATCTAATAAATGTGCTACTTTTAAAAAAAGTTATGAACACCCACATCTCATTTTTCGATAATGATACAAACTGTGGATGCTTTGTAAATCAGGCTGCTTAGTTAAGTGTTTTTTTAGGCACTGATGTGTGAATATTTAGTATACAGTTTGAGACGAAATACCTACAAGTCCATTTAGAATTTCGTTAGAAGAGAAATAAAAATATCCACGAGCCGAGAAAAACAACTAGGAAGCTTGCAAAGAACTAGGAGGAGAGGTAAAGCTGCTGCTTCTTAGAGAGTGAAGTGAGTTCGCTGATGTGATTTATTATTCTTCAGTCTTGTACTAATATTTATGAGGGACAGAAGTTCAGCTTACATTCACAGCATTATATGCATCATATTATATGAGCAGGTCATATGTTATTGTGGCTTGTTGGCACTGTGTGATCATCAGAGTAATGACAGCAGCACTGAGTTTTGCTTCTTGGCCTCTTGCTTTCATTGTCATCGCATTGGAGTATGGTATGCTTGTAAATAATAATTCACTAAAAACTGAAATAGTGCGTAATGAATACGTCCAGTATCCACGATTCAGTTGTGGGCTAGAGTTAGAGGTATTTTTAAAATGCATTTGAAAAGCTTTGCTCAAAACACCTTTTTAATAAAGGGTATGATTAATTTGCAAATCTGCCTCCCACAGAGTAAAGCATAATTTACTATGCAGATATTACTCCAGAAAATTAGTGTACACAATAAATATAGTTTAAAATGACAGGAAAAATACAAAATAATTCTCAAATTTTCTAAAGAATCCAGCAATACTCCAGTAATATATATGCTTTAATAATTGTAGATAACAATTACATTATCTTAATTTGTGTCATTTTACTGACTGTAGGTGCTATTACAAATAATGATGAAAGTTCAATAGAAAAAGTTAATAGTAATTTATTATTTTTCTCCTAGCAGTACGGAATCTCCTTTTGAAATTGAATATACAATTTTTAGTTTATTTGTGTTATAATCTATTTTTTAACAAGCTACTTGCATATTAAGCTGTAATTTATGACTGACTAGATTGTCTAGACAAATAATTGACAAAACCCAAATCTTATAAACAAGAACTAGCAGAGAAATGAGTAATATTTTAAGCTCTGAGGAATACTGGAGTTTGTACTTTTTAAATCACCACGTATATTTTATGTTAAAAAGCATTAAAATATAATTGATTTTGCAAATGTGTAAAAAATAATTGAAAATAAATTGTTTGGAATACTGCCATTGTTTATCAGAATTTTCCAGTGATCTTTTGGATCAAAGATAAGTGATACAGATTCCCTGGACTATCCAGGGACCTCATTACTTATTCTGTCACAAAACAACAAAAAAAAAACTTTTGGAATATGAACTATTTTTCCATGCCTTCATTTAGAAAGTTACTGCAGCAAAGATGAATACAATAAAAATTGGTGGAAATTAAGGTTGAGGATTACCAACATGGCTATTTATGTCTCTGCTTTAGAGTACTGATCATTGCTTGGGCATATAAATTGTGTTCTGCTCTCAAATTAAGAATTTATTATAACCATAAAACCATTGAAAATTTCCAGCTACTTACAGATTGGTTTTGTATGTATTAAAAGTGCATTGGTGGGTGGTTGTTAGACATGTAGCAAAATATTTCTTTAACATTCTTTATTAATTATTTGTAGTCTAGAAAAGCGATCACTAAAATACCTGCCCACACATTTGACCCATCCTCAAATAAGCCTAATACCACAAACCTATTGGTACAGCTTCTCATTGCAGCCCCTAGAATTAGTGGTCACTTTCCAGACTGAGCACTAAACACTACTATATAATTCCATAGAATCAGTTAGGTTGGAAAAGACCTTTAAGATCATCGAGTCCAACCGTAAACCTGGCACTGCCAAGTCCACCACTAAACCACATCCCTGAGTGCCACATCTACGCGTCTTTTAAATACCTCCGGGGTATTTTAGATATCTTCATTTGTATGAAGATATCTTTCGATAGGGAGTGTTAAGCTACCATATAACACAAATACCTTTATTTTTCATATTCCTTCCTCTGTCTGTATGTGAGGTAATATGAAAGATAAGGTAGATAATCAGAGGACTGACAAAGGCTCTGTGTTTTTCATTCCTCATTTGTATTTTGTGCTTTGACGTGATGGAAAATGCACTGTGAATGAATTTTTAGTATGTTTAAATGAAGGTTTAAAATTACCTGGAATTATTAGTTTTTTGAAGGGCTGTTTGGAATGGAACCTTCAATCTGTGTCTGTATGCCAGCCTGAAGCCTTGTCCTCTAAATCCAGAGCTCTAAAAGCATCAGCGTTAAAATGGACCGTATAGGGGCGAGCAGAGTTGTAACGGTCTGAGCTGAATACGCTGGCAGTTCTGCATCTGTCTTGTATACGTCTGTGCCGTGATTTTTGTACACTGTATGCAGCCATGCCTGATGGATCTTCAGCAGAGCAGGTCTGGGTGAGAAACTGCCAGAGAGGAAGAGTTCGATTCATATGCTCACCGCAAGCATCAGTAGATGGATCTTCCTTCAGCTCTCAGGGGAAACGTATTGCTCTCCGAGGGCCAGTGAGTGTCTAGGCGTTCATGCCACAGAGAAGAGGTGGGACAATGTGCTCTCCCCTTTGTCTTGAGAAAAAGAAACTGGTTCTAACATTTTGCTGGACTGTAAGAAGAAGGTCCCTCTTTCACTTAATTAAAGCAAGACCTTCTTGTACACTTCTCCTCTACTACTCTCTGGCTGCTCAAAGTGTGCCTTACTCACCTGCTGTGAGAATAGCTGAAAAATGTTCATTGGGGCTTCATCCTCAGTTTTTATTGGGTGGGAAGGAAGTGCTCATGGCTGCTTTGACTGTAAAGGAGAATGGAACTGATGAAGGAGGAGACTTCTAGCTATGTTGCCTTGATCACTGTGAAATGATGCAGGATTTTCAATATTTTAGAGTGTATAACCTGTAGGGGAGCTTTAGCAGTAAAAAAATTGATAGGTCACAAAATTGTATGAGAGACATATTCTGCCAGCAAAAATCTTGCTTTAAATAACAGTAATAACAGTAGGAACACTGTTATGGATCTTGGCTTATATGTGTCTGCTTATAACCAAACAGATACAGAAAATGCAGCCTTGGCTCATTTCTGAGCACAGTGTAAGGAGCATCTTTTCCTGTTTTGTTCAGACTCTTGTTTGTCACCCAGTCTTCACGGGGGGGAGTTGAAGGTGAGCTGGACTGTCAGGCAATTATTTTCTGTGAAGCTTTTAGAATGGAAACTGTACTCGTGTTTACCGAGCAGAAACAACACCTTGCAACACACGATTTGAGTGCTCCCTTCCTGCTTTGCAAAATAAGGGCTTATGATAGTACTTAGATTACAAGGATGTTTTGAAAAGACTCTAATTAGTTGTCTGTTGGCCTAATGCTAGCATGAAAAGGACTGTTGTAGTGTCTGAGTAAGTACAAAAGAAAAATGGAAATGAGAACACTGACAAGTAGAGGCTTGCTTCTGAAAGAGTTGGCTTAAAAATATGTCATGCCTAAGTATTGTTGCATAAATAAGTAAAAATCCCATGCTAAAGAGGGTGCTATTTAATACTTTTTGATCTGGCTAAAACTTTATTTTGAAATACCATTTTACATTAATTTTACTGAAATATAAATAGTGGAAGGTAATGAAAGATCTATTAGTTAATAAACAGATTTGAATTACTGTAAGGTTAAGAGTGAACAGCAATTTAATAAGCTGTTAAGAGAATGAGGCATTCTGAGTAAACTAACTTTTGAAAAAGAGGGAAGGAAATGGTTTTGCAACTACCTTTTAAAATTTAATGTTTGAGGCCTTGGAAGAAGCCTCTTCAAAATGTATACAGTTTGAATAAATGTGCAGCTTTACAGCTTTAGCAGTAAAAGCATTCATGGTATAAAAAAAGATTTCCAATAGTCAGCAAAAGTATTCCTAAACTAAAATATGCAACTAACATGAGAAGGAAAAGAGAAGGAACATGAAAGAAGTTCTGGAGGCAAGAAAAGGTGTGTAGGAGTTGCATATTCTTAACAGAAGAAAAGATCCCCACATAAAGTCTAATTTTACTTTGTTATTTTGTAACTTAGACATTGCTATTACAAACCTGTTTCAATTTTATTAACAATTTTATGATAGTCTGGAAAATTAGCTTTTCGATAGTGCAAGGATTTTTTTTTCAGTCGCAACAAGTTTTGTAAGACTCTAGTTTTATCCCACTTAGAACAGAATACGGTGAAGCATACTGCCCTGCAAGGCTGAGAAGCTGATGGCTTGGCCTTGACACTCAGTGCCTTATGTTTCTGCTACAGAAAATTCATCTTGACCTGAAGACCATCATAAGGATGAGGTCTGGCTAGTAACAGTAGCCTAAAGATTGAATTTTGTTACCCCCACAATTTGATCATCATGTCTAAGACATGTGTTCCATATGCCAATGTCCAAGCGGAGATTTCACCGCTTTGCTTGGCAGCCTTTGACAGTGTTTTCTACTCCCAGGGTGACTTTTTCTCCCTAATATCTAATTGTAATTTTCTTTGGCACAACTTGTATTGCTGCCCCTGTTCCTTCCAAGGAGCACCTCCAAGAAGAGTCTGGCTCTAGTTTCCCTGTAATCACCACTACATTGACAAAGAGGACTGTAAGATCCCCCTCTCCTCTTTCTCCTCTCCTCTGTCGAAGCTGGTTGAGCTCAGCTCCCCCAGCCACACAGGGGAGTGCACCAGCCCTGACGATCACGGTGATCCTCTCCTGAACTTGAGGCAGTTTACTGGTTTCTTTCTTTTATTGAGAGATATGCCCAGTGAATGCTGAGCAGAGGGGAAGAATTGCTTCCCTTCGCTTGCTGGCTAAGCCTTAACTGTTGCAGTCCAGCATTTGGCTGTCTTTCATAGCCTCAGAGATATAGTAGATCTTTCAGATTCATGGAAAGTGATGGAAAATAGAAGCATTGGAAAGTGCTGTTCAGCAAGTCTGTCACTGATGTGGCCTCATGTTTTTCTTTCACCTAGAATGTTCCACCTGATTTGTCCATCTGCACCTTTGTGCTGGAGCAGTCTCTCTCAGTACGGGCCCTCCAGGAAATGCTGGCTAACACAGAAGAAAAGGCAGAAGGGGTAAGTTATTAAATATTCACTTTTTTTTTTTTCATCTTGCAAAATACAACAGTGTTTTTCCCACTGTACCACAGATTTCATGACTGGCACAAGCTTATAGCATCATGGGTTCCTTATGTTTAATTTTCCTCCTTTGCTACAGGCATGGCCTGTTTTTTGAGAAATTCTAAACACTTGCAGCTTTCACTGAAGCTTGATGGATTTGTGAATTCCCAATAATTTCAGTGTGCTAGAGCTACAAGAAAGTTTTAATTTGAGATCTCATAATATGAAATATAAAGCTTGATCGCTTCTTCAGAACAGCTAAGGTTTCTGAGGATTTCTGACTGCATCAAGTGAGACTGTCAAGCAGTGTTAAAATGACTTGGTTGTGTGCTGTTTTTCTCTGGAAATAATAAAATCGATGTGTGTAGCCTGAGCTAAAATGTCCTATAACTCACTTTTAGAGTTGGACATAGAATGTTATTGAGTCTCAGTCTCAGGAAACAGGGTAACTAACGTATTTGTGCAGTCTGGAAGATGAAGGGTGTAGGAATAATGTTGATTGTTTGACTAGCAAATAGATATTTACAGATAAATCATAGTAATGTAATTTGTTCTCTGCTGTGTAATTAATTTGATTTGCTATGATGTAGTTGAGTGTTCATATACACCCTGTAGGGTTAACTTGAATGCCATGTTCCAGCTCAAATCCTATAAACTATAAATGAGGAAGAGTAACTGTAGGCCTAGGAGCTATACAGATAAAAGAGAAGTTGGAGTCAACCATAAGTCAGTCAATCAACAAAGCTGGCAGGAGAGAAGCAAGCCTCTGATATTTCTGGGAATGCCTTGAGAAAGCAAGGTTTAAACTCCCATAGTCAGTCCCATAAAATGCCAGGCACTGAGACTGAAAATGCTATTTGGGAAATGAAGCCCAGGAGCAGTCCCATGGATGATCTAAATTGCATGCTGTCAGTGAGAATTTGTTCCAAGGACTAACTCCAACAGCAAGAGAATGAAAAGCACATCTGAGAGAAGAGGTGGTACCAGATTAAGCAAATCCATGCTTCTAAACGGGGACCTCACTTCCCTTAGTTTGGTAACACTGAAACCAAGAGCAAGCAAATCCACAGGAAATAAATAAATAAATGCAAAAGAACAGGCACATGCAGGCATAATGTCAAAAATCACAGTCCAGACCCAAGGGTGTGCAGGGATAACTGTGAACGGCCGTATGTGTGAAGTAGAGCAACAGTTTTCTTGCTGTTTATTCCCACCAGATGTGGGCAGGACCAAAAACTAAAGAGAGTGTAGGGGGATGCGTGTTAAAGTAGTGCTATAGGGCAGAATAGAGTGAATGAAGAAATGTTCAATTTTTGAATACAAAGTACTCACAATTTTTTAAAAATCATAACATTAATGGGCAAATTTTCTGTTGGGCTGTCCTTAGCAGAGTCTTGAGGCCAACTGTTAGGTGAATATTTACTCTTAATACAGTGATCACACCCAGGGAACCCGGGATAAAGAACCAAGTTCTCTGCAGAATGGTTAGAAAATGTGAGCTTGTGGTTTCTGCTGGAAGAGGGCAGGCTAAAGAGGGCTTTGTAGAGGTCTCAGATGGAACATTTGCACTAGTTCTGGGCTCTTTTCTGCACTAGATGTGAGCAGAAAAAGACTTTTGTAGGGCACAGTGACTGATGGGACCTACATGCTCCAAGCGGGAAGAACCATGTTTGATGGTAATCTGGTATTTCCTGGAAACAATTATTGATGTTTTGTGTGCATAACCATGAAGGTCAGAGTTCTGGGCATTCATATCCGTGCCTAAAGAAAAGTGATGGCGGTTGTACTGATGTACGGTGCTCTGTACTCATGAGTCTTCTGAGACGTACACAAGAAAGATAAAGCAAAGTGTCTGAGTGTGGTCATTATGCGATCGTTACCTATTTACAGTGTAGTTTACTGTGCTCTCAGCACCTATTGAATCCCAACACTAGCAGAAGATATAGAGCTACAGCTATACCAACCCAGTTAGCTTTGTTCACTGAATAACAAATATATTTCTATGGCAAATTTTGCCTGGCTTCTTTGCAAATGCATTTGGAATCTGCCTGTGTCTCTCTTGCATACTGATATATTGATATTAGAAGAGAATAATCTTGAAAATAGTCTTGTAAATGAACAAGGTCATATTGTTGTCAGTGTCATTTTTCTTATAGTAAGTCTCTGGAAGCCAAGAATAATGATAATACTAAAATGACTGAATGTATACTTGCTGATAAAGTAGCAGAACTGACATTTGCTATCTGTATGTAGTTCCTATGAAAAAATATCTAAAGTTTTCCTTTGCATTTATGGGTATTTATCATAGGGTAGGTACTTATGTAGGCAGCTTCGTATTTCTTTGAAGTAACTGTTAGAACCTGTGTGTTTTGCATTTAATGACTGATGTGGTTACTTTAAGTTTTATGAGAAGAGGTAATTTTGTGCATACATCTGAAGCACTATGTCTTCCTGGAGCAGCATCAATTTTTTATTTAGAATAACAGCGTTCGCTTTCATTTAGGAGAAGAAAGTATAGCAATTTCTTGAGAGAATGTTACTATAAACTGGATTCAATACGACCTCAGTTTTCTAATGGAAAGAATCCTGCAAAGGGGGCTTTTCAGTCCTCAATTACTTTTCATTACATTTGAAATCATTAAGGCTGCTGTGTTTAAAAACGGTTTATTTGTGCTTCTTTGCTTTTTGTGGTGCATAATCTCTTGAATGCTGTCTTTATATAATAGGTATTCTTATTATGTAACAGGTAAGTCAGCAGTAATGAAACGGTTGAGTAATATGAGCAAAACTTCATGCTGACTTGAGTCAGAACAATAAACAGCTTTCCTTGTGCTTAAGAAAGAATAACTATGTGCACTAATTGGATTTAATTTTAATTCTTAATCGGTATGTATTAAATGGGCAAGATTACCACTGCAATAAATACCTACCTTTTTTGTGCAAGAATCCCAAAATGAGAATTTCCATACTTAATTGAGTGATCCATCTATCTGAATATACCTACTTGTCTCTCCTGAATTAGCTAAATGCTAGTATCAAAGGCAACAGTGGAAAATGAGTGAAATTTCCTAAGAAGGAATGTGCGTAGTGCGCTGTTTGTTCCAGTCCCAGGCACCGAGTAGTTACTTTGTGCTCTGAGGTTTTATCATTTCCCTTTAAGATATTATGCTTAGCTCTGGCAGTTTATTAAGACATTGAAATTCATAGCTTGATTATACAGTTTTTGTTTAAAAAATAAACCCTGTTCAGTTTGCTCAGGCAGCGTTATTTGCACCTTTCATTTTAAACTGGTAAATTTTTGATTTTGCTGGGGACTTGAGTGCTATATGCATATACTACTTTTATTGTTAGTTCACCCACAGAAGAGAATCATCTTGTGTGCAGAAAATGGGAGTAATGATGTGGAAAGAGAAAAGTATATAATCATATAAATGAAGACTGTCATTACATGTGCGCCCAGAGTCTGGGCTCTGGTCTCTTAGGCAAGAATTACAGCTGCTCTGTCCTAGAAGGGCCTACAGCCTACGTATTATTCTGTAATTATTTTGACTTGTTTTTTTGAGTGCAACTTTTTATTATTAGAACAGGCGAAATATGAAAATGGAAATTCTTAGCTTTTTATAAAGCATTTAAGACCAGAAAAAGCCTTCAGGTCATCTATTCTCAGCCCAGCCATTAAATTTTTCCAGTGAGCCCTCTTCAGAGCCCAGTGCCTTGTTTTTCACTAAAGCTTATCAGACTGAATGATCCTGAGAAAGCGAATCCACAGCTTTCTGGATTAATTTAGGAATGATCACCACAAGAGGTTGTAACTGTGTTTTGCTTATGATCCTTTTTACTCTGATTATTGGTTGGTTGGTTGTTGTTGTTTTTTTTTTTTTTAATTAACTCTTTCTTTACCAGATCCAAGAGCTCTTTAACATTTAGTACTTTCTCCTTGTGAAAGTGCGGAAATGCCATAGTCAAATCAGTTCCTGGAACTTTTCCCTAATTTTCTTAGGAAATGAAGCCTGACCATCTATCCATTAGTACTCTTGTATTCAGTAACTTCTGAGCTTTCTGGACAATATAAACAATATTCGAAACAAGGGTAGATAGTTATGTTCTTCCAGATGTGATGGATATTGTGGAGGAGACAGGGACCTAACTTTACGTCCCTATAAGAAGAAAGGAAGGCAAAGTTGGCTGTTTTACATTACCGTCAACTGCTCTTGTGCTGGTGTACCTTCTGCACTGCTCTCTCTTGTTCAGAAGAGGTGCCACAGGTACATGGGGAGGAAGTTGCCAGGCATCAGGTGTGAGGAAGGGATTTATAATTTTGTGGCTTTGTTCAGTTTTGAGTTTTAAACATCTTCTTCATAGAAGTTAGACATAGACATAGAGCTGTACATAGTATGCTATTACCAGTCTCACCTTTTGAGAGGAAAATGATTTGACGTGTGTCCTCAGACTATCCTGCCTGTATATCCAGGGATTACCCTAATTCTTGTTTTCAATATGCTGTGTCTTGTTTATACTGTTGATTCATAAAAGATCTTACAATGACTGGTACCTTTAGATCCAGCATGCAGATTTCAACCATGATATATGGCGGATAAAGTAGATGATGATGCTGGTTATTACCAGTTTCTTGGCCAAAATCAGGGCCAGCATGCATTATCTTGAGCAAGCTTAGCTACTTTAAGTCTCTATTGGTGACATACAGGTGAATTTTCCAGATTCTACAAAATTCTCTACTAAATCTCTTTTCTGTTGTGTGACAGTTCTAGAGCTCCCAAAAGAAAAGGTATCTAGACATATTTGACATGGAAAAACATCAGGTATTTTCTTAGCCTCAGTTGCCTCAGCAAATGATTTAGACTTTCATCTGAAAGTTTTTTTAAATCTTCCTCAAGCAAACATGCTGCATAAAAAAAAAAAAGCTATGAAAATAAAAATTTGCCAAGAGGGTATGCAAATTAAAATGAAGTGTAAGGTAGCCTTCAAAAAGGCTATTGCTACTAACTCTTATTTGAAATAAAAAGTATTTTTTCATAAGCTTCAATATAAATTATATTTTTCAAAAGGGAGAATTTGAGGATTCAAAACACTGCTACTATCTCTATTCATATAACAAGCAGCTAGTTTGAACTTTCATTCTATTCTAATGCATTTATTACTTCAAAGAGATCAAAAAAAGTTTTGGGTACAGTGACTAGGTACAGGAAATTAAATTAGCTTGGCATTAAAGGACATTTTACCGTAAGTGAACAAACACAAAGTCACGTATCTTTTATATTGGCTAGAATAAAAACCGGCTTTTCTTCTGAAACCAATAAGAGCTTGCGATTCCTCAAGTTACCCTTGCTTTGCTTGGGTTTTCGGAAATATATCCAGCAGTCTCATGATATAAATAACGTACTGCTCTTTTGCGTTGTGGTGTCACTTATAGTCCTCCATGATAATTATCATAAATGAGGCCATTGGAATTTGAAGACTCCAGGTTGTGTGTTACATGCCATACCCTGGTGAATAGACAATCTACATATGCACGTATAAATACATGTGGTATGTGCCTCGCTTTCACCTGCCAGTATGGTGTGTGTCTTCATGTGGATGAGAGATTTTATATCCCATGCAGAGGGTTGTTATTAACTGCACCTTTTCATTGGAGTGATTGAGAACTCTTGGTAAACTGCCTTTCACAGCAGCTCTAATTATTTCTGTCAGGAGGGGTAAAGCATTCTTTTCACTCTGGTCTACCAGAAGACGAGTGGGTGCCAAGCCATCCCAATTTTATCGTTGTGTACCATCCATCTAGGGCAGAATCTCATTTCGTTGGTATGCTGCAGAGTAAGAGGCGCCTATTCTGGTGAGAGCTTCTGGAGCTCCTGTTTGCTGATCTGTGCTTTGTTCTGCCAACAGGAGGTGTGTGCATGGGCTTTTTTTTGTTCAGGTATATATAGAAGAGCATTAAACTGCTATGGGGTGGGGTTTTTTACAATTTTATCAGCAAAGTAGGTGGAAAGTTCAATTCCTCTGCCAATGGCTGGGCTTCAGGCTACATGAATGGCTCGCTAGTAAAATCAGCTGCACGTGGAGGGCAATGTGCTTCCGTTGCAGTTGTTCTAACGACTCTTGCAGGACAGCTGCATCAAACACACTTATCCTGTATGGAACCAGATGGATTTCTCTCAGACTTCTGTGGCCTTTCACGTCACGTGTCAGCTTTTTGATTGCTTACTAGAAAAAAAAGTACTACCGAAATAAGTAAGGATTTCTTTGCATGTCATCTATAGCAAGAAAGTGAATGTATATGTGGTTACAATTTCTGTATTTTGAATGACACCATATACTATGCACTAGAATACGTCGGGATAGTGTAGGGCTCTCTAGCATTTATATTATTTTAAGTGCTGATTCAGGAAATCACACTGTAGTTATTCTTTACTTTCTGAATGAAAAACTCTGAGTAAACTTGAATTCTCTTTTATTATTTGTGTTCTTAGAGTTTATTACATAGAAGAAAAAAATGGCTCCCATTTCCCTTAATAGGCTTGAAACTTGTTATTTTTATGCAAAATCAAATGTAGGGTTAACTCCTTTGTTAGTTTCCTGAAATTGATCTTAGTTGCCATACTGTCTACTGAACACTTTGATGTGTAGTTTTCTGCATTTTTTTTCCCCCAGTATTTGCACAGCAGCTGTGCTTTTCTACCACTCTATACCATGGAGGTTTTCTGTGCTTGGAATCTCTGTCCTGTCCTCCTAGTTGGTAACGAAGATGTGAAATGCTGTCAATGGCACTATCCACTCCTGAGGAATGGCCGTATGTGGGGTGGGAGTTAAAAAAAAAGAGAAAGGATCTTATTCCACATTTTTTGTCTCAGTAAAGATATTTAAGCACTTATAACAAATGAAGCATGAAGACTTCATGCTAAATGAATGTGCTGGAGTTACTCAGATCTGCTCTTTGAGTGATTACACTTGCACCACTCTCATGGAGATGGAGTTTCGGAGCTGGAAGTAGACTTCTGTTTGATACTTTTGGGCGTTCTGCAAGCCCTGGTCCTGAAAGCAGAAAACTGATGTACAAGATGATTTTTTTGGAACACTCAGGCACTGTTGCAGTGGGTTTGAAGACAAGGAGAACCGGAGTCAATTCAGTTCTGCTATTGAAGTGGAATGGAACAGCTATGAATTTGAGGGGGAGATGGTGAAGATGACCTAACCTCTCCCTGCGATTGCAGCTTTGCACTGCTCTGAAGTGGACTAGACACAAGGATTCAGACGAGAACTAGTTCAGATTCCATGTGGTCCCAGGAAAGAAACTGAGAATAGCTGGGCAAAAAGCTACCGACTGAAAATGGCTGGTGTGGAACTCACTGAAACTGGCACTTTGATGTAATGAGCTGTCATGAAGACAGCTGAGAAATATTGGCAGAGAGATTAGGATGGGGAAGTCAGGGTGTGCTGTGGGGCTTTTAGCTTGGATGAGAAAATAAGGAGATGGTCTGTTTCTCTGCTCTTTACCAGTCAATTCCATAGGTATTATCCCTTTGCTGTCTATAACCTATAGCTAGTTAACATAAAGGATAGCAACATACTGATGCCATTCAGTAAAGGTTCCCTGTTAAGTATTGGAAGAGTTGGGTTTTGGTGTTTTTTTTTTATTTTTTTTTTAGGTTTTTTGTTTGTTTTAAATGAGATTTCAGCATAGAGAAATTGGAAATGGTACAGTCAAATTTGTCTTCAGAACCATACAACTCATTTGTTGTAGTGGTTGGAACTGGTGTATTAAATGATATTTAGGCAAAATAAAAAATAAATAGATAAAACCCCCAAAATCCTCACGTTCAAATGCAATTCCAGAATGCAGAAGAGTGTCAGTTTTGCTACACAATCCTATATAAAGCAAAGATGGTCTCTTAAACCACTTGTTTTCTTAATGCTACTAGGTGGTTCTCCAAAGCTATTAGCACACCAAGTTTTTAAACCAGGTCAGTCTAGCTAAGCAGTTCAAATCTGTAAGCTAAGCAGTGATTGTTAGTTGTATTTTTTCTGGTTTTGTATGTTGTCATACGTCAGGACTGATTTGTGCAGGTATCAAGGACTGTAGCTCATGGAAGCTACGCATAAAATGTAAAATAATGTTAGAAATCAGGTCCTACGCATCTTAAACTGAACTCCTTGGCATACTTTGATTTTAATGGCTCCATGCTTTAGATTCTTTAGATTTATTGCTATGCCAGCAGGGGTATGGTGAAAATGGAACTAATATTTGTGAGATTAGCATTACAGTAGTGAACATAATAAAATTGATGGCATTTAATAATTATGTCTTTAGAAGAGGTTTTTTTATCAATATTCAGTACAATGGTTGCACACTGAGCTGGGATGAAATAAAATAGTGACCGCTTTATCTTCTACATGTTGAATGAGGCAGAGTTGATGTTGAAAAGGTAGCGCACATGTGGAAGGCTGTTGTCATAAGAAAGTGACAGGAAGGGACTGAAATTAAGGTTGTATAGGTGGCTTTTGTCACTTTCTGTCTTTTTACTGTTTGCTTTAATTTTGTTAACTTTTTTGAGGGGGTAAAATTAGCATAATTCTTTTGAAAATGCAAAACATTGATACTATAGCTTAGTGAAATGTGTTCTGAGATATAAATTGTTCATGATTATATATAATTCTTGTCTGTTGCATCTCTCCTTTACTGACCATACAAAGTGCAATTTTACATGAATCTCACAGCTGATGCAAGGCTTGGACAGTGTGATACTCAAACATTGTGTTTTCTTCTTCTTTGGTAATGCACACAGCTGTAATCTGAATTATTTGTAAAGCCCAAGACCTTACGTTAAATTAACTATAAATTTCATTTTTGCCAAGATATACAATTATATTGATAATGGACATTGTAATTATGCAATATTTTAAAACAGATTGTTAATACCATTATGTTAATATCCCATAATATATATGAAAATTATCCAATTTTACATTTGTGTTATAATGGCTTCTTGTAGGGATAGCTTTCTGCTAGGTGGATGCAAAATATCAAAACCAGAGAGATCCTTTGTCTCATCTTAGTGGCTTATAATAGCAAGTGTAAAGAACATTTAGATGGCTGGTGCAAAATGCTATCAGGGTAGGAAACGCATAGCAGTGCTCTACAGGCTGGGAGCGTGGAAAATGTTACCAGTGTCTGCAGCGCTGCTATCAGGCAGCTCCGTAGGGCCTCAAAGCAGCTGCCGCTGGAAGATTACACAGGGGATTCTTCCTCTTGAAATGTGTTCAGTGTGCTGATCCCTCAGGAGGTACTGTGCCTTCTGTCGTGATTAAAAAAACCCCAAATCTTCACATTCAGTCAAGAGTTTCTTAATGTAGTTTTGTTTCTAACTCTCCTTATCTTGCAGGGTTCAACACCTTGGGGTGCTTTTGATGCTCATGATGCTGTATATACATCATTGACTTCCATATTGTTCAAGTTTGGATGTGAATAGTCCTCCCCAAAGGGATAGCATTTGAATGGCAGCAACGTGGGTAGCATTTGAAAGAACACAAGAGGTAGAACTAGGGTTTTGAGACTGAGCAGGACTGAACAGACTGGATTTCTGTCCTGAACAGGAAATGAGGAGAAGTTGAGTTTGGAGTATTGCTTTTGTGATGTGTCAAGGTTGGTGATAAACATGCATGCTCTCCTGATGGTTGTCACTGAACATTGTCACTGAACAGGTCTGGTTAGGTACTGTAAGCATGAGGCTACGTCTCCATGTATGTAACTGCATCTCCCCATGGCAGTATTTGGATCCGTGGGAGTTACATCACTGAGTGAATCTACAATATCTTACCAAGAACGACAGGTCCAATGAGAACAGGTGTTATTTCACACCTAACAACTGTTTATGTGTGGAAAAATGATTTCATTTGATGCCCAGCCATTCCTTAGTGACTGCGATGGTGTCGATTCACTGAGAAGGTATGGTTTCTGGCTTTGGAAGGTCGTGCTGGAGAGCCATCAAACAGTTTGTTTCAATAACAACAGTAAAACCAAAACTTTCCAAGCAGGTGAGTGTGTCAGTCTGTTTCAAGTATTGAAGTACTCCTGTAGTGTGAGAGTTATACTACTCCAGGTCTAAAGTTAGCAGGCAGATTTGGTTTTTGTTTCTCTCTTATCACAGAGAGTTACCATTTTTAATTTACGTATAAGGATGGCAGCAACTTTCGAGTTGGGGATGGGGGGTAAGGAAAGTGACGGAAATGAAGAGATTTAGGACCCAGGGGTGTAAGTGAACAGAGAAAGGCTGAGAAGAGGGAGCAGCCCTGTTTGCAGAGGTGAGATTCCACCTCTGGGCTCCAGGTGCCTCATTTACAGCCCAGGCTGGGACGTGAGCGCAGCAGAGGCTAGGAACCCCTGTGCTTCACAGGGGCACTGTCTCGCCTTTTTGAATGGCAGGATCATCCACCTCACAACAGCAGGGTTGCATGGCTTGGGATAAGCTCAAAACTCAGTGGGAACCATAAACCAAGATCATGCCTCAGCGTGCATCAGGATCACTCAGCCTTTCCTAAACTTGATGCTAGTTTTGAGCATTTGAGGGGCCACTCTGCGGGCAGAGCTGTGTCCCAGCAAGGGGCAGGGCTGCAGGCTGCTGGGCAGGGACCTGCCGACCGCAGCAGCCCGTGCTGCCAGCCCGCTGAGCCACGTCTTGTCGCTGTGATGGGCAGCGAGTGCCACGCCAGCAGGCTCCACTTTGGAGTGTCTGCAGGATCGCAGCTGCAGTAGAGGCTCCTGCTGAGTTCCCGCAGGCAATCTGGATTAACTCCTTCCCCTTCAAAAGCATGGCTGTTAAGTATACGTATAGGTACCACACAGACATACATTTAGGTTAAAAAAAGGGAGTGTGCTCTTTTTGACTCTTCCTGAGCTCTGTGTAGGTATCTGTCCTGTCGTTTTCAAATTAAAATTGAAACCTCGTAAGTGGGAAGGGGAGGTATTATCCCTGCATTCGTTGCTTTTGTAAGGCCTTTGATCTTGATCCATAAATGACTTTTAAATAAACGTGTGATAGTTGCTGAGCTCTAAAGATTGTCCTCCCTTTCCCTAGCAGTCTCCTCTTTCTGCCTAGGCTGCAGCCTTTTCCGGCGTCGGCTGGTTAGACAGTTAGTTGCCCTTTAGTCCTCCAAATAATTGTCATTCTGTGCATAAAGAGATAAGATTTTGTTTTCCTTTATGATGTGATGGTAGTAAAAGCTCAATCCTTTCTTTTCCTTATGAAAGCAGTCTACTTTGAAATAGGCAGAGCAAAGCAAAGAAACTTGAAAAGAACAAGGGGCACTCAGGCAGGCTGCCAGTAGTGAACCTGACTTCTGTTTGATTGGGGTTTGTCATCTGCTTTAGACCTAATTCATTCGGGCTCTGAAGTCCTGCATATGATTTTTGTAGTTAATGCTTGTTTGTGGAGATACTGCTGATGCTGTGGAATGTGCTTGTAATTATGGCAGCACACGCAGCTTCCACTCCTGAAGCAGCCTTTGGTACCCGACAGTCTTGTTGATAAATATGCAGAACACTTACTTTTCTTGAAAGAAGTTTCTATTTTAAAAATATTGGGATGAGTCACAGAAGATAACGGTACATACAGAGCAGAAGGAAAGGGACAAATTTGGAAATCCTGTTTTATCACAATTTTTTTTAGTGTGATTATTTAATGTGGTAAATTTGTGTAACCTAGTGCATATGTAGGTCATTTAGCAGCGGACTCTTTTAGTTATTTGTGCATTTTTGCTCTTTTTGTAAAATTCCATTTTCCAGGTGGTGCGTGTTTGGCTTACTGGGTACAGCTCTACTTCTTCAAAAGAACTTGTGCATTCATCCAAATTGTAATCATGTCGGTAACTAATAAATCCTTTGACTGTTCCAAAGAATTTCAGGTGAGGTTTCTTATTCTCTCTACTTAGCCATGTGTCACTGCCTTTTAGGTACCTTACTTCGTGAAATACAAAGCCTTCAATTTAAAGAAGGAACTTCATGGAGGGTGTGGAGAGTTTCAGAGGAACATATCAGGTATCCAGCATTTGTCTTTGCCTAGAAGGAAGACCACAATTCTCTTTCTGTAGTGATCGCACAGGGTGCAAATGCTGAGTTCTTTCCCAGTTCTTCTTGAAACTGGAGTCAACAACTCTTGAGCTGAATATTTAGCAGATCATTTTTCCCTGGAAAAGTCCTGGAATTATCTAAAGTATATAGGTGAGAGACCTTACTGTTTGTTATTTTTCTAGGAATGGTGTTTGGTAGACTTTTGACATTCTGCCATTCGAGTTTCCCAGTAAGGTAAATTGACTTAATGTTTAAATGGTTCATCCACAGTGAATCTACTATCTCCCCCCCCCCCCCCCCCCCCCCCCTTGTAAATGCAGTGTTTTGGATAGTTTAATAAATGTTAAAATGTTTTTAGAGCTTTTAACATAGAAATCAAGAATTTAAACACAATGATATGAGTATGTTGGCACTGAGAATCAGTCATTTCAGATCAGAAGTATTCTTGTCTCTGATTACTTTGGTAGTTCACTAAATTTTGTGAAATATTATGTTGCTGAATATTTTTTTTTCTTCTTCAAGTAACTTATTTTGGTTTTGGGGAGTGATGAACATTCTGTAGTTTGGTTCAAATTTTTTAAGGTCAAGGAAAAAATTCTCAATGTTTCTGTTAATTTAGGAGGAATATGCCATGAACCAAACTTACAGAACTTGGTGTGAACTCTTTTTATTTGCACTTATGTTCAGATAGCAAAAATAGGCCTGTTGTTTCACAGCTAAGCGTAAGACCTGTATCGATTATATCGTAATTGCATATACTGGAAGGTGCTAGCACATTTTGGTACATATTTCAGATAGTGAATGCTACAACTAACCCACTCATTTGACTTGATGTTGTAGCCCCACGTTCTCTATATCCAGACTTGACTTTGCACAGCCTTTTTATAGACTTTTTCCACTGAGGAAAATAACATATAGGAAACATCCTTATATGCCATTACTGCAGGAAGTACGAGACTCCTGTGCTGCTTGTGACTCAGTATTGCAAGAAGCTGCCAAGTAGAAAATAAAACTTTATTAGGGAACTGAGAGCTTTGTGTGTGGAATTGACAGTTAAGCCATAGACTTAATCGAGTTCATTATTGCACACTATTCAGCCTTTTTGTAGCTCAGATGTCTGCACCTACCAAGCTTGCCTAGTCATTCTCAACTCATGAATACGGTGGCATGGGTTGAGAGGAGAAGGAGCGCATGTGATAGGCTTTCTACTGAGATTTCTTCTGAAATCCCAGTGGCTTTTCCTACTTTTTCCTTTGAAATCCTAAGCACTTTCATAGATGATTTCAGGATTTCTCTGGCTTGATGTAAAACAGTAGAGAAAATAGTATCTTAACACAGAGATCTCTTTAGGAAATATGAAAGCTCAAGCAAGGGATTAATGGAATAAACTGATTTGTTGATCTTCACAGTAAAAATTGATCATTTCTGCTTGATATGATTTATCAGTGAAGTACAAGAATTCTCTTGTTATATGCCAAAACATTTAGGAAATCATTTCTGACCTTTCTTTTATTCTTTTTTTTTGTTTCTCTTCTTCTCCCCCCCCCCCCCCCCCCCCCCCCCCCCCCCGCATCGATTGTCTTGTTCAGAATGTCTTTTACCACAGGCCACTCTTTAAAACCTTTTGTGGATAGGACAGTGTTTAGGGGCTTTCGTTGTAACCTGAAATGAAAATCTCACAAGGATTTGAAGGCTACAAATATAGCCAGTGGCTTCAGTGCAGTACAGTAGGAAGCACTTTTTAAAATTCTTTATCTCATGCTTATTCTGCATGTATTTAAAGCAATTAGGAATTTTTGGTTCATAGCCAAGTCGTTTTTATATTCTAAATGCATTTCATGAAGGGAATTTCTAGCGCTTTTGTTTCTTAATTCTGGGCAGATTTTTCATTTCCATCAGTTTCCTGTTTTTCTTTTGGCATATTGGACCAGTTCAGACTGCGGGCAAGATTAGAATAATCAAGAAGTCAGATTCAGAGAGCCAAGTATGAAAGAACCCTACTGTACTTGGGCTTTGGAAAGAGCTTCCTGAAAATGAGATCAGGAAGGTGATGATTAAAGGGAGTGATACAAACACATAACATTCACTCGTGTCTAAGGGAAGACTTCAATCTGTGAGGAAATGCTTAGCTAAAAGTTTCATTTGTTTTGCAGCTTGATGTAACCAACTTCTGTTGCCCCTGTGCATAGTTCAGTGGATTTTTAATAATAGAGTGGTATGCTCTGACTTAATTATCTTTCTAACATAAATCTGACACTAATTTTTGCACTGATTTCAGAGTACAGCAATAATAGACAGGCATCTCTTTCTTTTGCATTGGAATTACTTTTTTCTTCTCTCTTTTTTTTTTTTTTCTTAAATTTCTGTTGAAAGCCTTTATTTCCTTCATTTATGCTGTTATCTTTGATCTCCTGCATATTTTCCAGATCTGCGGGATCAATAGTTTTTATACATTGTTGTCTCATTACTGCTACTGACAGAAGATCTTAACTTCGGAGCAGAACTAATTGACTTTTCTTTCCTCCCTTAGTAACATTATTTCCAGAATGTCCTTGTTTTCCTCTAGGTGTCACAGACTTCCTCCCCACCCTCCTGATCCAATTACGTTAGAAAAGCACTGAAATACAGATAGACATAATTACTGGACAGCATGAGAAAATAGCCGTAAAACAAATATCTCCATTAACTTTTATTTAAAAGCCTCAGTTGTATCGTGGTAAAGCATGGTAATTAATGTTAGGAGTTTTTCAGATTCGGGCAGTCATAAATCTGTGTCAGACCTTATTAACAGAATGAAAGCATTTGATTGCACACTTTGTGTGTGCATCCTAAACTAAACTGTTTCTGTAATATGAAAAAAATTAATTTCACAACCTCTACTCCCATATTTGACAACTTCATTTTTCAGGAAAATGCTGTCTGCGGATACTCATCAGTTATGCAGAGTTCCAGCTAAATTGCATCATGAGCTTATTAACACCCATCTAATCATCCAGTCATGGCTGATTAATCACTACTTCTGGTGCCTTGTTTTAATAAAATCTGTTTTCTGTGCCACTGACCAGCAAACTGCTATCTAATTTTATGCGTGGGGTAGTCTTTGCTGAAGAGAGCAAAATACAGCCCCTCTCCACTGATCCAAAGGGCCTCAGGTGAAGGAATAATCACATCCAAGTGTCTTGCATGTATAATTCTCCTTCTGCGGGAAAGGGATGGGGAAAACATGTGTTCCCTCACAGAGCTAAAAAGGTTTCCCGTGCTGCGGGGAAGGAAGGGAGGCATTTTGGGACAGGAATGCAACTGTAGCTGGTAGATTTTGAATATTCAAATCATTGATCTCCAGCTGTGGAACTCTGAATTCATTATTTACTTTGTATTAGTAAGCAGCAAGATAAGATGGAGAGCTGGCAGCTTTATCATTCTCTCAGCATGGGGGGAGGGGGAAAGTAATTTCATCCCCTCATGCAAATGGAAAAAGGTAACGCTCCCTATTTTTTTTTTAATAAGTGTTCTGTATATTAATGAATAAGCCAAGTTATCAAGGTACTTCCTTAAAAAAAAAAAAAAAAAAGATTGGCAGTTAAATGCACTCTTGACAACTTCAGCTCTCTGATTTACACTACAGTAGCCTGGTTAATAACATATCTGAAAGGCTGAAAATATTTTCAGGTTTGATAGCAGAACCCCCACATATAAGGAAGAATCAGAAACTAACCAGACGTCTCAATATAATGAACCAGAAATCTTTTAATTTCCTAGCACTGACCAGAAAGTTTTCTCTTTTGACAGGTCATAGATGCCGTAAGGCAAGAATTATTTTTTTAATTAAACTTTTCAACAAAAAGTCCAAACTCTAGCTGCTTATTTCTATAGTTTATTTTAGTGTTATCATTAGGCTAAGGGTGTTCTACAGATGCCAGGCATAACTCATTGAAGTAATAAAATACTGCAGCAGTAATTTTCTTCTGAAATTCTTTGCATAAGTCTTTATCAAATAGTGGTGTGTCATGAAGAGAGACAGAGCTGTTATGGCCAGCAGTGTTAGGTTGTACTTATTGCAAGGTTTACCCTTCCAAACTTTCAATTTGCATATCCTAAATGCTTCTTACTGCAAAGAACAAAAGTGAGAGAAACAAGAGAAAGGAGGAGAGAAGGAAGTGGAGCTCAGAGCATTTCAGGCAATGTAGCCCTTTATATCATGCAGATGGACTTATCGGGTGCCAGTGGAAAGCTTTATGATGAGGTTGTTTAGAGGCATATTCTACTTAAAATCCTGACTATTCTCAGCTGTTTTAGAGAAGCCACACTGCTAACAGGAGAACAGGAAATACCGCAGGGGAAAAAAAAGTGCAAAACTTTTGCAGATAAAACTAATACTGTCATTTTCTCCTCAGCGCACCTTATTTAGCATCAGAAGTGATTGTTAGCAGGCCATTTCAAGTGAGACACAAAAAGAATAAGACTTGGCTTTGATCAACTGCACTTTGATCAAATGTTAAGTACTGGAAAAAATCAAGAAGTGCAGGCACAGTATTTCTGCATTCTGCTTATCCTCAGGAAGAGGCAAGGACAGGAATGAAATCATTATCTATTTCAAATCACAGAATCGTGACAAGCAAATATTTCTAGCCTAGGACATGGGTTCTTCTTTTGAGTGTGCCATATTTGGAATGAAGATGTGTATGACATAAAAGCAAACATTTTTATCATCCCAGACAAGTTTCCTATTTTGGAGGTAGATGGCACGCCTATTTCCAGCCTTACCATAACCGTTGGATCTCTAATGTGCACAAAGTTTTCTTTCCAAGATGATGGCCAGTAAAAACTGACTTTGGGGGAAAGAGAAATTAATTTATTTCTTCTCAGTTAAGTTTTCTGATTGCATACAGAGAAGGAGCTAAACCAAACAGACATGAAAGCACAGCCCTTCAAGCGTCTTGAAGACAAAAGTCTGCAATAGAAGACTACCCTAGAGAAGACATATCATCAAATAACTTATTGAATAATAAATTCAGGAAATCAAGGTGTATATGAAGACAATAGAGTGTTGCAACAGAAACAAAACCACAATTTTATTTGGAATCTATCTAGTTCAATTCTAGCTATTCTCATCTTGCTTATGTCTATTACAGAATTTTAGACAAAGGTTTTGCTTTATGTTCTCAGTTTCCTCAACTGAGAAATGGGAAGAAAAATAATATTACTGTTCTAATAAGATTTTCCTGCTTCAGTTCAGAAAAATGAGTATAAGCATAGAGGAAGACATAACATCCATGAGTTGGAATGCATTGCTTCATTGAGATTTCAGGTCACAGTCCCATCTGTGGATCATGGCAATATATCTGTTGAGGTTTTCATACATAGTTGTAAAGAATGTGATTAGCCATAGTCAGCTAAGATTCTCCTATATTGTGTGGAATAAAGTTCCTTAGTGGTTTTGTATGCTGCTCTGTATAGCTGACATTCCAGCTTCGTGCACTGGTAATGAATGTTGCTGTATTAGTGGATGTTCAGCACGTGTTTTCTGAGCTTGCTTTATGTCAAAATTCAAAAAGTGAGTTTGTGAATAACTCCTCATAATGGTAAAAGGCCCCTCTTTATTTCTCTTCATCTAGTTCGTGAATCCTTATCACAAGAGAAAATAGGGGTACCACAACTACATTCCTGCTATTACAACTGGCTTTTATGTCTGGTTAATGTAGTCCTGGATATCTGCAGCGCTCAGAAAAACATGTTGGAAACTGAGCCCTTCAGTTTGGATTAAAAGCATTTAAAATGAAATCTTGGCTGAAAAGATTGGAGCTCTTACATGCCTCTGAAGAGAAGTCAGCAAATGCAGATCACTCTCTGAAGTTTCCGAATTAGCATTGCAGTAAATGATTAAATCATGGCTGTATGTTCTTCATGGAAGAATTGTTACTGCAGTTATATGAAATTCGAAGGGAAGTATTAAGACTGTAGTACAGTGTTCTCATCTAGTTCAAGAAGAGGAATGATTTTGTAATTCTAAATGCTGTCTTTGATCTTTTGCTTGATTCTTAGAATATAATTTTGCATCCTTGTTTTTTTCCTTATAACACTACCTGTATTCCTTAGACATATAGATGTATGGGTGCCATACCATTTTAGTATCCATAAAGCACTACTCTTTAGTTTGCAGTGTCATATTTTCTACTCATTACATTGTTTATGTTGATGGCTACTTGCTAGCAGTAGGCAGTGAAATAATTATTTCAAGCTGAAGTTAATAGCTTTCTGTAAAATTATTAATTATTGTAGTATAAGTAGCCCACAATCAGTAAATTCTAGATACATTGTATCCTTCACCCTTTTGGCAACTCTGGTGTTCTCATGGCAAGATAATAATTTCCCATATTCAGAATTGTCAGATGGCAATGAATCCACTAAATTTTGATATCTAACGTTGGCCGGTGTCACATTCTTTTCTTCTGGGAAAGTTTTCTGAGTACCCAGATATATGTGGAAGGAATATTTTGAAGTAGCATACTGCATTTGAGGTATATCTGTTTTAAGATGGATTCTGTTTCCTCTACTGGAGGAAATATTGTAAGGGTAGATAGCTTTTTGGATAAAGAAAAACAGAGAAATTAGTATATACCTACCTAACCATTTTCTTTTTGCAAACAATAGGACTTAACGATCAGGAGAGGAGGTGAGCCAGAAGAGGACTAGTTAATGAATTCCATGGATTTGGATTTATTGTGACAAGGCAAAATTTACTGTGCTTTATAAAATAAATGATTGTACTGTTATTTCAGACAACGGTTAGCATAATGTATGAGTGAAATAAAGCAGTTCACGGTGTAAGATATCAGAGTGAGGGGGAACTTACAGAAGTGACTGCCAATCCCTGGCTGCCACCCCCCTAACCCGTCCTGAAGTTTAAACCTTCCTAGACCAGGTGGAAGATCTGTACCTCTTAACAGGTCAACAGCTGTCCTGGTTTGCGGCTGGGATGGGCTCTTTTTCACAAAAAGCTCGGAGGGAACACAGCCAGGACAGCTGACCCAAAGTAGTTAAAGGAGTATTCCATACCATATGACATCATGCTCAGGATATAAGGTGGAAGCTGGCTGGGAAGGAGGGATCGCTGCTCGGGGGTGGGCTGGCCATTGGGTTCCAGGCAGCGAGCAAATTGCATTGTGCATCACCCACTCTGCATGTTCTTTTATTAGTAGTGTTGTTGTTATTTTCCTCTCTCTTTGTGGTCCCAGGATACTGTCCTTATCCCAAGCCATGAGTTTTACCTTTTTCTTCCGATTCTCCTCCTCATCCCACCGGAGCAGGGGGAGGAGCAAGCCAGTGGCTGTATGGTGCTTAGCTGCTGGCTGGGGCTAAACCATGATGACAGCTCAGCAAAACCTGAGTAATTTATGGTAAGAATAGGTAATTCCAAGTCCAAGGAATGTTAAGTGCTCCAAAGAGGTAGGTGACAAGATGTGGTCTGGTAGAAGGGAATGTTAGACTTTGCTTTTTTTGTTTGTTTGTGGGTTTTTGTTTTGTTGCCCCCCCGCCCTGTTTGTTTGGGGGTTTTTTTGGTGGTGTTTTTGTGTGTGTGTGTGGTTTGTTTGTTTGTTTTTTGTTACCCCCTGGATTAATGACTAATGCGTACATAGCAAAAGGAGCCTTGAATCTTAAGTGTTTCCTGAATTTGGATGCATACTGGGAAATCCACAGGAAAAGGACTTCCTGTGGGTTCTAGTCTGTCAAGGCAGAAGAAAGATGGAGTTGTCAGTGTGAAGCAGAATCTGTATTTAGATGTGCTGTGAAGCATCTGCTTGCTTGTTATCTGAATCATAGCTTAGATCTTAGATACCAGCACTGGGCTGAGATATCCACTGCTTCCTTTCATTTCTGTTTATGTGAGCTTTACATCTATTTTGTCTACATGAGGACAATTACTCTTAGATATGAATAATCTTATTTACCTTTAGGTTTACTTAATCTGCATTACTAGGAATTTCCAAGCAAGTAAATATATTATTAGGTCATGCTTGTGCCTTTTTATACCCCAGAATAGAATACTAAAGGTCTTGAAGGTCACAAGTCTTCTGGAATAGGTTCCATAAAGTAAAAGCTAAGAAAATTTTATCTCCATACGTTGCACAGGCAAATTTTAGAACTTGAGACAAAGTGGTCTGTCAGAAAAAAATGTCCATTTGAGGCTTCAGTAGCTGGAAAAGCTCTCCCATAGATTGCTAGAGAAAAGGGAGCACACTGGATTTGGGAGGACTCTGAAGAGGCACACAGCAGAAAGCCTATAGAATAAGTCTATAAGTAAAAATGCAAGATTTTATTGTGGCGTGCGCTGTACCACGCTTTCAGAAGCAGATCCCTTTGGATGTGTTCATAGTCTTTCCTGTATGACCATCATGTAGGTGTCAAACTGTAGGGTTTGAGAAGTGAACATGCACAGTTCAAGTGGTTGTCCTGAGAGACTGCTGAAGAAAGGTGCATATGCCACGGCAGTTGACAATTCTGTTTAAAGATGGGTATGCCAACGCAGATTTAGTGTGTACAGTTTATACATACTTGGCAAATACTGCACTTGACTCTTGAAGCTAACTGATGTCCATTAAAATAAATAGACAATTCAGCAATTATAAGGCAATTGATTGTGTAACTGATAATGTACGTTGAGCTTTGAGTGAATTCTTTCTGATGTAATTGTGGCTGCCCCGTTCACTTAAATTTTGGGACAGCGAGAACTTCTCAAAGCAAGGCAAAAAAGCATGAATCAATTTACCTCTTTCTAGCATTGTCACACAGGCAAATTGCCTGTAATGCTATGTTCTCAGTGCATATATAATTTTAACAAAACAAAAGATGTTGCAAAAGCAAGGTAATAAATGAAAGACTTGTACATGAATCCAACTTGGCTATTCCTTACTCCTTTTTTAAAGACATCCTAGTTGTATTGTTTGCATTTAGATGTAAATCATTTCTTGCTTTTCTAACTTATCAACATGTTATTATATCTTTTCTTATATTGCATCTATTTTAGATCACTAGATGTTTTTTAGGAGGGATTTCTGCAGCTATGGTTGATAACAAAAGTCACAGTAAAGATGATTAAAAAAATAAAATAGAGGGCAAATCACAGAATTTCTGTTATAAATCTAAATGCAGTCTAAATCTCAGAAGAGAGGTAGGAATTGTCAAATTAACAGATGCTTAAAAGTTTATCATGTCAATTAATTAACAAGTCAGATGGTGTTTTCTAACCTTTGTGTCCTAGCAGGACTGAACAATATTGAAAAATATAAAACTCTGTTTTAATTGAAGTGTATATTAATAAAGCGAGAAAATTTACTTTGAATAAAACTGTTTTAATAGACAAGAACTAAATACATTGCCTTTTATTACAGTCATTTCACAAGTAAGCTGGAATCCAAATACTACTGCTTTTGAAAATTGCTCATGCTTTTGCACTAAGCTGTCTTAAATTATTGGTAAACTTTTATGTGGCATCTGCTAACAAAGGGTCGGTGTGTACCTGCAGTAAAACCACAGAAGGCTTGATATGCTGCAGTGTTTTCTGTGCTAAGTCCAGAGACAAATCTACTTCAGATATACTGCTGTTGGTGCCAAATAAGTTTTTAAAAGGTAGTGCCGTACTAACCTCCATAGTAGATGAAAAATGTTCTAGTAGATATTCTCAATCCTTTCTGAGACTGTAAGATGGTCCAAAGGCTTTTTAGAGGAAGTAATTTAAAATCTGTTTCCTTAATGAAACTTGAAGCAGTTTTGTGAATAAAAAACCTTAAGTTTTCAGAGTGATTCCCTTATTCCCCATAGGAAAAATATATGACATTTTGGTGTGCTGTTCTCTGTTCTTACGCGAGATACTCTCTTACACTGCAGGCTGTAGGGTCAAGGTTTGACAAGTACCCCCTAATTTTACCTTTCATACTTGGCAAACCTTGAATAGCAGCTACTAAGCCTTTTCAAGTGAATAATGTTCACTTGTGATGGAGTTTTACTCAAGGGAAAATGGAGATATGGGAAACTATGTTCTGTACTTTTGACTGGTTGGTACTGAATACAATGTGGAATTAATTCAGCATTGGCCTTCTTTTGCTGCCTATTATCTGATATTTAGATCAATGTTTTGGGCTTCTGGAATCTGAAGTACTTCCCATAAAATAGAAACAAAAAGTGAGGTATGAGTGTTTTAAAGAGGAGATGCCAGGAGAATAGCTTCTACTTATACATTTTCCTTCATATTAGATAAATTTACCAAAATCTAAAATGTTAACTTCAAAATGGACTTTGATATGGTGTATTTAAGGAAGAAGACTTACTGATTTCTTGCTTTTTCTTTCTACAGCTAGTTGATGTGGAAAAATGGGTATGTGATTCTGTCTTTTATTCACTTGATCCCAAATGTTTCATGTTGCCACTGAGTCTAACCTGTCTGTTTCGATACCCTCTGTGTTCATGACCCTTTAACTTGCATGGCTCAAAAAAAGAGGCAAATACATGGTCATGTAGGATCTGATCGTTCCTGAATTGTCATACCAAATTTCATGCTACCACAATGACTTTTCTCTCTTTTAATTTGATCGTAGAATTGTGTAATATAAACGTATGATTATTGCCTGTCAGTTTTGAGCCTTGCTGTCTAATGTTATAACTCCATTCTGTAACCCACCCTGTCTTTTCCAGTATAGACACTGTAATCCTAAAATGCATGACAGTAAGATAATTAGTATTGATAAATAATGTGTGACGCCATATCTAGCTGCAAATAGTATATATACGAAATATTTAATGATGGAGAACAGCTGCTACAGAATGAAAAAAAAAAAATCATTCATAGACCTTAGCAAATAAAGTCAAAGCACAGTTCTCTGCTGAATGTGTTGTTAAGGCCTTTCCTAATGTGTCTGTGTATACCATGCATATTTGTTTGGGCATCTGATATTACTCCCCTGTATGGGACATATTTACGTATGTTTTTCTCCAATGTAATCTCTAACATCTGCATATGTATGAATTAGTGGTCATAAAAGTGTGTGTAGAATTGTTTGTTCACGTATTTTAAATGTTAGAAGCTTCTCTGAAAGCTTGGACTATAATAGGCCTCCTTCTTTTCTTACAACTTAATTTGAGCTGCACGTGACTGCAACCAACCTCAGACGTGCTTTGGTATATGGCCAATGACATAGCTAGAGCACTGGTCTCACTTGATTTCAGCCAGGCATTATAGAATGTTAATCTGTGATTATTACGTGTTTATAGTAAGTAGCGACTCAAGTTATAGCTTGCTTGAGACTCCTGTAGGTAAGTACATTCTTTAAATGGTGGCTTAGGCTTTTCAACGCCCTTTCTACTCATGTATTCCCAACTATGTATGTCACGTGACATATATATGTAGATGCTTGTAATATTTATTAAACAATAAGTGTAGTTAAGTATTAATTTTAGCTAATTGTATCAGTATGACTGCATTATCCATATTCTGTGCATCTGGTATTTGTGACAACTAGCAAATTTTCATACGGCTTGATTTGGAATGTTTTTAAGCCACAGTGATGGTCAGGTTGTCTTCTCATTTTGTCTGCCTTTTTGATTATGAGTGAGAGGGCTTGGTTCTAAATCTTTAGATTCTATGGTTTTATTCCTATGAAGAATTTCGCTATAAAGAGAAAAACAGCAATAAAAAGGAAGTTCAGTAGTATACAGGCACCTGGCTTCATGCTTCATGAAAAAGTTGTAAGCCAGGAGTTTATTGGTTACACTCTGATATGGCTTGGTTTTGACTGAAGTATTCAAAGAGTGTGGTCCTAGAAAGTATAGTATTACCTGCATAAATACAAGTCAGATCTGCCTTTTTTTAAAAAAAAAAATAATTAAAAAACCCCCAGAATTTAGTAACATCAAAATCTTATACTTTGGAAAGACTGCTTCACATGTGTCCTTAAACCATTTTAAAAAGAAATGGTTCCCATGACAGCAGAGCTAAATGTTTGGGGTTTTTTCCTGAGTTACAACGGCTAAAGAGTTCTCCTAATAGACCAATTCTGTAATCCAGACAACCACCTATCTGATGGGGATGGAGTGGGTGCTGGCTTTACTTCAAAAATGAAATTATTCTATCTCAGATGAGCTCCGGTTTGCCCTGCAAAGCAGCTTTTAACCCCCTCTATAATTCCAGAGTGTTACCAGAGGTCTTATGGTGGACTGCAGATGTACTGTCTGAATTAACGCAGCAGAAGGATGGCTGTTGCCCAGCTGCATGGTCACTGAGGCCAGACACCTCCTTCTAATACATGTATTTCTTCCATTCTCCAATGTAGAACACACAAGATTAATGCAAGTGTTTTCAGTTATGTCTATGTATCTGTGGACACCTTGAAGCACAAGCCCAGATCCCAAGTTAGACAAACTTCATGTCAAATTACTGACCAAATTAGTAACTGAATCTTGCTGCAAGCAGTTTCGTGATGTTCAAAGGACAGGCTAAATTCATCCACTTCTGAGCTGTTCCAGCCTGTAAAGTGTGCGAACGAAAATTTTGGAAGGAATTACTCCAGTTCTGCTATGCTTCTCTTGTCAAATGACTATCATTCTTCTAAAATCTTTATTCTACTGCAAGGCATGTGCTGGCAGTTGAAGCAAGGTAAGAATTAAATGGGCTTGAGATATTCCTTGAACCTTTGGTTCTTTCCTTTTGTCTCTCAGCAGGGGTGCCTGAGGGCCTGTAGGTCTGCTTCGGTGCAGAATCAAACAGATTAAAGACATCTCACCAAATGTAAAACCTAATGGAAGTAAGGCTTACCTTTTCCATCCCCGCCCCCATTTCATATCTGAAAATGGCTTTTCTGCTTTTAATTAAACTACCAAGGGGGGAAAACCCCAACATTTGATCTGGTGGATTTACTAAATTTCAAATGAAAGTCAGAAGACACTGAATATATCTTAAAGAGAAAATAACAGTAATTAAATAAGTTGAAATTGAATAATGCATAGTGAAAGGAATTCCTTTTGATCTGCCTGTCATTTTTTTCTCTTTTAATATATTTATGAAATAAGGGAAGTAATTTTAAAGTGTCTGTTGCTGTGAATTAGCAGCTAGTGGTGTTTGGTTTTTTTTTTTAATTTGAGATTTCAAGGCAGGTGCTGTATATTATAAGGATTTGATTTTTTTTTAAAGGACTTCTGTTCTCATAAGAACCCTTCAATGTCTGTCTTGACTTTCAGAACAACTGCTCAGCACTGTAACAGAATTCAGTGTAAGGAGTGGGAATTTTCTAGGGCATCTGTGGTTTCCAAAACCTGGCATTTTTTACACATTTGCCTACATATCGTTGGTGAATTATTTTGAAAATTTGGCATTAAGAGCCATCAACAATAGTTCTTTTCAAGACAGATTACTCTGAAGATCTTTTTACCTGAAGGGAAACCAAGTGTATTGGCTCTTAAATTTAGAGTGAAAGGGACAAAGATTTTCATCCTTACACTGGCTAATGGCAAAGCTGTGCTAACTATAACACTGTAGGATTGTCTGCAACTTTTAAATAGAGAAAGGAACCTCTTCTGCTGAAGGTAATGGTAAATATTTTTTTCTCTTCCTCTTCTTATTCCCTGCTTATTGTGTTAGCTCAGTTTTATGCCACTAGTAAAATTAATTTTCCGTTTCTTTGGAGAAGGAAACTTGCAGAGTAAGGAAATGCACTTCAGACGCTTTTCAAAAGAATTGCTGTCATTACAGAGACTTCTGAGTTGAGAAGCGAATAAATTCTGGCTTTGAGGATAGTGTGGCCTGGATAAATATAACAAGAGCAAGTGGACTTTGACTAAAGGAAACAAGCTAGGGTTGTTGTAGAGTTCGGAGTGAGCCACAGAACAAAGCTTCATCAAGACAAATGGTTGCAGTAGTTTGTCTTCAATGCCATTAAATTAATTGTATATCCATGCTTTATGATCAGTGTGATTTTAAATCATTAAATGAATTACCTAAGGACTTAATTTTTATTTTTTTTTTGAGAATGTTTTGTTCACACTAAGTTCACTTACTTCAATATAGATTTATTTGTCAGATTACTGTGGTGGGAAAGTATGCTAATTTGCACAAATATTTGATCCCTCAGTTTAAAGAATTTGCATCCAAATTTTAGGTATAACATAGACTGCAGAGGTGACTCAATGTAGGGAGTAATATCAGCAGTATGAACATAGGATCGCTCAGTTCTTCTCATACAGATCTTGAGGGGAAAATGGGAGGAGATAGGACTGTATGATGTTAAAATGAACAGGCATATCGAAACGGAGTGACTAGGGAAGTAGTACTTAAAATGCCATACCTACAACGATAGTTTCAACGGCATCTGCAATTCTGTCCTTAGCGTACTGTATAGTGTAGCAGATCCGAATTGCAGCCCAAGTCTAATGAAGTCTAATGATGACTGATAACTCGCATCATCAAGAGAAAGTAGTACAAACATTTTCTAAGTACACTTTTCTGGAAGAAATATGTGTGTAAATCTGACTGGAACTTATTGTAATAGCATAGTAGCATTTCCAGCTGCATACTGGGATTCCTTGGGTATTTCTGCTTCAGCCCATATTGTAGATCTTAGAACTTCAAGCTGTGTGCTATGTATCAATAGCAATTGCGGTGAATTGCAGCAAACTGTCTACTTTCAGTTTACTTGTTTTCAATACTTCTTGATTAGGTTAGTGTAAGGATCTGATATTTGTATGTAAGCAAATACAATACTACAAGAATAGTACGAAAGATATAGTCAGGAGATAATCTCTAAATTAAAGGGATTTTAAAACTAATCTTGGCAACTTTGCTATCAAAAGTTCCAGATCAAATAGCATTACTATTTTTCTCTTTTCATCTAGCCAGAGAGCCCAAGAATTAAGGTGAGATTGTGATAAATTAGAGGGTGTTTGAACAATCATAGTAAGTGATACTCTATGCAAAAGCTGTCCAAGGAGCCAAATAATATAATAGTCCCAAACAGCTGTAAATATTTACATTAATAATATATCCTTAGTGTCCTCAGATAAAGCTTCAATAGGTATTACATTTTATTTATTTATTTTGAGAGAGAGAACAGTTAGGATGATGGATAGAATGATGGATGTTATGTGCCTCATATCCAATAATTTGAAATCCTGCAGAGGTGGTGGGGTTTTTTGTGTGGGTTTTTCCACACCACAACCCTGCACCTCCCCCTTCCCCCCCCCCCGCACGCTCCCGTCATGTTTAAAGCCATGCAGGTAATCTGGCTGCTGAGTGCTGAGTTTTGTCCCTCCACAGGGGTGATACTCGTGTGACACTAAGCACTCACCCAGGCATTTGTCCCCAAAAGCTCAGATAGCATATGCAGCTAAAGACTTAAGTCAGTGGAATATGATTATCCAGTTGTTGATTACATCCAATTATCAGTCCTACCTCTCAGGATAACTTTTGAGAAAATTAGATGCTAGAGAAACAGTTGCATGTAAAACTCACAGCATATTCTGATTTCTTGAACAAGTGAATTCTAAAGGTGAAATGGTGTCTTCAGCGCATTTAGTCGTCAAATTTGCATCGATTTCAGTAGGACAGTGTTTAAGGGAGACACTTATTTGTGGTCCAGAAATATGTCAGAAGTCCAATTATTACCTTGCTTCTGAATGCTCAGTAGAGATCTTCCAGTGGATTCTTGAACGTCAGTGTCTGATACAATACAGGTGTTCTGTACTTAGTTCATAACTGGTCAGCTCTTCAGATGTTGAAAGTGCTTTAGGCATTTATGCTGTAGACAGTGTAGGGTTAGCAAGTTATTTAGACTCCTAATTCTAGTGTGTAGTTGGTCCCATCCTACAGAAAATATCAGCTTAATAAATCAGATGAATCACATTCTAGCAGTTACTGTCTCTTCCTTGACTGTAAAGTGAGTCTGCACAACTAGCTGAAATCTATATAGTGCAGAGATAAATCTCATCCTTAATAACTCTTAAGACTGAACATATTTTTAATAGTGTTTCATACTGCATATTGCATACATCTGTATGGTTTGTTAAGGTGTGTAGAATGTCACATTTCAAATGTAAAGTGGAGTACAGCTCCACTGATGCAATAGGAGATTTGCGTATAACTAAAATAACGTGTCATTACAATTTGAGCTCTTCTTTTAGCTGGGTTAGTATTGAAGAGTAAAAGAATTATTTGTTGTACTTAGTGATTTTATCAGTCTGTCTCTTTTGCCAAACACCAACACCAAAGTGTTACAGTGATAAACAATACCTTTCAAGAGTAGTGGATGTTAGAATGACATTAGGAAATTTCAAGTTACAGGTCTGTTCTATCTGTTTAATTTTCAAATACACATTATGAATTGCTAAAGTTAGTCCAGAAACTCGTGTGCACTGTCATGGTGAGGTAGGGAGAGCAAGTGTGAAGGAGCAGAAAGTTCTGCCCTCTGCAGAGGATGAGTTGGAGAAATTTCTTGTATAACAGCCTGTTGCCTACCTGAAGTGTGTAATTTCTGTTGTATTGCTTCAGGGTGTTGTTTTTTTGGTTTGGGTTTTTTGTTGGGGTTTTTTTTGTGTGTTTTTCCCCAGGCTGAGAGAATGTTTTTCAAAGAAAGCATTCTCCTTTAGCGCAGAGGGATTTGGTCTAAAAACCTCGGAGAATGTTCTTGCAGAAGGATGTGACAGGAGTGCCTGAACCCTCTGCCCCATTCATTTGCCGGCAGCTGGGCAGCTGAGGCCGTCACAGTTCATGGCATGTAACTTCTCAGGCGTGGCCTGAAGTTTCACGGGGCATTCTCTTCACATTCGTGGGCATAACATTCATTTAAGTGTTTGCCATGAAGAGAAAGCATTTTTACAACAATTAAGTTTCAGAGTGTTTCTTCCCCTGGTGATTTTGAAGCAGTAGGTGTATATATGTGCTCAGACTTCCCTCACCCACTGTTGTCTTTCAGGTTTTCTAGCTTGCAGAGGACTCTTCAGGGCACTTTCTGTCTCTAAGAATGACGTGTAAATCATCTTCAAAATTATTAAGGAACCGGAGTAACTGTAAAGAACATGATATGACAGATGCAAACAGATGACAGTTGTTTCTCTCTCATTTGTTGCAGTTTATTTAATATGTCAGCTGAAGAGAATGAATTGTTAAATCTGGTCTTCCAAAAAATCCAGCACAAGAAGCTGCTGTATCATTTCAGTAATCAGGGGAAAAGATAAACTTACTCATTTTAATTTGAAACTAGTTAAGACATTACAATCAAGCAGTTAAAATAAATTATCAAGAAGAAAGCCAGAAGGTTTCACAGAAGGACTGTTGTTTAATATACTCATGATATAGAAAAAGCAGTGGGGTTGTGTAGTTCTCAGAATACAATTTCATAGATGAATGACAGCTGGAAGAAACTGAGATCTTTGATGGATCTACTCTCCTTGATAAACTGACAGCATGAAGGCAAATGAAATTCAGTATTGACAAATATAGGAAAGATTATATTAGAATTAATCATGTAATTACCTTGTTTCTATATTAATGAATTTATACACACACCCCACTGTAGACAGCTTGGCAAAGACTTCTGGTTAGTTTCTGGAGCCACCCAGTAAAAGCAAACAAAATATTGGGATGACAAGAAATGGGATGAATAATAATGCTGAAATAATCATACTGTATTTTAAATCCTTGCTTTATGGGGATGGCAGACAGGGTGCATGATCTTTAGTTTTGGTCCATTTGTTTCCAAGTGTCTAACTACCAAATAAACCTAGAAGACTTTTAAGGAGAGAAGTCTCTGAACATTTTGAGATCATTAGTTTATTTATTATTTTTTTTTTTGGTAGCTAGAACATCTTGTACGTCTTTGAAAACAGATACTTCTGTTTTAAAAGCATGTATGAGATGAAAGCACCCAGTCTTGCTTGGAAGCTCTCCAGCTAGACTGTCTTTTCATGTGGAACAGAGATTTGCTGCCAAACTTCAGTCCTCAGCTTCAAATTTTGTGGTATCAAAACATGCACTGATGAGGTCAAAAGAGGAAAAGGTGGTCAAAGATCTCTCACAGAGAAAACCAGATCATTGCATGTAACATAACATATCACTCTCCTTTTGTTCTTGAGCACCTCCATGAAAATTAACCTAAAAATTTCCATAATCTTCTAATGTCAGTCATGTGGCACTGAATTTTTTTTAACCACTGCATCAAATATTAATAACACTTTAATTTTCTTAATTTATTGTGCATTTACATAAGATATGTTACTACAATAGTGGGGTTACTCTCCAGCACTGCACTTTGAATACAGGACTTTCCAACTTGCATTGTACTTAGAAACTCTCTGCAGAGCAAGTTGTTTAAGATGATCAGGCCTGGCTCCTGTTTTACCTGTACTGTGTTTTATCTTTAAACAATAAATATTTAATGTGCTGTATTATTTAATGTAAAAAAAAACCCCAAAAAACCTGAGAAAAGTATTGCATAAAAAAATGATGAAACCTTGTTCTGAGCAGCTGTTTTGCTTTCTAGCATGAGCTATAATTATGCTAATTGCAATGATAAATGTTCCTTTTAAATGTGGTTTGTAGTTCTGTGTATCCCACTCACTTTTTCAGGGAAAACAAATCCCATTTTTAAGCACCTGAAAGCAAATATTCATTTCACATTTTCTCTTTTTTTCCCCTTCTCATGGCTCTACAGAAATTTATGATGAAGGTAAGCAAGTTAAACATTAAGTGTTATACTTCCTGTGAATTCCTATAATTAATTTAATTCATTCTTTTTCTTCATTTTTAACATCAGCATCAAACTTGCCTTCACTAAAATAGCACGTACTGGATTTTGTAAAAACTTGGTTTTAGAAACCACAGTGACTGTAGTTCGGATTGGCGTTAAGGTTTATGTAGATCATGAAGGACCAAAAGCAGGCACCTTTGTGGAAAGAGGACTCTGAGCCGGCTTCTCTAATTCTCGGTTCATCCTTACCCTTTCTGTACGAATGCAACACTCTCTGGTAAATGAGAAATCTTGAGACAACGAATAAATAACAAAAGTCGCAATAAAACATTTGGGCATTTTGGAAAGCAGGGACAGCGCAGTGTTTCTTCTGTCGCAAGAATGCTGTTGTGAAGCTATGGTGTCTCAGCGTCAGCGGGGTGAGTGGGGAGCCCTTGGGCTGGGGGTCACCAGCCCTTCGCTGCCTCAGGTCAGTAAGCAGGAGCAGGAGCTCTGCCTCTCAGGGCTTTTTTTTTTTTTTATTTATTTTTTTATTTTTTTTTCCTTATTAAGAGAATGACCAAGGCACTTGGTGAACCTCCAAACATTTTGAATAACTGATGTTTGAATAATTGGCTGTGATTTTAGCCAAGAAGTGTTGGTTATCCGTTTTCTACTTTTTCCTGTAATTATCTATGTCTATTCCCAATTCATCTTCTAAAATGATTTGTTTACTGATTTTTTTTCATCCCCTAAGAGTTTGCTTTTCTGTGGTATGGTCTTACTTCATTGTCACTCTCCAAAAGGGAGGAATTCTGGGCAAGATAAGCAGTGCTATTTTAAGGGCTGGATTTAATGATGTCAGAGAAATTTTCTTTAGCATGACTCCTCTGCTGATCCATCTTTTCTTCCCACTTGGCTGTCTGTCTTATTCTTTATCTGTGAGTTTCTTTCTCAAGTGACAAGGATGATTCACATTCCTTGTATCATACAGCAACAGAAAAAGCTTAGGCAAAATCCTTAACCTGTGAAAAATGCCTCCCTCCTCCACTTATTTAGCTCTAAAATAACCAGGAAGATTTTTATTAATTCTTTCTATCTCCTATGCAGTGAAAGAGGAGGAGTACGGGGGAAGAGAAGTCTTCACTAAGTTAAGGGAGAAATCGATAAATTTTATCCTCTTGGGCAATTTTTTTTCCAAATGGCTGAAAGTGCTTGAAAGTAGGAGTTTGTAATGGAAGCATTGTCTCAGCCATAAATATAAATGTTTCTTTTACATAGAAAGCTGGAAACAGATAATCAATTATTTATTTTTTATTTATTTTTACTGCTCTATCTGCTTTTCATTGCTGTGAAGTTTGCCATTGCCGGAAAAGTGATAACATAAATGTAGCATTGGAAATATTAATCATGAGGTATATTTGAAATGTTTCTAATTATATGGCTGTTTCTTCTGCCTTCTGACATGTCAATATAAGCAAAATTGGGATCATTTGACATGGTGCTGGCGTAATTGTTTATCATCATTACCAATAATTCCAATCTTTTTAATATAGATAGTAAAATATCTCTGTTCTTAACTGAAGAAGACATGCTAATGTTTTTTATTGGCTAGTTTTATTTATTTATTCAAATTTATTTATATTTATTTACTCATAATATTATTTATTTATAATATTTATATATTTATTTATTCAAATTTTTATGCCATATTTATATAAAGCATAATTACACATTGTAGTACAGCTTTTAAAGCAAGACATCCTTGGGAAACCTATAGTTTAACTAAACTCTTTTTTCTGTTCTTTGGCTTGGCACGACACATAACATAGGAGGTAACTGCTGATCATGCCAGTGAAAGACGTTTAGTTTGTTTCTCTCTTTTTTTTTTTTCTTTTTCCTTTTTTTTTTTTGTCACAGTGGCTATCATTACCTAAGGGTGGGTATCAGCAGAGTCATCTGTCATACTAATCCCCATACCTGAATTTTTGCAGCACTTAATGTTTTGTAGTGAATTCCATGAATAAAAGTTGACTGACAAAATAGTGATTTAAAAGTAAGGTGTAAAGACTTGAGTATTTATAGCCTGTATAATGTCTTGATAGGTTCAACCTCCTGTTTGTTTTTCCATTGTAACATGGTATACAGGCTACAGTGAGACAAACAAATTGCTTTTAGACCGGTTTGAATTTGCCCTTTAGTGTTGCTGTTATTTGATACGAGCGGAATGAAGGAATATATTACCATACATCAATGGATTGATTTACTTTGCATCTTTAAATTCTAAGCAACTAAATGCTGTGGGTTTGGTGCCAACCATTGGAAATAGCAGGCCAAGAGTACAGTAATTTCAGAAGGATCTCATTAGTGTCATTAGTGTTTTTGGTAGAAGAATTCAAGGCTTCTGGGCCTGGATGCTGTTACTTTGGAAAGGAAATTCTGTCTTTTTTTTGTGGCAAGATTTTTAAAGAAAATAGATACTTCTGTGTGAGCAAGAAGAACATGTAAAACTCCTTGGCTCACACTCTGCAGCTTTGTTTGTAGTCTTTACTGCTTGCAGCATTTTCAAGTTCTTCGATGCTGCTGGATATATAATTTCCCAGCATTGCTATTCCAAGTGTGAATTGTTTAGTTTTGCCTAATTGTTGTGTTTTAACCCCAGCTGGTAACTAAGCCCCACACAGCTGCTCACTCACCTCTCCCTGGTGGGATGGGGGAGAGAATCAGAAGAGTAAAAGTGAGAAAACTTGTGGGTTGAGGTAAAGACAGTTTAATAGGTAAAGCAAAAGCCGTGCACAACAGCAAAGCAAGACAAGGAATTCATTCCCCACTGCCCATGGGCAGGCAGGGGTTCAGCCATGGCCAGGAAAGCAGGGCTCCATCACGCCTAACGGTGACTTGGGAAGACAAACGCCATCACTCCAAACATCCCCCCCTTCCTCCTTCTTCCCCCGGCTTTACATGCTGAGCATGACGTCATATGGTACAGAATAACCCTTTGGTCAGCTGGGGTCAGGTGTCCCGGCTGTGTCCCCTCCCAACTCCTTGTGCACCCCCAGCCTGCTCGCTGGTGGGGTGGGGTGAGAAGCAGCAAAGGCCTTGGCTCTGTGTCAGCACCCCTCAGCAGTAACAAAAACATCCCTGTGTTGTCAGCACTGTTTTCAGCACAAATCCACAACATAGCCTCATGTTAGCTACTCTGAAGAAAATTAACTCCATCCCAGCCAAAACCAGCACACTAGTCTTGTCTCACAAGCCTTCTAGTTCTGTTCAAGGATGACTTCACAAGTTCTGCAGTGACTCAGCCTGTTTCCACACATTCTGTTTTCACCACTGCTGTGGGTTTTCTGGACTCTTTGGCTGGCATTCATCCCAAAAACTTCACGCCATGGGTATCCTAAGCTCCCTGTGTAACCACAAACAGAAGCATAGGTATCATCAAATTGTTGCTCAGATTTTAGGTTGGCTGAATTATTATCCAGAAGTGCCTCTTTTCTCTCCACTGGCTGTTTAGTTGCCTTAGGCTAAATCAATCTGAGTTTGTGTTTTGTTATCAAGAAATTCTTTTAGCTTTTCATAAGCTGTTACTGATCATACTGGTATGAAGAGAATGAGCCTTCCTGTGTTTTCCAGCTGGCTGTTGCCTAGTATTAGAAAGAAGCTCTTGTTAGTCATATGCAGTTGTGTTCAGTGTGAAAAAATGTAGACAGTGATACAATTATGGTAAGAGCTCTCATTGAACACTTTCCTGTGGTGGTCTCCAATTCTAGTCAGCTTGTAGGATTGCATCACAATTGCTTTTTTTTTTTTTTTAGATAAATACTGGCTTCCATCAGCATTAGTCTGGAACAGATTAAAAATTGCGTATTAATAATGAAATTAATCGATGAGTAGTTTTTGCATTGCTATGGAAACATAATTTTGAGCATCCTCTCCTCTACAGAAATGGTTGTAGCATCATTCAAATATTTATGTGTAGAACCATAGTGAGATGGTTTTAGACTGTAGTACATCCTCCCAGTTCCTTTTTTTTTTTTTTTTCCCCCCAGTTTCTTTCGCTTCATTGCTAATTCTGCCATCATGGAGTTTTCCTTCTCCTGAGTAAGGAGTCAAAAACTTTCAAGATCTACATTTATTCCACATCCTTTCAGTACTTTTTGCTCTATCTTGCAGATTACTACATGGAGCCTTTAATTTGCTTAAATGCAGGAAGCCCTAAAGAATTTATATATAAACAAAGCCCATGTTCCTTATTGTGGACTCAGCTTGCTTTCTAAAGAACCAGCTCAGGCTAGCTACTTGTATGAGCCTGCTGGTTTAAAAACTTTCATCAGCTTCTTGGCGAAAGGCACTGACATGAACAGCCCTACATCTCTGGTCTTGACACAGGTAGTTTCTGACTGGGAACAGCATAGTCCAGGGCCTAAATATACTTTTACTCAGAATGCATGGTAGTTGAGTGCCAATACTTGCGATCAGACCCACGTTTCCCATTTGATTTCTCTTTCTAATGGGTCAAAACACAATTTCAGAATGTAATGACTGCTCCTGAGTGGGAAATTTGACAGCCCCAACATGACTCCCAGGGAGGGGACTTTGAGAAGGTTCTGTCACTGGTGGGTGCCATTTCCTGCTTGGTTTATTTTTGTGGTGGTGATGGTTTTTAATTTAAAAGGGTTTAAAGTAGGTAACTGGAGGATATTCGATGTTTAATTATATACTTCTGCTTATACATTTGAACTAAGTGTCTAGATTTAGAGATAAGATTTTTTTTTTCTACATTCTGTAGTTTTCTAACAGTATAAATGTTAGAAATAAACAACAGAGCTTCATGAAACTTAAAACGCACCCCTGATGGAGAAAATAATGATTTGCATTTATATTTGCAGGTGGTTTTTTATGGAAGTATAGGTGTCCTCTGTTTGACATGCTGTTGTCTCCAGCATCTATTTTAAATGTAAGATGGCTGTCATTAGTAGAAACAATTAGCTTTTCCCCTCATCCAAACGTGTCACATTGATGTTTAAATATGAAAGTCACCAATATTTTTATTTTAAATACCAAGTTGGTGTGTTTTGAAATCAGTGTTCATTATTACATGTTGCAGGTTTAAGCTGCTGTTAGCATTTAAGCCTGTGACAACAATAAATTCAGTAAGCATTGATTTCCTCATTGGCTTTGACAATAAAGTGTTAACTTAGGCTTTGTTTCAGAGGCTTGCTCCATTTTAATGAAGTGTGAGTACTCAGTGCTTTAAAGGACATTGTTTTACCTCAGTGTACATATGAAATAGCCACTAAAAGTCATATTTGAAACTTTTAACGTTATCTTGCAGTATTTGCCTTGGAAAACATCTCTGAAGTAAAACAGGGAGCACATTGCTGCTTTTACTGCACAGCTGCTCTCACATGTTAAAAATTTTTGGTGCTATGAAAGTAGTTGTGTGATTTTTAAAATTTTTTTATTTTTTAATTTTTTTTTAGAAACCCATTCAGAGCAATATTGCACAGTCCTAAGTTCCATCTAGACCATTTGGGCTGGTGTTTCCTATGGCTGGGTCTGGGGCACAGAGGAAATACCAGCCTAAGCAGCTGGTTGCAATTAGGTCATAATCTACCATTACTGTAAATTATATGGATTGCATTTTTGAAGGATTTATTACCAATGTTTTGCAGCTCATTGTTTCACTTGATTTTTATTTTTTTTTTAAGTTCATCAAAAGCATACTTTCTTATAATCTAGTCTTTGTACTGCCATTTTCCTTATTGCACGTGCTGCTAATTCCATTCTGCTGTTATGGATTTGTCATGGAGTGAGGCAAGAAAAGCCATTACATTGTTCTTAAAAACTCACTGTGTTATCTTGTATGATTTTCTAGAGAGTGTGCTTCAGTTCCTGTGTTCTTGTGACACATTGAATATTTTTAAATTGCTTTCATGGGTGACTGGAATTATCTGAATTGCCACGTGCTAAATGCAATTGCTGTCAGGCTTTCTCAAGCATTAGATTTCTGAATAATGACAATGTTATGAAAGCTTTGTTTACACACCCACAACACTGAAATAACTATCCGGTTTAATTACACGCTTTCACATGTTTGTCTTTCTCTGGTACCTCCCTGAAGCTCATGGCTCTTTCCCTTTTCATACATTTGGAGATTGTGTAGACCTGTGAAGAAAAGTCAGCAAAGACACATCAGCATTTGCCTGCAGTAGAGTACTCACTGGTCTAAGAAATGTTTTCTCTAGTAGAAATAAGGCTGTTCTCTTGAAAAGAATGGAAAGGTAATGGTTATTTGACTCCAAAATCTCTTTGGATGCCACAGGGTATTCACTAGTCTCTAAAAATTCTCATCATAAGTGATGTTCCCAGGAGCACAAATGGCTCCAAAACACTTGTTCAATGTCACCAGGATTAATTTCCTGCAGATTCTCATGTATGGCCACGAGTGTAGCAATGCAGCCATAGTGCTGTAAGTGCTACTGTGTGAATTAACGTCAATGAAATACCTGGTTTAATCTGTCAGGTGATTGCATGTCTGTACATACGGCAGTTGTCTGTATACAAAATTATACAGATATAAAGGGTTTGTTTCATTATGTATAACATATCTTACTGCAGGATTGGTATTCACAGTAAAATATATAAATTTTTGTTAAATCTAGTTATAAATATTTCATGTTATGCTGCTTCCATCATTTGCACATTTTACTAGACAGGTTGTAGGTTGTAATTTTTCAGTTCTTTTTGGCATTTTAATTCTATTTCTATTAGGAAAACAGGGAAAAGAAATATTTCCCAATCTTAACTTATTTTCCTTCTTTATTTTTGTTTCAAGATAACACTCTTTACATCACATTAAGCAGCTCAGATCTTAGTAGTCTATTCTCATTGCCTGGTCTAACAATGCATTGAACTTGAAAGCTGTTTATATATTTTGAATACTAATTTCTTCAGCTCTAACTGTTGTTGTTGTATTCTAAATTGCCTTTGCTTCAGCAATGGCTTTTGGATAATGAGATGACTCCAAATTAATCTTGTATTCCAGCTGCAGAAATATTAAAGTAGAGATGGGCAGTTTATATGAAGTTTTCACAAGCACTGTGAATTTGCCCTGTATGCTTTCAATCTCAATTTATTGACTGTAGTGTTTACCAGGTCTGAAGACTTTTCAAGTCTTATTCTAAATCCCAAGTTCTTGGAGGATAAAATGAGAAGAGTTTTGCATTCATATAATTGATACTCCTGCATGGCATAGTTTGTAGAACTTCAATGGATAAATTCTTTGAACACAAATGTGTTTTTCTCCAGCCTGGTTTTATTCAGGGAATGTATTGTCCAACTTAGAAATGACTCTGAAAGTTGGAAATTAAAAACATAAAGCAAATAACACTCATGGTAAGTAATGTGTTTGTCAGAAACTTGTTTGCATTATAATGCCATTCATATATTTGTGCAAAAGTCTGTGGGCATTACAGATTGAATTAGTCACGATTGTGGCTTCCACAGAAGTCTTAATTGCAGTGTCTTCTGAAATATTATTATTTGAATATTACTAGACACTTGGTAAAACTTCAGTGTCACACCTTATCTTGGAATGTTGCATCTTTGCCATAGAAGTCCAATTGTTAACTGTTAAATTTATATTTCTTAACACATGGAAAAGAGACAGTTCTCTGCAGCAGTCTAGGAAGGAATGGATTATTTAGAAAATCAAAGATGCTTTCAGTAGACAATCATAGCTTGACAGCTACTTACTATGAAGTTTCTGGCATAAAGATAAATGCTCAGTAATTAGTTATGAAATGAGCCTTTAAAATAGGAAATGAACTTATAGGTATATACATAGCTTGGAAGGCAGGCTCCAAAATGGAAAGTAGTTTCATTAGTACCAGTGTTCTCTTCCAGTCTCTCCTGTATTTCATCTTTTCACTTTCCCTCCATATGAATGACTTGATTATAACTGCCTCTCAGAAACCTTTGAGTGGAATATGATTGAAATGGTTTTTTTGCAACTCTTTGTTTTCTGTCTAAGAAACAAAACCAGCAAACTTGCTTGTATTTTTTTAATGGGCAAAATAATTTGGTTAAAAAGAATTACTTTAATTCTCTTGGGAAAAATTACCTCAAAAACCACTCCTCCATTTTTCACAAAAGTGATTGAATTTTTTTTGAGCCAACCTTTCTCCTCTTCAGCTACAAATGGGCATTTAACAAAATAGATGCTAGACAGACAAGTCAATATGGCTAAAACAAGGCAGGCTAATGTAGCCTTGGTTTGTATTTTTTTTTTTTTTTGTTGATCACACTATTCCTTTCATCTTTTGTACAACAGACAACTAAATCTGTGTCAGAAGTCAAATTTATGGCTAGTAATACAGAATAATTTTGATAAAAATATCGGTGGCATTTCAGACTTATGTCCATGTTAGTGACTTGGTTGGTTGGGTAGCTATGCCTGCTGTTGATAAAGCTTCTGGGCAAACCTGAAATGTTGGTGAGGCAGTATGATCACAGCAATTTTCCACCTCTTCCTTAACGTGATGCGCAGCAGCCATTCAGCATTCACCTTTGGTACAGTGGGCCTGACATTATCAAATGTCTCATTCTTTCCTGGTGCCTTTGGAAAAAGTGGTGGTAGTAATGGCAGTTCAAAGCTAAATCTTCATGTCTTACTGTCAAGACCGTGTCTGTGACAAAGACCATGACTTTTATTCTTTCTTAATAAAAGTTCTTGTCACTCAGTCTTCCAGAGAGATTATTGAATGTGCCTCCCTGCATTTTGACTGCTACACAGTTTGTTGAAAGTCAAAATATACCTTGTGTCCATCAAGATGCTCTCTTCTCAATAAAGATAAAAGCCATCAATTCCTGACAGTTTCTTAAAAGTGCTAAAATTATTTTTTTTTGCAGTGCTTCCTTTTTCACTCTCTATTCCTCTTTTTTTCCTTTTCTTTCCTTGACCAAGTTACTCAAAGATCAAAAAATATTATGCTAATGGGTAAAAGATAAAGAAGGACAACCAGTAAACGAGGAAGGGAAATAATTGTGTGTTGTCACCATAGCCATTCAGTTAAATTGATCTTCAGCACTGAAATGAAGCTGCCAGAGAGATAACATAGTATGATTGTTTCCAGTTTATTCTGTAATGAATCTGATGCTCCAGTCAAACAGAAGGTCAGTCTACTGTGATAAAAGAAAGGGTATAAATGCTGTATATAAGAAATTAAATTAGGAGTCCTATATGAAAGAGTACTGCTACTTATGGAGTTGTCACATTTATAGACTCAAAAAATATGTATTTATCGATATTGCTTGAAGAGCGTGAAGTGCATAATGTTATGTGAGATGTTCTGTCAGAAGAATATGTACTTACGCTCTTGACAGTGTCTCTGCTCCTTACCAATGTCAGTCAGCTGCATCTCAGTCTAAGGAATTCATAAATCTTCAGCAGAAGTTGAAAGGTTGCTCATGCTTTAACAAGATTTATTTATTCTTTCATGAGCGGTTAAACATTATAGATAAATAGAAACTGTAATGAAACTATTGTGGAAAAAAAATGGTTGCAGTTTCTTGGGATAAAAGTGAATTTTATTACTTTAATTTTCTTTCACTCAAGATTTATGCTGCGTTTCTCAAGAGGAACATTTACTTGGGCATGATTTCTGAATCAAAGCCTGTTGAGTTAGCTTGGATGTCTTTGAGCACTTACCTGGCAGATAAAGAATTCTGTCTGCTAGTTTTTTAAACACTGTGGGCCAAGTAGTCTGGAGGTTGATGATCTTCAATGTGGTTGATCTATCATTAATACTTTCTGGTTAAACAGGGATGATACTCCAGAAGCTCCCTCTGCATACCTTCTATATTGAAAAGTATATTGTTTGAAGGGAAAATGGGTAAACGCGGAGAGACTTCACAATGCATAAGGGTGTAGAGGGTAGTGTGACACACGTCAAAGCTGCTCCTCTCTAGAGGCCGCCTGCTTTCAGCCCAAGGAAGGAAGGATTCAAACTTCTAGAATATATTTTATACCAAATTGGTGATGGTACAAAGTACGCTCTTTTCCCTTATCAGTGAATCGAGTACTTCTAATAGGAAAAAGTCAGTAGCTTCTAGGTTCGCCTGTTCAAATGCTACCTTAGATCTGCCCTAAGGACTTACAAGGTCAATATATTAAGAGCCAATCAAAATTAAAGAGAACACATTCATAAAACTACCTTCCTGAGCATTTTATCAAGAAATAGACTTCTTTGTCGCAGGGCAAACACAGATTGTCCAGACATTGATGAGGATTTCTTTTTCTTTTTTCTTTCTCAAAGGGCGCGATTTTATTACAACATACCAGTATATCACTTCTCTTTATCTTTCAGTCCGCACAAGGTGGCGGTCATCGAACACTACTCTATGGCCATGCAATCCTGCTGCGCCATTCCTACAGCGGCATGGTACGTAACAGGAATTGATAGCAGCAATGATTTCTTTTTTGTATGAAAGTTACGTTTGAAAGTTCCCAGACTACTGCCATTTATTGGTATCTGGAGAATTATTCACATCAAAGAGGCATTTTACCCATGGTTAATGGAAACCTTTGTGAAGGGCAGATGCTTGGAAATATGAAACCAAGCCAGTCATATCTGGGTAAGTGTTAAAACTAAGTCTGGCTCCATAATGATGAGTTCTCTGTTTGTCAGTCTGTTTTGAGTTGGTGATTTCTCATTTCTTTTCCCGTGGATATTGCATATTGCATAAGCTGCGACTGAATCCACAGCTGGCATCTGGCTGGCAACCTGAACATATGTTGGAGTCTGAGGGGAAAAGGAAATTCCTTCTTGCACGTATTTTGGACAGAAGCCTCACTCTTCAATTCCCTGATGAATTATACGGGTTCCAAACTCCTTAACTACAAGTGAGGCTTCGTGGAGCTGAACTTCGATGCAACCAGCTCCTTTGTTTCCCCTCTCGCTATTCCCATCTCGGTGGAAAGATAACCTGGATAGACTGAGAGGTTATTTTAGAACATATATCTTTGTCAAGTCTCTTTGAGTGCCCTTCATTTTATCAGGCATATATGTTCTTGATAGTAACTAGTGAGGATAATTTAAAAATGGTTAGTCCTGTGTTAGTAGGTTGATGGCTTTTTATATTTCAGTGGATTATCAGATGTGAGCAGAACTAGCAATGCATGCTTTTTTCTTTTGATAGTATCTATGCTGCCTCTCTACATCTCGATCTTCAATGGATAAGCTGGCATTTGATGTAGGATTGCAAGAGGACACAACAGGTAAACACTAGTTTAAAAGACTATGTAATGAAGAATACTTTCAGTCTAAAAATCAGAATAGAGACCTATGAATACATAAAAATCATGTAAAAATTAAGACTATTGTAAGGACTAAAGAAACAAAGTTTAATGTTTCTGTGTTTTACACATTCAGTATCTTATCTCTACATTTTCTAATAGATTATGTAGTTTCTTTTCTATGAGATATAACCATGTCTATTGATATTTCAATATAAATTTACAATATTGAATATAAGTAAAGGAATATTCCCAAGATGCTATTCCTGTATAAGTCTTCTGCTGAAAATTTTTAAAACTTGTATTATTTTAAATAAAGATTCTATTAAAGTTTTAGAACTGCTAGTGACTTGAATTGATTCGTATTTTTTAGACTGATATAGCTTCTTACAATGCCATCAGTTTGGTGTAATTGTTTAATTAGAAATAATAAATTTGCTTGGTTTTTTAAGCCTTGCTGTAGCTAGGAGTAATAACAGTAATAAAAGCAACAATTGAACAGTTCCAAGATCAAAGAGATTTTTTTCTGAAAAGCATGCTTTTTGGTCAAGAAGTGTATCTGAAAGCAAGGTTTATCATGAGAACAAAGTTTGTGACTTTAACACTTATAAATATTCTGGGGAATCAGAGACACTAACAGTCAGTAGAAGTGGAAGAACATAATTGATTTTGGATTTATGAGATCTTTTAAATATTATTTTAAGCGATATTGTAGATGCTTATTTTTATTACCCTTAGTGATGAGTTGCTCCACTTCTTTGTCCTAATTCTTGGCGGAATATTCTTCGATGTCTTTCCCAGAATGTGGAGCAAAGGTGACAGGGAAGCCATTTAGCAAAAGGAGCCTGGACCAGGTTGCCTAAAGAACACAGAGCGCCGTATCCTTACTCAACACTGGAATGACTGTTTCAGAGTTCTTGCTCACTTCTGCATGTGTATTATTTCCAGCTGAGTTTCCGACAAGGTGGTGCAGGAATGATATTAGTTACTGAAGACACATGGACAATTGGTTTACCCAACTGAAAACTGGGTCAGAACTTTAGGATTGAGATAAATGTGAAAATAACGGCAATAATGCCAGGCACTGTCTTTCTAACTTCTTTCTCTGCTATTTCTCAATAATGACATAGGTGAGGCATGCTGGTGGACTATCCATCCTGCTTCCAAGCAACGATCAGAAGGAGAAAAAGTGCGTGTTGGAGATGATCTTATTTTAGTCAGTGTCTCTTCAGAAAGATATTTGGTAAGTTCTGTAAGAATATCTGCATGGTGCTTCCTCTACAGAAAAAACACTTAATAAAAGTATTATACTAAAGTCTGGTTTACATTTCCACCTCCAAAAAAGTATAGCTTAAGGTGTTTAAATTTATATTTGATACCATTTTGCAAACCAAGACACTGAAATTCTGGAAAGTGTGACATTGATACGTGACTGATCCGATTTATGTTCATTTCAATAATAGAAGTTGGAAACTTTACTAATGAAGAAAAAAAAGCAAATATAGAAAAAAGAAATCTGTCCAAATTGCATAATTGAGGTGTTTAGAGTCTCTATGAGTGTTCAGAGGTTAACAGCACTATCATATATGAATTAAAACTTTATATCAAAATTTTGGAATGTTTAATTTAGGTACGCAGTGTTTTGTGGGCTTTAAAAGGTCCATATTTTCTTAGGATTAGGTACAGTGTATTGTAGATACAGCTACTGACATGTCATAATGAAATATAATTAAAATACTTAACAATTAAATATAAATGCAGTATTTAAAAACTTTCTGTGGTAGCTGCTTTTTATCACTGGTTTAAATAACTTTCTTCCTCATCAAAGTATCTCCCATTTGTTCTGAAATGAAAATCTTCAACACTTAAGACAAATTTCTTTTTGTATTCTTGGTGTTGCAAGCATGTGAACTGTTCTATCTGGAAAAAAAAAGAAAAGATGAAAATAATAAGAAAATCGGTCTGCTGGAAGCTTCTGTAAAATCAGCCCCAGTGATTTGGCAAATGTAGCTACAACTAAAAAAGGGATCTTTAAAGAGGAAGTGGTTTTACCTTTGTCACGAGCACTGTCTCAAATCTGCATATAACATTAAAGCTTATTCTGTATTATTCACTTTTTAAAATGCTATGAAACATTTATATCTGAAAGTTTTTACAATATTTAGAAAAAGAAGTGAAGAGTTTAATAAGATTTAAAAATAATGTGTTCTTTTTCTTTTTGATAAAATCAAAAATGTTCTCCTTTCTTTTGGAAACACATAGAAAAATGAGAATATAATTATTAGAATATAATTGTAACTTGTAATTAGAAGCTCAGTAACTCTTTTAATGAGTCATTTCTTGTAAGTAGACATTCTGACAACTTTCCGGTCATGTTACATTTTAAAATTATTTTTCATAATTACTTTTAGGAGAATTGTAATTAGACTTACTGAAAAAGCAACTTATTGTGGACAAAATTAATGAGAAATCTAATTCATGAAAAGGTTTTATTTAAAGACATTGAATTTCTTTGAAATTCATTGAATTGCCAAATTGAGTGGCTGAAGTTGCGTTTTTCTCCAAATTGTGTCTTTGTGTAGGTATATGCCTGAACTCCTTCTTTCTGCCCTCTAATTAGTAAATCAGCTCAGCCTTTTCTATTATTTAGGATTTGTGCCTCAACTGTTGATTCTCCAGGCTGTCATATGTACTTTTATACAGCCAGAGACGTGATGCTGAATGCAGAGACTGATTTCCCTCAACACGTGGTGTTAATGCGGATACCGCATCTTCCATACAAAATATCAGTATACTAAAAATAAATTATATTTTCAGTGTAGAAAGAAATGACACAAATCTATGTTCTTGATATTTTAATCTCTGTATTATAATCTTAAAATGGTTTAGAGCTAGATTTTAATGAATAGTTATTAAACCTATTTCAGTTATTTACCTCTGGTTTGGTAGTAAGAAAGAACAAGGATTCAGCAAATTAATTTTGCTCTTATATGCATTCACCCCCACGTTTTTGTGAACAGATGTTTTTCCAGACTAAATTAAGAGCTGGTGAACTACGTAGCTTCACAATCATAAAAATATTTGTGGTTTTGCTACCTATTCAGTAGTTGTATTAGCCCTGTAAATAAATCAATAATACTTTTATGAAAATTCAAACAGTTGACAAAGACTGAATTAGCCCATCACCGATAGGTCAATATTTTTCATGAAAGCTGTCTCTCCATCTTAAATTGTTAGTCTTAATCCATTTGGCCATCTACAAAATAACTTCAAAGGATGTACTTTTGAAAATAATCACAGTATTTTCATTTTGAGTGCAGTGTCATGTTATAGCCCCTATTTTCTACAACACTTAAAGGGATGTAGCAACTGATACCTTTTACAATAGTTAGGACTCTGGAGAGATGAAGTTATTTTTATGAATCCACTTGGATCGTGAGACCGAATAAGCTCTACTGAATCCAGTCGAGGAACAGTTTTTCTAAGGGCGAGGAGTTCCTCAGATCCTGTGACAGACAGTGATGTTCAGCAGGATGCTAAGAGTTAGGTTTATGTATATTGTGTACTTACTGTTGAAACTTTAGGGAAATGGTAAGTTTTCTATCAGACGTTCTATGTCTATATGCTGTTAGAATAGGGTTGGAATGTCACCTTTTTGCATTGCAATATTGTGCTATGTTTTCAGGCAACTTGCTAGTTGTCTCCAAGTTGAGACAAACAGGTTAACAATCCTGGGGCAAAGATGTCTATATAAAAATAACAGATGAGCAGAGTTCACTCACAGGGCAGGGCTTTTTCAAAAGGTAGTCAGAACTTCGTTTAATTTGTATAATACAAGGGGAGAGCAGAACTACGTCAGCTTCACAGGTTAGCCTTCCACGGTCTGACTGCAGCTTAATTACTTAATTTTTTTTTTTCACATTGACTTTGTGACTTTATGATCTCAGTCAGTAGATTGTTTAGACCTAATTTGTTTGGCAACCACTATTAAAACATTAAGAAAATATCAGGACTTTCCTATAGTTCACCTTCCCTGCTTTCCATCAAAAAAAGATTTTGAGACAATTGACCATTTTTTTTGCCCCGAGGAGTCATCTTTTTAATTGCAGTGAACAAGTGCTAAACTGATAGGAAGGCTAGTGTTAAAATAGTAGGCTAAAGGTCCAGAGATGTGTATTGTGGCTGTTTGTTGACTCACAGCAATGACCCTGGGCAGGTCATTCAGATGCTCTGACTTTAATTATCCCTACCTATACAGTGGGATTTTGTACGCTTATTTTTCTGTGTAGCATTTCTGAAGAAAAGCCCTTACGTAAGTACTTGTGGCATTGCATAATACGTGAGCTGCGTTATTGCCAGATCCTTTGGAGAGGAAACTTGGCTCTGCTGAACCCTCTTAGCATAGAGCAAAAAGATATTCTGCTATAAATATTGCTGCTGTTTTAAGTTCAAGCCAGAGTTGCTCTGTTTCCTTTCTTGAGGCAGTGCAGGCTGATGAACAGATGTAATATTTCCAACATGTTTCCCCATCTTGTATACATTAGTATGTACCCCTACACTGAGGTTTGCCTATGCCTAATGTTAATTACAGACCACGATTGCTTTCAAAATCGCCAATTTTCAATAGTTTAGAAATTCAATTAATTTAAATTTCTTTCAAATTCATGAAGCCTCTGGGTAGCTTAGTCTTTTAAACATAATTCAAGAAAAATTCCTTAGACATGAAGTTGAAATATAAAATGCATAATGAAGATAAAAGTGAAAATTAGTATCCATGAAGTCAGTACTATTTGGGCTAAGCAGTAAGGAAAGAGAAAACAAAAACAAAAACAAAACCAAACAACTTTGAATCTACAGTGCAGAGATTTCAGTATAATGCAACAATACGTAGTTGCTGTCCTGACTGTAATGCTAATCTGCAGCTGCATTATGCAAATTGGTGAACAAGCCTTGAGGTTTACCTCTGTGACTTAAATGACCTTTTTATTTTTTATTTTTTTAATTTTTTTTTTCCCCTCCAATACTGGAAACTAATATGAAACTAACTGAAACTTTCCTTTGAAGTGTAAGCTTTTCCTGGAAAATTTTTATCATGGTTAATTGATGACAAAGTTCCCTTTCAAAAATAATATTATCCAAATTAGATCAAATTATTTGAAAGGTTGATCTGATATCTGTCATTTGTCCTAAAAAGAAGAACAGGATTCTGAGTATTGGAAAGGCACTCCCTCTGCATCTTTTTGCATCAAATACATTGTTTATTTTCAGCTCTTAGTTTTAATTCTCTTATTTATTATTAAATACTTGAGACAGCTTCTAAATATTGGTAGCATTTGTTGGTGCAATAGTACCAGGGAATACAGCAGTGTGTGATTTTGTTTTATTTTTAATAGTAAAAAGTTTTTTCTTAAAAATAATTTGAATCTACATAAACAAGCCTGAAATTAGTGGAACGAAGTAGTGTTGAGCTGCTCTGTTACACTGATCATAATGCGGTTTCCACAGAGTCTTTATACAATTTGAAATGTTACTGTGGAGGCTGGTAGATCTTCCTGATAATTAAGGTTGTCAAGCTGCTCTGCCTTATAAAATCTTGCTTCCAAGTACTTATAATCAAGTGATTGTAATGTAAAAAAATTACTTATTAGAAATAGTAGCATCTATTTATGGTTTTTGTTTTTTTAACAGTCTGAGATAATTTTTTTTTTTAGTTCATCAACAAGAGGTCAAATGTCACTGAGCTTAAAGACAGGGAATTAAAAAATAATTTCCCATCATTAAGAAAATTAATCTCATTTTCTTGAAAATGTTGAGCATCCTATGCTTTATAACAAACAAAGGAAATTCAAAGGGGTGATCTTGGTATCATGCCCAGGGAAGATGTTTTAAATTTTGTTTTAGTAGCTAAAATTCTGATGACTTTGTCTATTTTGTATAAGCTAGACCTCTTACACCTCCTGCGTGTTTGTGAACCATTCAAACTCCCTCTACACCGAATAATTAAATACAGCCCGACCCTGGTGGAACCAGGTATTCCTTGTAATGGGTAGCTCAAGGCAGGGATGAAGTCAGGCACTGTGTCGACAGCTGAGAACTCTGTGTTTTATGTGGTGCCGGTGATCTGCTGTCATTGAAGATATGTGGAGGAGGAAGCTATGAGAAAGTTGACGGGACAAAAGGCAGGTGACGTAGCAGGGACAGGAGCCTGGGACTGAAGTGGGAAGGAGAGAAACTGAGTGGGACTTGATGACTGGCTGAAAAGATTGGCAACCGAAGGCAGGAAGGCAGTAAGGGACTAAGAAATCATCTGGGACAAGAAGCTGGTGACAAGGCGGGGCGTGGGTACCCGCTGGTTAAAGTTGTGTTAGAAATTTGGGGCAGAAAACCTGTGCTGTTTTGGCAGGGAGAATTGATAGAAGAACCAGTAGAGTGAGACTGGGAATGAAGGACAACAAGAGGGATCTGTAGAGGAGGAGTGGGCTGGCTGGGGAGAACCAAACTGCTGGACAAAGATCCAGAGAGGGCAAAATCTGGGGCCAAGAAATGAGAAAAGAATTGAGGGGGAGGAGTTGTGGTCTTCCAGTGTTCCTGGAAGGAAGTCTAAAGCTGGCTGACATGGGAAGGAAGAGGCTGAGCAATAAAAAAGCCAAAAGGCCATGCCGAGGCTTTGTAGGTCTGATGGAGAACATTTTGAAGCAGGAGGAGGTCCTAATTCTGGGTGGTAAGGTAGGCTGTAATTGGGTTGGGAAGCTGGATTGGCTAGGTGAGAGATATGGGATTGGGATAAAGATTTGGAGAGGAAAAGAGAGTGGGAGAGGCCGGGAGCAATTAGGCTAGATAACTGCTGTTGGCAACTATCTATGAAACCCATTGTATTAAGGCACAGCAGTCACCCCTGGTATGCTGGCAGCCTACTCCTGTTAGTGATTTTGTGTTAGTTTAGGTGGCAGATGTCTAAAAAATGGTTTTAAAGTTTCCTTCTCTACCTGTGGTTCATGTGGGTGTCTGTGATTCTGCCTACTGTAACCATGGGGGTTTTTTTTGCCCTTTTATTAATATAGGAAAATTACATATAAATTATACCACAAAAATAATTTTCTTAAATTTGAAAAACCATAGGCATTAGAAAATGCATAAAAATATATCAGTGCCATAATTTCTGAAATCTCTTAAATATATACAGTCACATTGGCTTTTTATGGAATGCTATCTCACTGCTGATAAGTTTGATGGATGTGTCAGGGCCAAGTAGCAGAGATGCTGTGGAATGAAGCAACTTTGAAGATGAAATTTCAAGCTGGGAATTGCAGGTGGAAGATCGGTGGTGTGATGCTTAGCTAATTTTTTTCCTGGAGAATTAGGTTTTGTACCAGAATCCCTTGTGGAATTTGCTGAGCAGATCTTCTTTTATACCAGGCTTGATTTCAAGAGGTCACTGACTCTTCATCCCTTTCCAGGAATATTCCTTACCTGAGTTGTGGCTCTGAGGTGTCCTCCTTCTGCTAGAGGTTGAGGTCCCAGAGTTGCTCAGTCTTGATACCTGCAACTGAGGTGAAGGGAAGATGAACATGAAAATTGCATATAATGCAGTCTACAGCGGGGATTAAACAGGTCCTTGTCACCTCACCTTGGGCATCCTAGATTAATGAAAATTTTTTAGTGTAATCTATGTACCTCCACTGCTCATTGGAAAATGGGCTATAATGCTGCTCCTCTGGGGTTTTGAGAAAATGAATTCATTAATATTCGTTGTGTTCTGTAAAATGCTGTAATTGTTGGTAGCAAGAGACAAGCCTATGAGGAAATTAATAATTCTCTTTTCAAAGCTTTGAAGAATTGGCTATATTGAATAAAGCATGAGGCTGCAGACTGAAGACTGAGGAGAAAACAAAGCACTGAGCAGCTGTTCAGGAAGTGAGCTCCTTTATCCTGTATACACAATGAGGCAGCACTTGTGGAAAAAATTGTACAGGATCATGCCGTTGAAGACTGTAATATGATGCATTCACCAGAAGCCATTCTTTTTCCATAGGCTACTTTGTTTGACATTTCCTAACTTTTGATGCTTGCCTCTAAAGTTAATATTTTGTTAATGAAAGCACTTGTGTCTAATCATACCACATGATTATCATTTGGAAGCATAGGAGCTGCCGTGCTTCAGGCTTTTCATGGTTATAGCACAGAAGGAAAGCTAATATAAAGAGAGGGAATGCAGACTACCCCCGTCTACCTTCTGTGGGCTCTTTATGCTGTCCTGCCATGCATCTGCACTTACCTGCTGCCACCTATGGAATAGTGGACTAGATGATTCTTGATGGCTGAGTAGCAATGGTAGTTTCTGTCTATCTGAGAGTTTTAGCTACTGCTCTCCCTTTGCTGATGGTATATTTATCCTGAGTGGAGGGGCTTGAATTGGTTAGTATAGTGTTGGCAATTCTCTTTATCAATGGAAAAAATCTCTTTGCTTGTGGATTTGCTGGCCAACTGTTTAAACCACTTCAGAGAAATGCACCAGAAAATAAACTTTCTTTATTATTTTTCTTTTACTCTTCTCGCTATTTGGAATGGCACAAGTTTGAAGGTAGAGACATCGTAATGTAAAGTGCAGATAGAAATAGATACTGCTAGATGAGGTGTCAGCATTGACACACCTTAGCCAAGAGTAAACCTGAAGCAAAAGTTTTCCTTTCTTTATGTTTTTGTCTTTGCACACATGCACGTTTCTGAGAACAGAAACTTTGATGCAGACTGACTGTGAAATTTAAATACATCCTCTAGTTATTTAGAGGTATTGTAAATGCAGCTATGCTGCTGCAATCAGTACTGAAGGGTTCTTGTGGAAATTACCATCTGATTCCTAAGCTCTCCAGTGAGCTTGAATACACTGTGTTCTTCTTGAAGACCTAGGAACAGAAATGTGATTGTGTTACATTTCTGCAGAGCAGTAGAGTTTATAATGTGAAGGTAAGTTCAGTTGGGAAACCTGTAGTATTCTGGGAGATTTCAGTCTTGCAGCTTCTCCTTGAGAAACTGCCTGTAGACTGTAGTGTTAACCTGTATTCATACAATACCACAATTTAATTCTGCAAAGTGATTTAAAAACCCATGGGAAGACAAATGTAGCTTTTTGGCTGAGCCTGGACACCAGTGCAGAAAAGATAATATCTGGGTGAGACAGAAGGCTGAAGGACCTGCCTGTAATGGTGAAGACCCATACCAGGATTGGAATATACAGCAGGATTCCTGAACCCAACATATTTCTGCTTTGCAAATGCTGTTACTGCATATCTGAAAGACATGTGCTATACATGTGGTCCTTGTCAATGATGACAACCTGCTACTTCTGCCAGATGCTCTGTTATGCCAGCTAACAAAGATCTGTGTAATAGGTATGGAGGCTGTTCAACATCGGTGTGAGTGTCATGTCTGCATCCTGGACATTGAGTTATGGAATTTGTTTCATTTTGATAGATATATTGTGCTGAAAGTACAAAACCAAGCAGATAAGCTCCAGATAAGTTATAGACAGGTAGCAGATTGCTTTAAAGCAACATTGAGATTGTAAAATATAGCACTGCAAAGTTAGGCAATGCCAGGACTAAGACTGGCATCTCTAATCTGTTTCCTGTACATTTTACATAATTGAATCCTTGAATATCCATTGACAGGGTACTTTCTCTACGTGGTCAAAGCTTCATTTTATTGTTTGCTATGGATGGTTTGAGGGGATGAACACCATAGCTTATGGAATTGTAAATGTCAGGACCCCTGCCTTCAATTGTAGATTGAAGGATGCAGGGTGCAGGAAGCAATCTAGGGAAGTGAAGGAAAGAAGAGAATTGCAGAGATACACTCCTGATTTCTCTGCTGTGGTAGTCACGTGTTGTATTAGGTCATTTAAACCATCCTTTCAAAGGTATAATTCTCTGGTGACTCAGCTTGAGACATCTGGGTTATAATCAGAGCTGCAACTGGAGTCAAATGAATGGACAAAAATAACAGGTGCTCTGAAGAGAGATGTCAGCAACATATTTTTGTTCACTGTCCTATCTATAAAATTGAACACTAATTCAGTTGATACCATTGTGTGTGAAAATAAGTTCATTAACATGTACAAAGCACGCAGTTACAAGAAGCGCTCTGTTGATGTCAGATCTAAACAACAGAGGAGTTATCCTCTTCCTCTTTTGCCTACCCTGAATGATGTATCTTCAGCAAAAAGCAGTATTCCTGCTTCAGCGTACTAGTGGAATTGCTCATTGTCCCTAACTGGAATCTGTGTAGCGATGTCAGAGGAAACCTAACAAAGTTAAGGCCCACAAGGCAGGAATGGGACTGGCGATGTGCTGGGGATTGTAGTCTCTCAGCCTGCTCTGCCATTGACTAAGTTTATGTAACTGCGGTAAGGGGAAAGTAAGAGGCGAAGCGGTGGTTTGTTCATTGAACCTTCTGCATTGCATGTGCTGAATGACGCTGGCGCAGTGGAAACATGGCTTTTGTGAGATCACTTACTTTGTGTGTCGTTAGCCGTTATGGGAGCCTTCTAAATGAGCTGATGCGCTATTTCTTGTACTCCTGTACAGCTAGAAGATGTGCAGGCAGGAAGACTGAGGAACTCTGCACATGTCGTTGGGATTCTACCCCCTTCTGACCTCCATTGCCATTGTTGTCTTTTGCATGGTTAATAATTTATCCAGGAGGTCTTAATGCGGGTCACAACATACAGAAACAGAGACCAATACTACTGTATAAACATAGTTACTGTCCAGTAGTTGAAACTAAAGTTTTGATAAACATTTAATAATCACTTCTTCAGAGTGTTTGCTATGGTCTAAGACCCCAGGCAGCTGACCATTCTGTGCCATTCATATATGTCTCTTTGAGGTAAGTATGCTGTTCTTACTCTAGCTTTATTTTTAATGTCCCTTGAAGAGTACCCAGGTCCGAGTTTGGGTTTACTTATACAGTCAATAGGAACAATTTATGTATGAAAGAAACAAGAGAACGGTTGATATTACTATTGTATACTGCAATGAGAATTTTAATTAACCCCAAATAAAAGCCTCTCTCTTTCCTGGTTTTAGCATCTCTCTTATGGCAACGGTAGCTTACATGTTGATGCAGCCTTCCAGCAAACGCTCTGGAGTGTAGCACCAATCAGTTCAGGAAGTGAAGTTGCCCAAGGTAAGACTTACTCAATTTTAATTATTGAAAGACTGATTGTATTCTAAATGAAATGTCTGAAAAATCAAATTATTCTGCCAAGTGTGGGAGTGGATTTCTCTTACGTAAATGTTCAATCCAATAAATAAATATACAAATGTTCTGAAAACAGAGGGAAAGTTATACCGAAAGTAACACCGATAGTTTTCTACATAATTTTTTCTAAATACTGAACAGCTCATTCAAATCTCATTTTGCTAAAAATAGGATAACATTAATACATTTTTTTTAAAGACTTTTAGTCTGGCTTTAAAATATCTGAGATAATTCTGATGTATGCAGTCATGATTACATGTTCCTGAGACTGAATAAAAAGTGGGCAAGAGGACTGGAAGCAGGATGTGAAATCCTAGGAGTAAAGACTGGGAATGGTTTTGTGGGGAGCATATGGTTGGGAAGAAAAACAAAAGGAGAGGAAAGACAGAAAGGACAGGCTAGAACAACTGTCAAAAATGTTTTATTTTATTTAGGAATTAGGGAGGTTTGTGGGGTTTTTTTAATGCAACTTCTGACATGAAAGGACAAGGATCCCTGAATTTATGCCGTACTGGTTCCACAGAGAAGAAAAACCGTTGTCTTTTTCCGAAAAGTCTGTCACAATGGAAAGCCTAGTGATTTCTAGTTTCCTACAGAATAATTGTTTTCAGTTGCTACTGTAATAGAACCTTAAGGAGGTTAAGGCTGCGGGTCCTGTCTGTCTTACTCCCTGGGATTTTTGTGTACTATTTTTTGAAAAGGCAATACACTGAAATTTCACATCAGTTCTTTTTATCTGGCATAATTTAAAACACAGTTGTGGAATGCTCTTGCAGCTTTGCTCATTCAGATTTCAGCAACAGCATTGCCAACACCTCCTTTCTATATACTCACTGGTTTTTTAGACTGAGACTCATTCTGTGCATTCAGATTTGCTGACATGGTTTCTAGAGCAATCCATTATTAAAGAAAAAAGCTAGTGCATTGCTTAACCATGTCCTAAAGTTTATGAAGAAAACCTTTCTGCTGAGCGGCGAAAACCTTCTCTCCAACCTGTTGCCTTCTCCTATAAACTCCATTCTCCTTGTCCTTGATCCACCCTTTTCTACCTGCTGACTTGGAGTGTTTCTCACTTGGCAATGTTCAGCTGCCTCCCCAGGGTACAAGGTATCTTCCCATTCTTCTGACTCTCCTTTTAAAGTAACATAAAATACCAACAGAAAAAAAAAAAAAAAGAAATGAAACTGATAGTATTTATTACAGTTTGAACTATAATTTTACATGTTGCTGCGTTCAGACAAATGCACTTGCTTTTCTTCCTTTATTCAAGGATATCTGATAGGAGGGGATGTTCTGAGGTTATTGCATGGTCACATGGATGAATGTTTGACAGTCCCTTCGGGTGAACATGGAGAAGAGCAAAGAAGGTAGGTTTCCAGCTTATAATAGAATGATAACAGATGTTCTGAATCCATATTAAGTGTCACTGATAGTACGGATTTTCAAAGGATATTGTGATGAGATGTATTACTCATAAGATGGGGTATTGTTGAGATGAACTTTGGACACGAGCTCCTTGCATTTTCTTTTCAGTATTGTTCAAGTCTGATTTCACTTACCAGGTGTAAAAGCAATAGTAATTTTTGATAACTTATTGTGTCCTAACTGGCTTAAAAGCACTGGGAGTGAAACGTGTTGGTTTCTTTACTGCTGTTTTTTCCTGTAATCACAAAAAATTCCTCAGGACAGTGTACGTTAAAATTACTGCCCAGTCCTTCAAGGCTACTAATCTGGGTATTGATCTCAGGGGTACCTATGGTAGTCTAGAACTTAATTTATGGTTATTTTGTTGACTAAAGGAATCCTAGAATGGAAGTAGAGAAGTGATGACAGTGACAGCTCAGTATGTGTCTCTCTGTTAACTAATAAATAAATCCAAATGGTGAGAAGACTGGCACTGAAAGTGACATGTCTCAGTGGAGTGATTACATGGGTGAATCAAAGCCCTGTTTATTTGCTCTAATAAAATATACTCTAAATTTCTTTTCAGTAGGGTGATGTCATATGATTTATTCCTACCTTCAGCGTGAAGCTTGCTAAATGATAATGTTGATTTTTTGGAATAGTTTGTTTAATGCAGCATATTGGGTATCTTCATTTCCATGACAAAGAAAGTGCTATTCATTCATTTCCAAATGAGTTTTCTTGGTTTGCAAAGAGAAATGTATTTTTTATTCTATTTTATTCTTATTTGTAAAGATAAGAACAAGACACTGGAAGGTCTCATAAAATATAGCAAAAATCTATGAATTTTTAAATATTAGTAAGAAAAACATCAGAGTTTTCTTATAGTTGCTAACCAGCTCTTCCTGGCTATTTCTCATTTTTAGACAAGGAAGTGGTTTTTGAACACAGAAGATATTTCAAAATGCTGAGAGTTAAAATGTGATCAGTTCGTGTTTTAATTTTAGTTACTATGTAATAGATCCGTTACAGTGATGAAAAGATAAGATGATAAATAGGATCCTATAGTGTTCGCTCTTACTTCAATTTAAATCCTGCAAAATTCCTTTTAAAAATTGTAGTTGCAGTGTAATTGCAGATTTATACAATGAACAAGCACTTAATTACTGAACTTTAACTCTTAAGAACACAGGAAAACTGTGTCTCTTTACAAGAGTAGCGTTATATATAAACTGCAATAAAGGAGCGCGAAGTTGCAAGTTAAGAAAAAATTAATTTGATCTGCTTGTGCATTCACATGATGCATCTTTGTGTCCCATAACATGGGAAGATTAGAGTTCATTTCTTCAGCTGCAGACACTGGATCATTATTCTTCCTTCTGCAACATTTACCTTTCCCCCTATCCGTATAGTACCTGAAAAGAAACAGAGCTGGCAGACAACAAATAGTACCTATGTCTTTGTCTTTCTGTTTCCTGATAGCAATACTGAGAAATGTTGCTTCGCAGCACTTCATAAAAAACAGTTTTGATCTTCTAAAATTTCCTTGTTGTTCAGGAGTTTTCTTTAACAAACAGAATAAAAATAAGTTCAATTTTTTTCATATTTTCCTTTTCTGAAGTTCTTCTATAGATTTTCTGGAAATTTTAAAATTACATAAGAAGGACATGAAGGTGTTGGAGAGTCCAGAGGAGGGCCATGAAGATGATCAGAGGGCTGGAGCACCTCTCTTACGAAGACAGGCTGAGAGAGTTGGGGTTGTTCAGCCTGGAGAAGAGAAGGCTCTGGGGAGACCTTATAGCAGCCTTCCAGTACCTGAAGGGGCCTACAGGAAAGCTGGAGAGGGACTGTTTACAAGGGCATGGAGTGACAGGACAAGGGGTAATGGGTTTAAGCTGAAGGAGGGTCGATTTAGATCAGATATTAGGAAGAAATTCTTCCCTGTGAGGGTGGTGAGGCACTGGAACAGGTTGCCCAGAGAGGTTGTGGCTGCCCCCTCCTTGGAAGTGTTGAAGGCCAGGTTGGATGGGGCTTTGGGCAACCTGGTCTAGTGGAGGGTGTCCCTGCCTGCAGCAGGGGGGTTGGAACTAGATGATCTTTAAGGTCCCTTCCAACCCAAACCATTCTATGATCCTCTGATTTTTACTTACAAACCTAGAATATAATCTGTGATTACTTTTAATTTTATGGAGTTAGGTATAGTTGCTCTGTGCCCTACACTTTCTCCTTTTAAATTATTAATAAATTTACTTAATGCTTAAACCCTCTATATTTCTATCTCTAAATAGGACTCTTACCTATTCAAAATAATATAGAAAAAGATTATTTGCGGCTCCTTTCAGTTTTCAATATGTATGCATACCTTATTTTGATGGGTGGTATTTAACTGCTGGTAGAATTATATTAAAAATATGGGTATTTTTTGCAGCTATGACATCGTATATTTAATTTGTATTTGTAATTTAAGTTCTGTAACTTTTGCACATGAGGCATGGTAAAGGATGATATATTTTGAGTATAATAATTCCATATTATCCTTTCATTGCCTTTTGAAATAGTCTGGTGATAGATTGTTGTGGTTCTGCTTGGGTTTTTTGTTCCAGCATATGTCTGAAGAGCAGCTCTGCTTTGCAGAATGGCAGTGTGAAGGAACACTGAGAAGTTCCATCTCTGTTGTGATTCACTAATTCCTCTATTTCATTTTTATTTTTCTGCAAAGGCCTCCTCTTTATGCCTCTTCAAATAAATAAAAGAACAGACAGTCTTAAAATAACAGTTTTATTCTATAATGTCACCTGGTATCTAATCCTGGAAATGAATAAATTGGTTTGATGCGAAGGATCCTTGTAGGCAGTTTCTAAAAATAACTCCTGTTTTTCTCTATTCTTAGAGCGTTGATACAGTTACATAAATTTGAATATAAAGGTGTTTCAATGATTACCAGAAGTCCAAAATAAGCCACATGTTCTCAAGCTGTTTATACTCGTGTGGAACAGCTTTTAGCACAGTGGACACCTACGATACAGTGACAGTGCAGATACTGTATTCACGGTTACTGTACCTAACGCAGCTTCCTCCGAGGCAAGGTCATCCAAATCTGCACTGGAAGAGCCCGAATACAGTGGCAGAAATAGTCATAGAAAAAGCTTCTGCCCTGGCAGCAGCAGATGCAGGCGTACCGCGGGGACAAGCACAGAGGCAAAGTGCCAGGGCTACCTATTGCCAAGGCTGCTGTGGCTGGGTGCATTTAAATTCCCCGTGAAGATGGTGCCTGGAAGAATCAGTCTGCTGCTGCTGCTATCCAGCAGAATTTGGCCAAAATTACTGAGAAATTTTGTGTTGTCTGATAATGCTGCCTTTTCTGTAGTGATACTTTGCTCTTGATGTAATGCCAGTGAGATATTATTCAAAGATTACATCTCTGAACTGTAAATAGTTTAAGACTACTTTGAATATTTGTGTAGTGGGAGACTCAGAGGACTGATTTAAACAGATTCTTGCAGTAGTAACTCAAGAAAAAGAGTAAAATAGGATTTCATTGCCTGAACTATTCCCCCCGCAAAAAAAAAAAAAAAAAAAAAAAAATCAGAAAGCTTAAAACAAGTTTTAATAATTGTAGTGGCTTGTTCATCACACAGACGTCTCTAGACTGGCGGGCTCCTAGCCACACAGAAATGTACTTTTGCAGTTTCAAGTGGATTGTCCCTGAACTTACTAGACTTAGTTTACTTTGTAATTAAAAAGCATTCCAGTTGGAAGCAGTGCAAATAGAGATATTTGTGATAATATGTTGGTTTACTTGATATTACAGTAGAAAAAATAGTGGTATTGTTTTTAAATACCACAGGCAGAATAGGCATGACCCTGGTAGTTATCACTCGCTCTGACCCAAACGAAGAACAAAAAAAGATACAGGCAAAAGGTTAAGTATGTGCAATTTCACTGAATTAAATATAATTTACTGCACATTCCAGTTAGGTATGTTGCTGGTTTAAGGACAGTGTTTAAAGCCTTCTGCATAGAATCCTTAAGCTGTGTTTTTATTATTTAAAATGCCTTAGTCATCTATAACAAGCTAGACCTAAATTTGCAGTATTGTTTCTGTAGCTCTTCAATTTTCAGCAGCATTTCCAGGTAGATTAAAAAATAAGCGTAGGTATACATATACAGGAGAAAGCGTAGTGTAATCAGCTTGGTGTTCTTCTGGTGGTTAATTTGATTCTATTTATCTTCAAAGCCAGGGCAAACTTCTGCCACAGTACAGTCGCTGGGAGACTGCGTTTATCTTGACTCCTTTTCCTCCATTCTCTGCCCGCGTGGTTTGTGGCCTGGCTCCCATCACGTGAGCTGACAGAAGTGGTCTGTCAGGTCTGCCTCTGGGAATGAGGCAGACCCGCACGGGTTTCCTTCAGCTATGTATTTTATTTTTTTTTAAATAAAAGATTGTACAGTCTCCTTTCCCACACTTTTCCTCCTGTTTCAAACATGAGAAATTTATTAATAATTTTTAATATTTCTATATTTTTTTGGGGTGTGTGTGTTGTATACAATTATGCAGCAGAATATTTAAATCACTTCTCGTATTACAGGTACCTTGAAATGGTCTTTGGTTTCTTTTAGCATCTTTTCCTGTTGAAATTGTGACACTTTTTAAAAATTTTTTTTAAATCCTTCTTTGGTAATTATAATATTGAGTCTTCACTTGTGACCTTATAATATCAACAGAATGAATAAATTTATTCTAATTATGGTGGAAGTTGGTATTCGGAGCAGGTATACATTGAAGTGCTTCTGTGAAATTGTTTACTATTGTTTCACTTTTAATTAACAAATTTTGCAAGAAATGTTCAGAATAAATTGTTTGTGCAGCAAAGATTTTAAAATAAACAAGCTGATTTTTTTCCTCCATCACCATTGAATCACTCAACAGCTCCCCTTTTTTTACTGTTCAATAAAGAGGAACTATTTCACATTTTTATTTTCCTGTAAAAATGTCAGCTAGTTTTTAATACAGTGCTTTGCATGATTGTAGAGTTTTGGATTACTTTGTGGTTTTTTGTTTGTTTGTTTTGCTTTTTGGTTTTGGTGGGTTTTTTTGTTGGTTGGTTGGTTGTTGTTGTTTGTTTTTTATTTTTAACTTAGAAGTCCCCCAAAACTAATGGCAGATAGATAGCAGTGGAAGTATGTAATCAAAATTATTTGGGCTTTTTTTGATTGGATTGTGATGCTTGCTCTTTATTATACCACCATCACTCATATTCTTCTAGAACTTAAAGTCCACACAGGAGTAGAGCTGTAAGTATTCATAGTTCCCAGTGTAGGAGGGGGCCATGAATGTTCCTGTTGCAACTAATTTACATTTTGATTTGCAATATGTATTTTAAAGTGATGACTGCAGTGCAATCTGAACCCTTCAGAAATATATCATTACAGAAAGAAATTACTTGTGAGAGAGAGTAAAGTGCTCCTGGCTTTTGCAAAGTATCACTTGAGGTGGAACAGACTCCAGTTTCTCAAAACATCCAGTCAGAACAGGCCTTCAGGAGGGAATGTATATGTGTAGTTTAATTCCAGAAGCAATTTTGTCATTCCTGCCTTTGAGAGTTTCTTTGTGTTAAATACATTAAGGCTTTTGTAAATTATACTGAACATTTTGTGTTAGTCTCAGAAATGGATAGACAGGGTTGTAAAGTGATGAAAGTCAAAATCAGTGTGATTTGGTCAATTCTAGCTCCTTTTCACGTTCCTTTTCATGCCATTCTCTTTAGACAGTTAAAATACACTCTTTGATACGGCATTACGAACTAGCGAGGTCTGTCGTACCTCAGAAAGGCCAGGATCTGGCACATGTGAAGGATTATTTATGACTGAAATGTGAACTCAAAAAGTTTTCACCCAGCACCAATCAGTAACCTCTCCTCCATGCCCAGATCAACCCATGAGCCTTGAATAGTAATGGTTTTACTTTTGTAAAGTAATTTGAAAAAAATCTGTAGAGCTCTTTAGTGATTGATTTTTTTTTTTTTTTTTCAAATTAAAGCCAGAACAGCCTTGCCTGTCATTGAAGGGAATGGAGCAATTTCTTTAGCTTGACATTTGACATCTTATTTGGATTTAGTCATTTGTGTATAATCCAGGTACAAAATATGTTATTTATGCCATACTTATGGCACCCTGATTCATTCCAAGTTACTGAGTTTTACTCCATTATTTTCTTGCTGTGGAACTTAGGATTTACAGGTTCTTGAACCAAGACTACTTCTACGGTATTGAAATGCTGTCATTCAATGTAGTTTATTTTAACCTCATTTAATGCTCAGTTGTAGTTGGTGATCTACACCGAAACGATTGCCCTCTCTCTGCTCAACAATACTTTTAGTAAGAATATGAATTCGATAATGATTTTGCAGGGGGTTTGATATCTGTTAGTCTATATTGAAGTCTGTGTAATGAATTCATTGTTGCGATTGGAGGTGAGGGGTTCAGCTCTCGAGCTTTGGTTTTCATGTCTACTGTGAGGCGGTGGCCGGCGGGCGGGCGCTGTCCATGGTCTTGTCACTGCCCCCCCCCACCCCAGCCCTGGTGGACACAGCGGGTGGCAGGTTCCAGCTCTAGCGACTGTTTCTGTCAAGGGGAACGAGATGAAAGACATAGCCAGGAAAAGAATGACGGTGTAAATCTAACTTACAGCCATAGGTCGGACCAAAAATGACTTCATTACACCAACTAATTAACTAGATTAAGGTTTATAGTCAAGATGAACTGAAAGGTCTCAAAGGTTCTTGATTCCTTATAGATATCTTCATCTGAAATAAAAGTGGTTAATATTCTTATTCCATAAATGTAGCATATGCAAATGAAGTGCTTTGGGAAGAAAAGAAACAAATGTCAAGAATTAGTGTTATGGTTATGGCTCAGAAGGTATAAAGGTATCCTGAGCTTTCTAGGGGAAGACCAACACTCACTGTAGCTTTGGTTGTTCTCTCTTCTTCTGCTGTTGTTTGTACTTTCCTCATGCATTTATTTATAATTTCTTAATAAGTTTTTGTAGCTCACAGGTCTTCTCTACTGTTTGGCAAGTAATGCATATCTTCTGTGCACCTCACAACTCAAAATTGTATTTTTTCCATCCTGTCAATGTAAATCTGTGGTAACTTTGACAGTCAGAGAGTTTCTGTGGGTTATTCACACGTCATTAAAAGCAATGTTTCATTCGACCTCGTAATATCAGTATCTTGTATGGCTTACCAGTGTCAGCTTCAGGAAGGATTAAAATGTTATGAATCATACTTCCTTTTCAGTACTGAACTGTTGTCAAGAGTATAGAAAAAGAAATGAGGTGCATCCTATCAAATAGTGTTTTTATATAGAGCAAGTACTAAGGAAGTTGGTTTGAGCAATCTCAGAGCAGTTTACTATGTTTATTTTAATGAAAGGAGTTAAAAATGAACTTTACATTACTTAGAATAAAAACATATGAGATGGTCTAGGTTATGAATTTATTTAGCTGCTCTGGGGCAACGGTCAGTATGCATGCTGTTATGGGAAAGGCAAAGTGGCTTGCCCTTCAATGAAGAAGAGATATCTTTTATTCAAAGCCGCCTTTTCTTTACCATTTTTTCTGTAGAGAAGACAGTATCTGGCTAAAGACACAAGAGCTTGCACCTTATTCTAGTGCTTTGTGCCAACTTGTTTTTTTGTAGCATGCACCTTCCTTCCTGCCCATACGAAGTCTTGCTGCTCCATCCTTGACCCCAATCTCTGGGCTTTTCCTTTTGCCTTCCCTGTAGGCATCCTTGATCCCTAGCCCCCTAGTCCCCAGCTCTTTCTCAGACTGCTGTCACTTATTCTTTTGCTGAGGCTTTGCTGCTGCCTTTTGACTTTCATCCCTAAAGCGCTGTCTTGCTGCCTTCGCTCCCTCTGCTACTGTACCCATTCATTCATATGGAAAGAAGGACAATCCCAGGATCCTTTTTATTTCCTTCAGTAAACAAATTGCATGTTTTTATTTAGGATTTCTTCCCTTCTATCTCTCTCCCATTTTCTCATCTTATGTAACCATCCCAAGACTGATATCTCCCTTTCAAAAGAACAGAGAAAGGAAATAATGGATGGACAGTCACATAAAACAAAACTACTTCACCCATGAGAAGTCATTCTTTTAAGTTCACAATGGGAGGTTTTTTAGCTGCTTAAAATTACACTGACACAACTGCTTTGTGTAATCCAAAGCTAGCTTGAAAAGAGTACTCAGACTGAGAACCTGGTGACAGCTTCTGGGTTTCCCTTGTGAGAAAGAACTCTCTGAAACGTAACAAGGTGCCAACTTAAAAATGAAATATTTGATTAATTTAAGCCTTTGCTTTGACTTGATTTCTCATATAATTAATGACATGAAAACTACTGAATAAAATTGTTAAATTTTGTATTATGTGAGTGCAAGAATTCCAAATGCATTTTTGTCGGTGAGGTTCATATTGAAATAAGCCAGGATGTAACCACAATGTTTTGACTTTAACAACAACAACAAAAAAACCAAACCCCAAAAAACCCCCAAACTCCAAGCAAAAAACCAAACAACACAACAACTCTCTCCAAATGCCCCAGACAACCCACCCTCCCACCTCCAACCCAAACTAACCAACCAGGGTGACATCCGATCTGTTACTGTTTAGGTGTTACAACATAAACCCAGTCTTTCGGTTGCAGAACAAAAATTTGAACAAACGCCTGAAGAGAGAGTGTCTGAACTGAGAGGCAGCTGAATGCAAGATTGTCTTTAGCATTGGCATTTTACTATACTAACAAAGGTCAATTTCAATAAAAAGTAAGGTCAATTTTGAATTCCATTCCCTTCTATGAGAGAGATACAAGAGACTTATTAGTACCTGTCAGCTGCTCCTCGCACCACAACCATTGCAGCAAATGACTAAGGTAATATGTGGAGAAAATAGTGGATATAAGGTCAAGGGGAGGACGTTATACATGTTTATATATGCATCTAGAACTTCTTTGGTATGTGGAGCATGTGCCAGAGTTTCTATTTATACATTGGTCATGAATATTCATGTGAGTGGTTCTGTGATTGTAGCGAGGGATATTTATTTTGTATTTTGACTCATTTTTTCCCCTGTACAATTTGTCCTCATTCATTTGCAATGTCTGGGAGTGTTTATTTCTTTAATACTTTCTAGTACATTCCAAGATGAATTTTAGCACATCTGTAGTTTCATGTATTGTTAGCAGTACTGAGAAGTATATTCTAACTCACTATTTCCTTTGGTTTTGAACCATCTCTTTCAACCCTGGGATTTTCTGTGCTAAGCATTCAGTCCCTCTGTATTATATCCACAGGAGGACCTTGTTCTAGGTACCTGATTCCAAAATTGTGGTCCTCAAAAAATTGCTTCTAACAAACAATGGGAAATGCCTACGATTTCAATACTAATCTTCTCTAAAGTTACGCCTCTGGCTATTTTTGGCAGTGTCTGATCTTGGCTGAAGATCACAACATTTACTCAATCCATAAGCTCTCCCAGGATGCATAAAACTAGACCATTCTTTGGCAGTGTTCCCTGATATGCTTCATGTGATAAGCACAGTGACAGCACTCCTTTGCATAAGTGACACCTTTATTCATTTTCCCTAAGGAAAGACCTAGGTTTTTAAATGCTGGCAGTGTCTTAAGGCAGAAATAAAGGTGTAGGCAGGAAACAGTCTAAGGAATGGCTGCCTAAATCTAGAGTGGCAGTGCTTAATACGCACCACATTCCTCAGTGCTGGCTTTGAAGAGAAGCCAGATTACCTAACTCGGAGCTTTTGTGATCATAAATCTAAACCATTTTGTGTATCCAATATATATCATTTATCTGTGTGTAGAAGAGTGGAGAAAAAAACCCAACCTTTTTTTTAGGCTCCATTGACTGTTTTTTCAAAGCACTCAGATTTCTGGGTAATATGAGGGAATTAGAGGGGTCATTAAAATTTGGAAATAGGAAGCTATTAACATCTAAGCGGTGTGAAGACTATATCAGGGTGGTTGTGAAACTTCAGGTGCTGTGGTAATAAAATACAGTGCCAAATAGGTGAATCTTCACAATTCAAAGTAAAAAGTTGCATGGTTATTTTAATAGTATAAGCTCTGAGAAAGCACTGTCCTTCTTGTGTTAGTTGTATGCGGTAATTACAGTTCTTTATCATCATTTCATATTTGTTTTTTGTTAGAACTTAGAAATAGTGTAATTATCAGATTATTGCTTCTTTTTTTTTTTTTTTTTTCTTCCCTTCTTTCCTGGTTTCTCTATCCTTAAAACACTAAGAAAGATGTCTAAGCAAACACTGTATAAATCTCATTGTTATATCACAATACTGGATGCTAAAGAAAATTGAAATAAAATCTGTTTGAGTAACAAGGTCTGAAGTGTTAATTTGTAAGAGCTGGTTTTGAATATGATAACCTTTGAATCTGACAGTTCCAATAATTGTTTTGGCTGCCTTAAAATGAGAGGTGCAGTTAAATGAACAAACAAATATGATGAATCCTTACAACAGAGCTGAACGTTTAGTCTGTGCCTTTGCTTGCTTTTCAGAACTGTCCATTATGAAGGTGGCGCCGTGTCGATTCATGCCCGTTCCCTTTGGCGACTAGAGACTCTAAGAGTTGCGTAAGTAAAATCTCTCAGAAAAAGAAGTCCGTTTGGGAGGGCGCTTTTTGTATAGTAAGAGTGTTGCTGTAAAATCAGATTGATAACTATAAAACCAGACTGATAATAGTAAAATCATCTTCAAAAAGTACACTATAACAGTTTGATGAAAAATTAAACAACATCCCATAGAAAGTGTGTGTTAATACGTATGCTGTGTGTGTTTTGATTTTTTTTAAGTTGTCAGTGAAGTCACAATTTACATGTTTAACACATAAGTGACATAATCAGAACTGTTTTCCTTAAAAATAAGAATTCATGTGTGCCATCCCCTAACTTATTTAAGCCATTTGGAAGTCTTCAAAGGCAAAAATTTACAGAAAAAATGCTACTTTGCATTGTTGGAAGTGTTGAAATGATAGTAAGGAATTATGCTTTGTTTGGTGACATAATTACACTGTAAAATTGTACTTAAATTGTATTACAATATGTGCTTGTGATACATTTTCTAGTGACTAATAAATAATTGCTTTTTAAAGATTAAATCAGTGCAGCTTAGAGAAAGGTTACACTCTAATGATGCTATTTTCTGTGTGGGCATTTTATTTAATAGGATGATGTTAAATGTCATCGATAGGGCAGTAGAGATTTTTGCTTTGGACTAAACCTGACCTTCAGGGTGCTTAAGTGACTACGATGAAACTGTAGAAGGATCTCTGGCTTTTTATTTTCCTCATTGCATGTACTTTCCTAATAAGCAGCGGTGGTGGAACAATGTGGGGATTTGAGAAATTACAAGTTTCTGTTACGACTGTCATATATCTCACTTTGACAGGCATTGTATACAAAAATTTGGAGTGCATACATTTGAACATATATAACTGAGAGAAATTGTGAGAACTGTCAAAACAACTAAGCAAAGGCAACGCTAATCTTTCTTTTTAAGGAATGCGACTTTCTTACCAGGAAAAAACCCCAACAAATAAAGTCCCAAGAGTAACACTCCTACAAGTCTCTCAGCTCCCTATTTTGCTCTACGATATTCTAATAGCTTTATACATTCATTGCTGAATTGCAGGCACAATCCTATTCATGCAAATGCTTCAATTTGTAATTTAGTATATGTATGTCTGAAGCCCTCCATCAGTTCTAGTCCTTCCAGAATGACTGCAGATGGAATATTAATTTTCTTAATTTTATATGATTCTGAAGGAACCATTGTTTCTGAACTTTCTTCATTAGTGGAGAACTCTCATAAGAATTGCCTGGGCAGTCTGCATGTGCAGACTGCTTCTTGGGATGCCCTGCCATGGGACGCCAGCTACTGTTGCTCAGCGTTGCTTTCTTTCCCAAAAGGTGACAGGGGTCGTATTCTCACATTGCACAAAAGAATTTTTAGTAGTCAGAAATGGCTTCACAAGATATTTTCTGCTCAAAAGGCTTTTCTTTTAAGTGCGCGTGAATTGTCCTTTTTCCTATCCTGCAGACATGAACTAGTGGCATGGCTCAATTGCACTACATTTATTTTCTTTTCTTGTGGTCCATAGCTATTGGGTCCAAAAGAAAATTGAATCAGACTAGAGAAAAGGCAGCTCCTCAGCATTGCCCATAATATGAAAGGTGCAGAGCTGATGTGTTTTACCAGACGCAGCGATACAATAGCTGAGATTCATGACCTGACATTTTACTTAATTGAGAAGCAGAAGTTGTGCTAGAACACTGATACTTAGATGCACTTTTATGGAGTATACTGACTTTGCTGTGTAGAAGACAGAAAAAAAGGAATGCATTTCGAAGATAATAAGCTTCCATATTTCCTTCCTCCCCAAAGTCCTCATCCCTTGACTTAAACAGAAGAGACAACTTAGTTTACAAAATAAAAGAGCTGGGGGGAAAACCTCTTCATTCTTTTGGCCTCTTTAAAATGGATAACTAAAAAGGTTTAGAGGTTTAATTAGTGAAGTGTAACAAATCCTGTTGTGATACAGAAGCCAGGTATTGCTCTTGCATTTTAAAAACTCCTGCACTTTAAGAATGCCTGCCAAATTGGTTTTGCATACAGTATGGCCAATTCTTAAGAACACATGCTTAAACAAATGGATATTTGTATTGAATAGGTAAGTGGTTTAATCTGCTACATATATGTGTCAAGGAAAACAAAAGTTACTTAAACCTGTGTAAGTGCCAACTTAAGGGATTTTCAGACTAGGCTGTATGAATATATACAAACCATATGCGTAAGAACTTGTTTTGTTTTAAATGCTGTACCTGGAATTACTTTAAATGCAAGTGAGAAGATGCAGTAATTCAAAATTCTGATATGGGAGTAAGTTTATAGTCAGGCTAAGTTCATAAGGATGTATTTGTATATTTCATTGATGATATGTGAACATTTGTTGATAATTTTAAGCTATTTCAAGCCACAGTAAGCATAGAGAGTTGCTAGTATTTGTGGAAGCACATCAGAACCTCAGCAGTATGTTATAACTCCATTAGGATGGGCATTTTGCAAACACGAAAAATATATACACGATTTCTTCTCCAAAAAGCAGTGTGTGCCTACATCTAAAGTGTACACTTTTGAAGATATAAGACTGAAGAAAGTTTCATGAAGATCCGGGAAAACATCCTAGCTGTGGCAATTTTCCAATCTAAGGAAGATTCGAGAAGCCTTCTGAAAAGGCTCTGTGAAATGCATCCTCCTTAGTAACCCCTACACAAATTCATCTTCAGGAATTAATCAGGAAGAAGAGCTGAGTTTTCAGTTTAAGGCAAGAAGTTAGAAACCTGCAACCTATCCTTCAACTTGAGGAGTTCTTGGAGAGCTTAGACAGAAAATCTTTGCCTTTCTTCCTTCATTTCCTCCTATAGAACATGAAGAATCTGTGCCAGTCTTTGCTTAATAATAAAGCGTGCTGACTGCTGAAAGGAGAGTGCTCTGGGAGAGTGAACAAACCCGGCTGCTGGTAGATGAAACGTTGGAGAAGGAACTGGCAGATCTAAACTCTTTGTGTACAGCATAAGCCTCCTTTTCCGTGGGCGGTCTGTATCTTCTCTCAAGAGGAATTCAGTCTGAACCAAGGCAGGCTGTGCAAAGGAAGAGGTTAAGTTTATTTATCAGAATGGTTTTAGAGGACATAACCACAAAGTAGCCATTTTCTTGCTGATAAACCAACATTTAGAATTTTATCCTTTTACCAACTAGTTGGCAATATAATGTACTTTAAAACGTTTTTGCCAGTAGTTAAAATCTATGTTTTGTTTTTAAAAACCAAACGTTTCCTATGAACTTTCTTAGGTGGAGTGGCAGCCACATTAGATGGGGACAGCCATTCAGACTAAGACATATAACAACAGGAAAATATTTAAGTCTCCTGGATGACAAGAGTCTTCTTCTTACAGACAAAGAGAACGCGGATGTAAAATCTACGGCATTCTGTTTTCGGTCTTCCAAGGTATGGAATCAGTGCAGCATTAATATAACTAGCAGTAATTCCAGTATCTTTATTAAGCAAGATTTAGTTATTTCCTGTTGCATGAATTATTGAACCTTCTACCTTTTCACTGCTTAAAAAAACAAAACAAAAATCCCCTCAGTATAATTAGTATCTAGAAAGCTTCTTTTATCATACTTTCTTTGGGTAATGCTACCTGGCTGTTTGTTTGTGGGTTGGTTTCTTTTTTTGTACTGCTTGCCCAGTTTTGAGCAGTTTCCTTATTTCTTATTTGTTTTTCTGATGAACTTCCCTGGTCCTTCACTGCTTATATCTGTTGGCTGACATAGGAAAAATTTATAATACTGTGGGTTATTTAGATTAAATTGGAAAATCAGGATTTCTTTCTTCAGATACTTTACTGTAGTCTAATTCAAAGTTACGGTAGTTTGAATTCTCATTTGACACCTTCAATAAGCATTTCAAGTTCAGAACAGTACTTTGTGTAGTGAGTAAACAGTTTAAAATAATACTGTGATAAATTCTTTAATATCCTTTGATTTCTCCTACTTTTGCCCTGTGCCGTGATGTTGCTGAAAATTTTCCAACAATAATGTTGGGTTTTTTTCCCCAAAAAATAATCTTCTAAAATATATAGTAATAATAAACAGAATTATTCACTAACTTCTCTGCGGCATTTACTTTATGTATTTTTAGTTTTTTAGGTTTTTTTGTCTGCTTGGGAACATAAGAAATGAATATATACCTGAAAGAAGGTATATAGACTTTTGCACTCTGATAACAAAGACAGGTGATTTTTTTGAGACCCCAACAATAAGGTTTTTTTTTAAAACCAATTAGAAAAGCCATATAAATAATTAAATATTTTAGGACGATGCAGTGCAACTATATTGGGGAATTCCTGTTGCAGTTACTATAGATCTCAACAGTTATTCTCCTTTGAAGCAAGAGGGATAAAATAATTCATGCACTGATTCTCCAGAGGGAGTTGTCAGCAGGCGTTACTCCGAAAAAGAGTGAAACAATATACTGTGCTCTGCAGTTACATGGATAATTTAGTCCAAAAAGTACTCAAAGGCAAGAATTGTTAGCAATATAGAGAGTATCTTTTGTTGATATGCAGAAAGTGGTTTGTCCCTGTTTTCTGAGTAGAATATGCACATGTGTTTTGGGGATTGGACAATGTTGTATTTTAAGTTTCTTCATTTGGTTTTTTCAACCTCAATTTGGAAATGTTATCTGGAAGTATTTTGAGGATATATATTTTGTCCTACGATGTTCAAAATAAAAAGTTAACTTCTTTTTGATTTAGTTGTTAAGTGACCGAACCTATTCTATGCTGAGCAGAGATAAAAGGCTTTGGAGCATGTAGAAACATGGGGTCTATAAGCTGAGCAGCACATGACAGACATAATCTTACTGATACTTAAATATGGATTTTCAAGGAAATTGGAAGCTTGGAAGATTATATTTGATGTCGATTTTGTGATATCAATATTCATTTTAACCAAAAACTTATTTGGAAGGAATTATGGAGATGCCACAGGGAGGACGAGGTTATGCTTTGCTCTTTGCTGCTGAGAATTAATCCAGTCTCCTGCTTAGGACTTCTTGAAGTAGAGTCATGTTTCACTTTATTAGGATACAGGTATTAAAAATTTTGAGGTGCCTTCCCTCTCTGGAAAAGAGTGTTAAATAAATATTTCAAAATTATAGCAGTCCTAGAAAGGCTTCTGTAAAGAAGGGAAGCAGCTTCAGGGGCCTCTTCTCCTTCGAGCGTGTACGGACAAGCCATCCAGCCTTTCACTTGTGGTGTTGCATGTAGTTAGTCCGAAGTAATTATTCCTGGATAAGAGGCAACCCCTAATCCTCTCTGTTGAATACAGAGCATTAATAATTGTCAAGTCTTTCTTATAGTGATTTCAGACCTTTATACCACAGTCATAATTCTTCCTTCCGCTATCTGAAAAGTTGTGGAAGGAAGAATTATGAAGATCCCACTTGTTGTGCTATAGGTAAGCTAGCTCTAAATAGGCAAAACCAGATATGGGGGCAGAATACCCTTATTTGCAGTGGTAGATTCAGTTCCTTCAGATGTGTGAGTAGATGATAATTTCAGTTTCCAAATGAAAAGCAGCTTTCATGCTTGCAGAGAAACTATTGAAAATGTATCCCCTTTAAATCTGAAGATTCAGATGCCAACATAAAGGCTCAACATTTATTGTTGATTTTAACTTCATTATATGCAAGGGCCTTACTCATCATTTTAAACACATTAGCTTGCCAGTACTGCATTTAATAAATAAGCAGAAGAGAGCCAGAAAGCTGAAGTTTTGTATAAGATGTCTTATACGAACCAGAATACTTGTCTCATATGCTTAAAGTAACACACGCACACAAGTACTTTGGTTTTGTTCAGGTTTTTTTTGCCAAAACACAACTTTCTGGTACAGAAGCTGAAAAATTAGATCAGAATCTTCTCACATGTTAAAATTCTTTAAATAGCTCAGCAAAATAAAGAAACATGGAAGCTTAAACACATCACAAGCCAAACAGAACTCAGAAGATATAGATATTCTGAAGAGCTAACAGTGTCTTCATTTTTTTTCTGGGAATTGGGCTTTATGCTCTGGTTATTACATATTACCCTAGTAATTATCATTACATGAGAATTATATTAGCCTTTCAAGAATCTGAAATTCAGAAAATTCATTTTTCTCTCTTGTAGTCTCGCTTCACTCAGTACAGGATGTCCACAGATATCTACTATTTATTCCCCAAACATATGGCTTTATTATAGACTTGAGATATTTTTTTTCTGTCTTGCATTTGATAAATATTGATTTATTTTTTTATAAAAATCTTTAGCTTATTATAACTTTTCCACTGAAATAAGGTAATTTTACTAATTTAAAAATGTTTACGCATCCCATACAAAGTCTGCTTTTCCTGTCTACAGTCTTTTCCAGTGGACAGAAATAAATTTTAATAAAATTTTATGGCCTGTATTTTTGTGTCTTTACTCGTTTCTTAATAAAATTTCATAGAAAATATATTAATGTCAGCTTAAAAAGCGGTCATGAATTGGCTTCTTGCAGTCAGTGAGATCTGCTAGAATGTCAGTCCTGAAAATGTGCCACAGAAGGTGTAGGTTGGGTCGGATGACAAGAGATAAAGCTGAAAGGAAAAGCCTTAATTGTGGGAATCTGGTCTGGAATGTTATAAGGAATTAAACAGAAACGTTGGAGTGAAATAACACATTTAAGGCGAAGCTTCATACAATCAATTTTTTTCAACATTAAGATGAAACTATTTAAAACGTTTTGGCCATTTAGCCCACAACAAATATAGGAAGATTGGCTTGTATTCTTGTATGCATGGAACAAAAAAATGTTTATAAAGAACACATCCTTCTGGAGAAAATCTGGCGTATTGTTCAATAAGCCTGTTTGTTTCCAATGCATTCTTGTTGCTTCACATTACTGAGGTGGTTTACAGACTGTTGCAAAACTAAATTGTTTCTATTTGCTCCAGTGTAATGACTGAAGATTTTTGATCTTTGTTTAGAAAAAGTTGACGGTCTAAGAATGGGCCTAGACTGCAAATAAAACTGAAGCTTTTCTCGGTAAATATGGCGTAGGAAGAATGAGCAGGTGGTTATGTAATGACAGGTCACGGTAAGAGTGTAGCGGGCTGGAAACTTGCATCACGTAATGTCCCTAGCAATATGCAATTTTTAAATGGCAACACAGTGATTTCTGATGTTTTTCAGATCCTGATTGTCACTGATGAACTATTTTACAGTAGATAATGAGATTGATTCATTATATGCACTTTCTCATCTACCTGCTGTTTATTGGCAGGAATCCAGCACTCCATTCAAATCTTCCCCTTTATAAAGTTTGTGGTTCCTGTTTGCTCCCCCAAAAAGCTCCATGTCTTGAAGCTCCCAAATGAATGCTCTAATGCCTGTTGCCCCCACACCATCCCCTAGCTTTCCATTGTTCTCCTATATTCAATCCAACTTTTTACTGTATGCTTTCCTGACTGCTATATTTATTTTGCATCAAAGAGCTTAATTGAATGTGTTTGAATTCAGTCTGGGCTCTAAACCTACAGGAGGAGTTGCCAGTGTACTTACGTAGGTGAGGACAGAGATCTTGTTTGGCAAATTGTTGGCACTTCAATTTTTATGCGAAGTAAATTTAACGTTAATTCTAATTGGAACGAAGATTTCAATTCAAACCCCTTCACGTTTCTGTTATAGTCAGTAGATTTTAAAGAAAGTATGGAATAATATTTTAAATTAATAATCCCTCGTGTTATTGACAGTGCTTTATGAGAAAATTTGTGAATTTATATATTCATATCTTAAGAAATCAGTTGTGAGGAGGAAGACTTGGAAAAAAAGAAAATCTCACAATGCAGAAGCACAGTATGTTCACACCGGTTCACACTATCTTCTAGTTATGAAGATAATTCAAAAGACTGGAGCTTGAAATCAGGCTGTCATTTCTTTATATGATATAGCAGGACCTAATGTAGTTTTTCCTGTATCATCATTTGTGTGCAATGTCCTATTATAAGTAGCTTTTCAATTTCCAACTGTTATTACATTTAGGTTATTTGTGCTAGCTTTCGAAAGAATTGAATACAACCTTTATAGAAATGATATGAACAAAATAATGAATTAATAATGAAGTAGAAGCACACAATAACTCGGTAATTGACATCAGATGTATTAATAAATCAGTTATTACCGTGTATCAATGGAGAAGATTTTAATAAGAATTTCAGCACTTAAGGAATCAGGCATTGACAAGGTAGTGAAATTAACATCTGTATCCAGAAACAGTTTAATAATCTGAATTGATGAACATATTATACCTAGATGCTTAATGTTATGAAAAGTAACCATAAGAATTTCACCTGAGGTTGGTTTTTTTTTTATAAATACTTCAAAATGCGTTCATAATTGTAGGGTGAAAATCTAGTTATGTGTCATCTCCCTTTACCTAATAAATGCTTTTACAAATCCTTTAATAAATTAGAGATTGTTTTCTGTTCCTTTCAAAACCCCAATCTTTGTATTTTACTGTGAAGCTGTCTCCCCAAATTGTCAAGGCACGTGTGTATGGTGTAATCGTTCTCCCAGTCTTTCCTGGTTACAGTAGGTTAGAACATTTAGAAGTTTTTTTTGTCTCATTATTAGTAACATTACTCAGAGGAATTGAAGGAAGTGGCTTGTCCCCTACTGCTGATCAGGAGAAGCAGAGAAGGTTGAAGCTGTGTTTGGTTAAGGGGATCATCTTGCACCCTGACTGTGTGGCCTAGAATAGGCCTGCAATTTGCATAGATGATTTTTTGAACAGTGGTGAAAATTAAGCAGCTTCTTATCTGGGCGTGTGTGAGCATCTATAGGAGCAGAATACAGGAGTTACTGCACCGGTGAACCTGCCCGCACTGCTGAAGCTGTGAAAGGGAGAGCAAAACAGCAACTGCGGTATTATAGTAGTCTCAGCTTCAACTGCAACAATTGTGATGCATTCCCTCTCCTCCCAGAAGAACGATGAATAGTTTCTATGTCAATAACTTGATCTCATGAATCGGAACTGAGGAGTCAAAGTGGTTCTGGTTACTCTCAGTGGAAGAGATTTTTGTCTAAAATGGAGCTAGTGGCAACAGCCTCAGGAACAGGCAGATCCAACTTGCCGTGAAGAAGCTTGAAGTCCCCTGAGAAGTTTTGGGCATAATGACATTAACATCCTTCCTATGATTAACAAGATATATACTTACCTTTGTGACGTGTTTTTCCGTAGTTTGGATTTAACAGCTAGCGCAGGCAGACAAGAGGTATATCAGTCGGTTGAACCATATGCTTTTGGAGAGATTAAGTGGATGATCTGCCACGAGCCAGGATGCATAGGCTGTCTGTCTTATAAGCTGATGTCTGTGGGGAAGGAGTTCATTCTTAGAAGAGGTAGAGATTGGGGACCACCTCGAATTACAAACTATAGTATTGTTTGGGATGCTAAATTTCCTCTCCTGAAACAACTGCCATCTGTATGGGACACTGGCCGGACTTAGCACGGTCATGCCGTTCTTCTTTTACAGCATGTCGGCAGGCCAGGCACGAGCACTTAGAAATGGATTTCTTTTCTCAGGAAACACCGAGCCCATTGTCAGGCAGTAATGGGCAGTGACAGGTTAAAGGCCATCTCTCTCTGTGAGGGTTGGAAATAAATTGTAGGGAGATGCTTATCTTTTCCAGGCTGAGAAAAAAAAAAATCCCCAAGTAAAAGCTTCTGAAGTTAATGTCTGGTTCAGCTAGGGGATTTAATGTATTTGGTTTTGTTTTGTAAGCTTTTATGTTTCAATAATGACAATATAATAACACCGTCAATGATCCTAGTTCTTTCCTAGGCAGGTGAAATGAATACGCCTGGCTTTCCTACTATAATAAGCTAGATTTTTGTGTGTATGGGGTCTCTCTTCATCTTTTCCCTAAATGTTTAACTAGAAGTTACACTTCTGCCACTTTTTAATCATTTCATTAAAGAAAGATCTCAAATATTCATTTAGGTCCTGTTCTGGACAATTGCCTAGTAGTTAATATTTTATGCAATATTTAATATTTTATGGTTATTGTCCTTGTATATTTTTTTTTCTTCTTCAGGAAAAGTTGGACATAGGGACAAGAAAAGAAGTGGATGGAATGGGAGCACCTGAAATAAAATACGGGGATTCAATATGCTTCATACAACACGTAGATACGGGCTTATGGCTCACGTACCAGTCTGCTGATGCAAAGTCTGTAAGAATGGGTTCTGTCCAGCGGAAGGTAAGACTGTAAACAGGAATGCATTTCATTCAGTCACAGTCTGTTCGGGCAACGAAGGGGGCATGAAAATGCAGGGAACTACAGGAGGCAGCTAATTTCTGGCATTCAAATATTTTAAGCATGTCTTTGTTTCATTGTGAAACTCTTTTTTTTTTTTTTTCTTTTTGGTCAGCTATTGCAAAGTTGCATGATGTACTAAATTCTTAAACCAAAAGCCAAACCAAGTGCATGTGCTAGGCTATACACATTAACCCACAAACATTGATAAATCTGGATATACTTGATGTCAAACTAAAATATTAGTAATAGCCTGTAAAATATGCTAAAATTCCTTTCTTCAACGTGCTGTAGTTTGTATTGAGGAGGCTTTTAGCACAGTCTTTTCTTTCCACGTTGTAAGCATATTGCCTTTTGGGCTGGAATGTTCAAGTCTTGAGCCCTGAGGGATTTCTTCTTTTAAAGAATACCCGTGGCCAAGCAGAATGCGAGCTCAGCATAATAAAGTAGGAAAAAGATTCTTTGAAAACTTAACACATCTTCTAGTAGCTACATTTGTGTTAGTGTTTATTGTAAATGTATAACTTTGCAGGAAATTATTTCTCTTCAAGGAAAAAATGTTTTAGCCTTCTTTTAAAAATAAAATGCATTAGAATAAGATGTTTATCCACACTCTAGTGTTTTCTATCGCTGTTTTACATGCCAGAACTACAAAGCTAGAGCAACATGTGGTATACTTGGAAGGTCACGCTTTATAGTTATTTTTATATATATATATATATATATACGCGCACACCCACAGATATAGGTATACATTTTTTCCATATCATATATGTGTATATATACACACATACACATATATTCTATAAATATTTCATATAAAAATAAGATATATTTAGGAAACAGTGTTTATATACATGTAAAATTTTAGTGATTAAAATACTAATATAATTGTTATAATAATTGTAGTAAATAATTCTAAAATAATTCAAAATAAGATACATTATTGAATAATTTAGTAATGTAAGTATACAAATATTTTGAGTATGGAAAAAAAAAATCTAAAATAGTTTAAAATATTTATGTAGATTGGATTGAATACCTTTAGAGCCATGATAACAAAGCATAAAAAACTGTAAGCTATTGGTAGTGACTCAAGGCATAGTCAGAAAAGACTAGTAACATCCTTGGAAATCAGGACCAGTAAAGAATACCTGTTTTGACCTTGTCTGTACTTGAGGGATCTGTTGCTGTGTAAGGGAACTACTTTTAAGGTCTACAAAAACAAACAGCAAACAAAAACCCATAGACTTTTGAGTTTTATTTTTTAAAAAATTAAGTATATTGTTTACAGAAGTTGTGGCTTTGAGATTATTATAGTGCTGAACCTGCTGGTTCAGTACAAGTGTGTCCTTGGACATGAGGAAGTAAAACATGGGATTATCTGTTTTTAATTAAATTCTTTATTTTTTTTGTTTTTGTATGTGACTTCAGCATTTCCTAGCCTGCCTTACTATGTGAATTTTCGTACTTCTTATATGTGAATAATGTATCATTTTGCAGTGACTGCTTTTTATTTTTGTATTGCAGGCAATAATGCACCATGAAGGTCACATGGATGATGGTTTAACATTGTCCAGATCTCAGAATGAAGAGTCCCGTACAGCACGTGTCATCCGTAGTACAGTCTTCCTTTTCAACAGATTTATAAGGTGTGCTTTTCAAATGACAAATCCCCCCTTTTTTTTTTCCTCTTCTATTTTATTCAAAGCGGCCATTAACACAACAGTGAACAATTTAGCCCTCAGAAAAAAAAACCCAGATTAATACTTTTCAAACTAGACTTTATGACAATTCTTTATGTGTTATCAGCAGAGATGTACCTTGAGAGGTATTGGTCAGTTTCTTTCCTCTATCTTCTAATATTACTTTATTGTTCAACCTTGATTTGAATGCATAAACATACTGAAAATGCAAACAAACTATAAAAGAGAAACTTTTTCCTTGCCAAAATTTGCTGTAAGAAGTCATGCGGTACATCACTTTTAGCTCTTTCTTTTCTAAGTACGGCTTTTAAAACTGCTTTTCCTTGAAAAACCTGGAAAAAGGAGATAACTGTGTAACTACGAAGTTGTACAGGATGCAAATATACTAGAGAAGTTCATAGTCTCAAGAAAATTTTTTTCTTAAAAATATGAAATTACACCTTCTTTCTATCCTTCCCTTACACTTACCTTATTTTTTCCCTTTTAATGCTACTTCTTTCTTTAATATTTTGCAACATATAAAATGTTTTTTAATAGTATTTAGCCATTTAAAAATACTGGCAGATTTATGCAACTGGCATTTATCTTCCTACTCCAAATGTCCTTCTAAATAACACTGATAAAAGGCTAATTCTCAAATGTTTGTGACTTCAGTAATTGATGAAAGGCCCCTCTCATCAGTGTAGCTGGCATTAGAAAAAGGATGATATGCAATAAGACTATATGGAATGATAAGAATTTAATAGGAACTCATTTGTCACAAGAGGAGACAATGTGGGAGATGGTGACCTGAAGAAACCATGTCCTCAATCAGTGCACAGCCAAAGACGTAGACATGTCAATTTGTTGAAAAACATTTACCTAGGTATTTAAATAAAGGCAGAGAAATATGCCAGTCAGGAGAATTGCATACTGTATGACATTTAAAATACAAAAGAAATGCAAGCCCTAGGTCACTTTGTAAATAATACATTTTCTTAGAAGCTTTTAAGAGGGACCTTGACAGGCTTGAGAGATGGGCCTGTGCAAATCTCATGAAGTTCAACAAGGCCAAGTGCAAGGTCCTGCACATGGGTCAGGGCAATCCCAAGCAGAACTACAGGCTGGGCGGAGAACGGATTGAGAGCAGCCCTGAGGAGAAGGACTTGGGGGTGTTGGTGCACAAGAAGCTCAACATAAGCGAGCAATGTGCGCTTGCAGTCCAGAAAACCAGCTGTATCCTGGGCTGCATCAAAAGAAGAGTGACCAGCGGGTCGAGGGAGGGGATTCTCCCCCTCTGCTCTGCTCTCGTGAGACTGGACCTGGAGTACTGTGTCCAACATAAGAAGGACGTGGAGCTGTTGGAGTGAGTCCAGAGGAGGGCCACGAAGTTGATCCGAGGGCTGGAGCACCTCTCCTGTGGAGACAGGCTGAGAGAGTTGGGGCTGTTCAGCCTGGAGAAGAGAAGGCTCTGGGGAGACCTTATAGCAGCCTTCCAGTGCCTGAAGGGGACCTACAGGAAAGCTGGAGAGGGACTCTTTACAAGGGCAGGTAGTGACAGGACAAGGGGTAATGGCTTTACACTAAAGGAGGGTAGATTTAGATTAGATATTAGGAAGAAATTCTTCCCTGTGAAGGTGGTGAGGCACTGGAACAGGTTGCCCAGAGCAGCTGTGGCTGCCCCATCCCTGGCAGTGTTCAAGGCCAGGTTGGATGGGGCTTTGGGCAATGTGGTCTAGTGGAGGGTGTCCCTGCCCATGGCAGTGGGGTTGGAACTAGATGATCTTTGAGGTCCCTTCCAACCCAAACCATTCTGTGATTCCAAGAACGCCATAAAAGATAAAGACAGAGAAAGGCAATTTAATGATAAGGTTTCACAAATCAAGGTACTGCTAAATTACAGTGGAAATTTTTGCAGAGTGCACAGGGAGTCCAAGGTAGTGTTTAACAATTTAGTTTTGGCACGATGTTACTCCAAGTAGAAAAAGCTGAATTGGAGAAGATAAAAATTATTCTTGTATGTGTCCCAGTTCTTTCCATGAAGTCAGTAGAAAAATTGCACTTCAGAACACATGGTCACAATAAAAAGTAAGTTTTAAAGACAACTTTTTTAGTTATCTTTTGGAACCATTGCATTATTTATTCTAAGAGATTGCTATTCAGCAGCAAACATTCCTACTGAATTCATAATGTTTCTTAATTTCATAATTTTTCCAGTCCTAGCTCACCATTTGAGATGAAAGTACAGAGTGACATGCCGGTTAAAAACCAAATACTTACCAGTGTTGTCTTAATCCAGCAAAAAGCAGAGCATGAAATGGGGCTTCTGCTCCGTATCGTGGCCTGGAGAGGAATCTTGGGAGTGAGCAGGGCTCTGTGCAGCTTGGGAGAGAGGATTGGCGAGGCCGGTTGTGGCTCAGATTGCCGGGGACCTTTGGTGCCTCTAGTGAAAGGAAAGAGAGAGATGAGCATGGGGCTGGGAGGCTGCCTGTGTGGACATGGTGGGCTCCTCCACCAGCTGAAGCTCGATGGCCTTTAGATCAGTATAAACGGAGCTCCGGTTAAAGCAAAAAGGACCTCTTTGCTATGTTAGCTGGGTTTTACTCAAAAATATGGTAGCAAAAACCCCCTTTTTACAATGGCAGAATTGAGAAAAAAATATTCTCAAAAACAAGTCAAAAAAAGGTCTCAAAAAATACTCTCTTTGAGTCAAAAGAGAAATAATGAGGGTCAAATAAGCCCCCTCCTCCCACTCTCCCACAGTGCATGCAAAACCGGGTGGGGCCCTTCCCTTCAGGGCTGCTCCCCTCGCAGCGCTTCGGGGCCCTGGCTGACTCCTGCAGAGTTTCAAGATCCTCCAGATCTTTGCCTCGTCCCTGAGGATGGGCACTAATGTTTGCAGGCCTTCAGAACGCTGTGTTCGCAGCTCTGCCCACCACCGCCTTCCCGAGGGGACCAGGGAGGTGCAAGGAAAGCCATCACCTTCCACTTTGCTGCATGGCGCTGGTGAGGTCTTCACTGCAACAGCTGCATTTCAAGAAAGATAAGTTTAAATGGAAGAGAAAGGTATATCAGGAGTCCAGAAAGCACAGCGCTGAGGTGCTGGATTATGGAGTTTGTTGGGGATTCAGCTGTTGGGGCAGGTGCAACACGGATGAGAACAGTCTGCCCTTCGCTTCTAGGAGACGATGCTCACAGACTACAGCAAGGCTGAGCTTGAATTGTGTATCAGGGAAACAGAAAGGCTAATGAAGTGCTGGGACAGAGTGTGCGGAAGAGCCGCATCTTCCGGCACTGAAGATGGCTTAAGAACAGGTTAGAAATATGCTCGAGAGCCCGTATGGACTTGCTGGGCCCTCTTTGGCACTTTGACTTCTGTCCGTTCCAGCCTCACGATGCTTTGAACAGGTTTACAGTAACTTCTCTTCATGTTTAGTCTGCCTCTGATACTGCTAAATGGGTAGGTAGAATATTAAAAATGTGTTTTCTGGATTTCAAAACAAATTAAGAGAAACAACATTTTTGATACTTCCAGTTTATGTTTAGGAAGGGAGGGATGGATCATTAAGTGGAGAATGGCACTGACATAAGTAATTTTTGAGAAGTTACGTAGCTGTCAGAAAATGAATTCAGCTTTAGCATCTAAACAAACTTTGCTTTTAAACCAATACAGGGTTTAAATGATAAAATAAATTAATTTCCAATACTCAGGAAACTTTGTATCTTCTTGTAGGGGCCTTGATGCTCTCAGCAAGAAAGCGAAGTCTTCCACTGTCGATTTGCCTATCGAGTCAGTCAGTCTGAGCCTTCAGGACTTGATTGGCTACTTTCACCCCCCTGATGAACATTTGGAGCATGAAGACAAACAAAACAGGCTCCGAGCACTGAAGAATCGCCAGAACCTCTTCCAGGAAGAGGTACTTGTCTCAGTTTTGCTCCTGATTTTCCACCATGTTGTGTGCAAGCATTCTTTTGCAGTGTCTGTAGCGTTGATGTCTAATCTGGAGTATGTTTGCAGTGATTTTTTGTCCTGTAAGAGTCACACTATTTGTTATGTTTATAATCTCTTTAGATCTGTTGATTTTCCTGTATATTTAAAGAAATACATTTAAGGCCTTACTTCCTTTTCCTTTTTTAAAAAAACCCAGATATTAATATGACCTTGTGCCCTGAATTCTAACCATAATTTACTCCTTATCTGTGAATTAGTTTCTTCTGTTACAGTTTAATTGCTTGATGCAGAAGGATGTTTTTAATACGTAGGCTTTAAATATTTTGTTTAATATTGCCTGTTATTTCTCTGGTAGTGATAGTTGCCTATACTTAGTCAGAGGCCTAAATACCTTCCAGAATAGAAACTTGCCTAAAATTATGTCTGGAATACTGTTTATTTTTTGCATTATTTTGACCATCCTAAGTGGTAAATTTTTGTTATCACAGTCAAGGAAAACTTTTCCATAGGGATGGCTTGTGTGACTCCGCTTCTCTGACTCCCATGTATATATTCTTGTGCATTGCATATCCTGCCTTTCATGTTTTGTTTTCTTAAATTTCTGAAAATCTTATGTGTTTGCACCTAAACAATACTTTTTTTTCCCCTGACAATCTGAGCCTTTCCATTTTTAGGGTATGATCAACCTTGTTCTTGAATGTATTGATCGCTTGAATGTATACAGCAGTGCAGCTCATTTTGCAGACGTAGCTGGGAAGGAAGCTGGAGAGGCATGGAAATCTATTCTGAATTCTTTGTATGAATTATTAGGTAAGACATGTTATGGGTTTTTTGGATTGTTTTAGCCCAAAATAATACTCAGATGAAAAGAAACATGTACCTGTTTTAGTATAGAAGAGTTTCCTCTGTGTAGAAATTTAGGATACAAATTAAGCAAGATTTCTGCATTTCCAGGTCCTTTCATGTCCTTAGAATAAAATACACTGAAAACACTCAAAATATGTGATTTTTCTAATAATATTTCTTATGATAAATAATGTTTCTGACTTCAATTAAATGATTGATTGCTTTTCCATATCATCGTATTGCTGATATATCTTGTATACTGCCCAAAAATCTGTAAACAAAATATATGTGAATATGTCATTCCTGTGTTAAGGAGCCATGACATTACGGTCAGTTTTGTAGAAATCTATGATTTTTCACACATCTGGCTGCAGAATGTAGCATAAACCTCAAGCTTCTATAACCAAGACCCCTCTTATTAGTCAGTAATGATCAGTGACCCCAGCATTATACTAGGATATACCGTGCCATGGAAAGGTACACTCTTTGGATACAGTATATCCTGAAGGTCTTGTCCACCTGCAGTCACTGAAAACCTCATAATACCTTCTGTAGGTATCTACGTGTTATTGGTGTCCTGGTCAAACTTCTATTTAGGTGTAGCGTTTAATCACCTGAATTGTTTGCTCATCAGTTTGAATTGCATATGTCATTTATGTTCTACTATGACTCATTATATAGAGTTATTAATCCACTGCTATAGCTGCCTGCATATTCACTCCTGCTGAGTTGTTAATTGCCTACAAAAGGAAACTTTGCTGCCTAGGAGACCATTTTGTCAGTTCCTTACACCTCTGTCATCGGGTTTTCTCAGTGCCATAAGTAAGCCTAAATAATAACATTAACATTCACCTTAAGTGACTGAGGACAGTCCTGTGTCCCTGTCACTAAGCAGTTCTTTGTGCAGGCTGCACACGTGTGCCTGTGCTGCTTTCTTTCTGTAACAACACACCAGCTCTAATATGAGGGCCTGCTTGCCTTTAAACTTGCATGTGTTTTCGCAAAAGCTTGAGTTTAGACAAAGTCCTCCTGCAGGATTATTCTCTTACTTTCCTGAAAGACGTAAAGCATTTTATGTATCATTTATACTAAATCTTGCTCCTGAAAAATCTGGTATTGAAAAGGTATACAAGCGATGGTATGTTATATGCCAATTCCATTCAAAACGCCACAACTGAATATTGAGTTTGTAAAATAAAGTGAGTCAAGTGGTTAGGAAGTGCCAAGATGTATGTAGTGTGTATAGTTTTAGTTGGCTGTTTTGTGGGCGTGCATTGTGAAACATGATCACATACTAGTTTTTCTATAGGACCCATTCCTTCTTTCGTGCTCATTTATTGTTGGTACTTAAAATAGTTAGTTTTGTCTTTGCTACTCAGTGTGTGGCATTGAACCTTTATTTATTGTGAGCCTTTTAATTCATGTTTGGAAAACAAAGCTATTATCTTGCAGTTCTTTTGTGACATTTATGATTAGTAATCTGAATAATTAGAACTACTAATAAGCGTTCTGTTGGAAACTTCTGTTATAAGGCAAATAGAAGGTATTATCTCCCATTCACTCGGAGGAACAGATACAGAGAGAAAGTTAGGTAAAAAGACTCTACCAATGCTAGTTCCCAAATTAAGAGCTGTGGGATCTGACCTTTTTTTTCGGAATATTTAGCAGTATTTCATGTGTGCAAGGCATACTGAAAGCTTGCATTCCTCCAGTTCCAAAGGCACAGAAAATGAAATTTTAATGGCATGCTTCACTTCACATAAAATGTCTTTACTACGCAACAGCAAAGTGAGGCAACTGCAGCAGGAGTTCCGCATATAGTACTGTTACAAAGCTTTTTCATAGTCAGAGTATGTTCATCATCATGTGCTCCTGAAGAAGAAAATGATCTTGGGGGGAAAAAAGGATATCCAGCATATGTTGCACAGCCTTTGATAAAACCAATGGGGTGCTTCTGTCTGGCCCACTACCTTTTCTGTCAGAGGAAATAGAAGATGACACAGTAAATATCATTGAGACAACCAGAAACCATCTCCCCCGATCTCTCAGAGCAAAGAAGGAGCTAGCTGAACAGCGGCTGCTGTCACCTAACCACAAGCTGTTAGGGTAAAAGGTGGTTCCTGTGGCTGTGATTCTGGTTGAGGAGTTGCTGAGATCTACCACCTCTACGTGGTTGAAGATTGTAGCATGATGCATACACACAGGTTGCAAGGGTGACCACAAGTGGCATTTCCTAACATTAGATTGGTAGATTTTATGAACACTGTAAGGTAATTTAAAAGTTTTTTGTTTTGATGGTTTTTATAGTTGTAAGCTAAACACACCCTCTATTCACGTATCTCCAGTTCTGTAACTTGCAGCACAGTGACGAGGGAGTGAGTCAGCATGTAGGTCAAAAACAAGACTGAAACTTAGATCAGTCAGACATCAGACTGATTTCAGCTAAGAGTAATTTGTGATGATGGTACACTGTTGTCCTTTGTATTGTAATTCTATATGAAGAACTCTTTCAGAGGTAGATGGGAGTTTTTGCCCATTGATTTATGATATTTGATGATTGAGAAATTTTATGACTTGGCAACATGAATTATATTGTAGGTTCTTAAGTGGAGTGTCCAGATCCTTTCCCTCTTTTTTTCTCATGTAGTATGTTTTTCAAATTGGTATAGGCCTTTCTCATGTTAGCTTGCATGTTACAGCTCCATTCTTCACTTAGCTTTGCCAATGTCTTCTTTAAGAACTCTATGGGCTTCTGTAGAAAATGAAGAAAATATTTCTTGCTGTTTTTACTATATTTCAACAAAACAAAACAACCCCATATAGCTTTGGCTATCTTCATGCTTGCAAGCAACCAGATTGTTAAGTCTGAATTTTCTGAAGGTAGCTCAACCATTGGCAGGCAGAAAGGGTAGTAAATTTTATCTTTAACAGTTAAAATTTGGAAAAGATTCATGAAACTAAACTAAGCTTTCACAGTGAAAATGACACTAAATCTTAGTGTGAGCTTCTATCACAGCAGTACTACTGTTATGTTTTTACTCCCTCTGCTTCTCTCTTTACTCACCCAAATGCCTGTATGAATGCTTGAAAATGTGACATTGTGTAATGTGATTTTGGGGGATGTCTGCTTGCCTGACTCTGAGATAAAAAGATCATCTAGAAGGAACATTGGTAAAAATTTTACATCTTTATCTTTCAGTTGATATGTGCCAACTAAGTAAAGTGAATCTGCTTTAGACTTTTTTTTTTTAAAGGTGATTATTTCATGTATACTAATGCTAGTTATTTGATTTATTAAGAATCAATTAAAGAAATTATTGCAGAAATTATGGACTTTTAAACGTATCTAGACTAGGTCCAGAGAGTTAATGTCTTGATGAAATAAACTGACAACCTTTTAGGGTGTAGATGATGGAGTATAAAAGTCTGTGGCTGGGTTATTCATAGATGTAAGGGAGGGTTGAAGTTTTTGTGACAGTTCAGTTTGTTTTCTCTCTTGTTACATTAAGCACAGATCAGACTGGAGTAAGTAGTGGCTTGATTGCTGAATCATTTCTCTTAAGCCTGAAATTTGTGCTTGACAAGGCCAGAAAATTCCTTCTGAAAAAGTCTACTTGTCCTGTACCAAGTGTCGTTTCCATGGACTTGTAGTGAGAAGAAAGCACCAGCTTTTGTTGACTTCCCAGTCTCCGTGCCCCTCCTGTCCCCTTATGTTACTTCCCTAGCTGCATTATCTTCTGACAGCTAATGCTGAAGAAGCCTGGCTTTGATCTGGCTATAACGAATTTGTACATTGCTCTGTTTTGAATAATACTGGACCTGTACAGTAATTACATGGATGACAAATGGATGTTGCTTGCTCAGTCTTGCTTCAGCAAGCAGTACTTAGTTTTTTGAGTCTACTTTTATTTATGTGCAAACTGTGATGCCAGAGTTCATGGCTTTTGACACGTCACTGACATTGTGATATATTTCACTGTGACAAGAATGGAGGCATGTACAGACTTTGAACTGAGACTGGATACTATCGCATATAAAAATCGTAGAATCAAAGAATGGTTGAGGTCACAAGGGACCTTTAAAGATCATCTAGTCCAACCACCCTTGTCATAAAAAATTCCTTCCTTATATTCATTCTAAATCTACCCTCTTTCAATTTAAAATGTTTGCCATATCTCTACTAGGGCATCTGTCCTTCTTCTATTACAAATACATACAGTCACTCTGAACTTGTATTTGATCCTTCTGTATCACCAAAGAGTATGCAGGAGTATATCATAGAATGGTTTGGGTTGGAAGGGACCTCAAAGATCATCTAGTTCCAACCCCCCCTGCTGCGGGCAGGGACACCCTCCACTAGACCACGTTGCCCAAAGCCCCATCCAACCTGGCCTTAAACACTTCCAGGGAGGGGGCGTCCACAACTTCTCTGGGCAACCTGTTCCAGTACCTCACCACTCTAACAGTAAAGAATTTCTTTCTAACATCTAATCTAAATCGACCCTCCTTCAGCTTAAAGCCATTACCCCTTGTCCTGTCACTACACTCCCTGATAAACAGTCCCTCACCAGCTTTCCTGTAGGCCCCTTCAGGTACTGGTAAGCCACAATTAGATCTCCCCGGAGCCGCCTTTTCTCCAGGCTGAACAACCCCAACTCTCTCAGCCTGTCCTCATAGGAGAGGTGCTCCAGGCCTCTGATCATCTTCATGGCCCTCCTCTGGACTCACTCCAACAGCTCCATGTCTCTCTTGTACTGGGGCCCCCAGAGCTGGACGCAGTACTCCAGGTGGGGTCTCATGAGAGCGGAGCAGAGGCGCAGGATCACCTCCCTCGACCTGCTGGTCACGCCTCTTTTGATGCAGCCCAGGACACAGTTGGCTTTCTGGGCTGCAAGCGCACACTGCCGGCTCATGTGGAGCTTCTCATCAATCAATACCCCCAAGTCTTTCTCCTCAGGGCTGCTTTCAATCCATTCCTCGCCCAGCCTGTAGTTGTGCTTGGGATTGCCCTGACCCACGTGCAGGACCTTGCACTTGGCCTTGTTGAACTTCATGTGGTTCGCACGGGCCCACCTCTCCAGCCTGTCAAGGTCCCTCTGGATGGCATCCCTTCCCTCCAGTGCGTCGACCACACCACACAGATTGGTGTCCCCGGCAAACTTGCTGAGGGTGCACTCGAAGTCATTGAGTACCTCAGCCTTCTCCATATCCTGGGTAACCAGGTCACCCATTTCATTTTCCCTTGTCCCCCTTTTCTCACTAACATACCTATAGAATCTTTTCTTGTTGTCTTTGACATCCCTGGCCAGACTAATATCTATCAGGGCTTTGGCTTTCCTAACCTGCTCCCTGGCTGCTTGGACAGTTTCTCTGTATTCCTCCCAGGCTACCTGCCCTTGCTTCCACCCTCTGTAGGCTACCTTTTTTTTTTTTGTTTGACTTTGCCCGGGGGCCTCTTGGTGGATTTGCTTGACTTCCTCTTTGTTGGGATGCATTGCTCCTGAGCTTGGAGGAGATGACCCTTGAATATTAGCCAGCTGTCTTGGGCCCCTCTTCCTTCCAGGGCTTTGTCCCATGGTATTCTACCAAGCAGATCCCTGAAGAGGCCAAAGTCTGCTCTCCTGAAGTCCAGGGTAGTGAGCTTGCTGCGCGCCCTCCTCGCTGCCCTGAGGATCCTGAATTCCACCGTTTCATGGTCACTGCAGCCAAGGCTGCCCTTGAGCTTGACATCCCCACCAGGCCCTCCTTATTGGTGAGAACAAGGTCCAGCATGGCACCTCTCCTCGTGGGCTCCTCTATCACTTGGAGGAGAAAGTTGTCATTGACACATTCCAGGAACTTCCTGGATTGCTTGTGCTCAGCTGCGTTGTCCCTCCAACAGATGTTGGGATAGTTGAAGTCCCCCATAAGGACCAGGGCTTGTGAGCGTGAGGCCGCTCCTATCTGCCTATAGGGGCTTCATCTGCTCAGTCCTCCTGGTCAGGTGGCCTGTAGCAGACCCCCACTATGATGTCCCCTGCCCCAGCCCTCCCTTTAGTCCTGACCCATAGGCTCTCGGTGGGCTCCTCACCCATCCCCAGGTGGAGCTCCATGCACTCCAGCTGGTCACTGACATAGAGGGCGATGCTCCCTCCTCATCTGCCCTGCCTGTCCTTCCTAAAGAGCCTGTACCCTTCCACCCCAACACTCCAGTCATAGGAGCTGTCTCACCACGTCTCTGTAATGCCAATAATGTCATAGCCTTGCAGGCGCACACACATCTCCAGCTCCTCTTGTTTATTCCCCATGCTCCGTGCGTTCGTGTAGAGGCATTTCAGTTGTGCCCCTGATGAGGCTGACTTATTGGCTGGGGTGGCTGGAATGTAATATGTAATGATGTGACTTTAATGTCTGACTGACCACATCCTGGTTTTGTTTTTATTTCTTTAAAACTGGATGCTAGTCTTCTTCAGAGTAGTGGGCAAGAAAAGAAGCAACTGTTGGACATTATTTTTTTGTTTTCAATGTTAAGTGGCTGTGTGCCTCATTTAATGCACAGCTTTAACCGCTGAATATTAACCTTTCACAAACTTCTGCTGAGCTGCATTTATGAAACCATCTGTGTCTTATTACTGTTAACAAAGTTAAATTTATTGATGTCGTGTTAAGCAATGAAGTATTACTGCCTTCATTTTGTGTTTGTACCTGAAGCACAGTGAGATTATGTGACTTGCCTGTAATCAATAAAAAAAGTCACTTAACAGAAACAAGTGTTCCTTAGTTCTAATCTGTGTTGTTTAACAAGATGCTCCTCCTCTTAGGATTCCCAGGTATTTTCAAATAACTATAGTAATGATTAATTAACTATGTAAGATTTCAGTGTATAGAATTTTTTATCGTATGATACAGCAAGAGAAAGGTGGCTTTTTTTTGTTTGTTTTGCTTGTTAGGGGTTGAGTTTTGTTTGTTTCGGGTGGTTTGGTGGTGGGATTTTTTTGGCTATGAAGCAATTGGATTGTGGTCACTTTCCTCGTGATACACAGCCATCAGTGCAGTGACTTGTTTGCAACTAAATCTAAGATTGCTTTTCACCTTTGCAGATATAGTTTCATATCATGTTGATGTCATAAGTCTGTAAGTTTAACCTTTTATAAATGAAACACTATAAAATCACACTTGCAAGATAATATAGTGAATTTCCACAGCAATAGAACATATATTTTAAGAGGCCATTGCCTCTTAGCAGGACCAATGGTCTCTGCTGCTGAAAATAGCCATAGAATTTTCAGGTTAAAATAATTTATTGGCAGAATTGGAAAACAATCTTAAGAAAAGCGGTCTGCGCTGTTCTACACACCAAACTGAAATGTTAGTACCTCACTTTTTTTTTTTTTTTTTTTGAGTAGAACAGATGCTTCTTTGAGAGCTCATGTGTATGCGCATCCATGGAAGCGCATGTATTCGAGGACAGGGCAGGCTTGTGGGTGCCCACAGTGTTCTGAGAGATTTGTAGTCAGTTATACCCACCAAGTCAGTGCATGCATTCCATCTGCTGCAATCTTCAGTTTGAAGCATGAGGCTCAAACACTTTCAAACCAGTTACTTCCTCCCTACAGCCTTGTCAGTATGACAAAAAGTTCCTGACATTTATCTTGTTTTAGTTGCTATTATTCTTCAACAAAGGTATTGTATCCATGAAAAATAATTTACGTTCATCGCCTATGTTGTTGGCTTCACATTCTGCTCTTCCAATATTTCCTGTCATTACAAGAATACTATTTTACAGAAATTTTATTTCTACAGTAGCAGCTGACTGCTGTGGTGTCAATACTGGCTACTTCATGTAGAGCATTTTGCAGGGATTATTGAGATGATTATAAAACCAAAATAATTTGAATATCTTAAAGGCCAATTTGATACCAAGAGTAATTTTTATGCTTTAATCTAACCATCACTCACATTATTTCAATTTAAATCAAGAACATCAATAATTAAAGATTAAGAATGTATCTTACTGGATCCTTCCTAGAAAGATAAAACAGGGATTATTTTAGTTTAAATGGACTAATAATTGTGATTTCTTTTTAAAATCTTTTTTCCTCTCTCTTTTTCCAATAGCGGCTCTGATTCGAGGGAATCGTAAAAACTGTGCTCAATTTTCTGGATCTCTTGATTGGTTGATCAGCAGATTAGAAAGATTGGAAGCCTCCTCTGGTACGGTTTTTGCATTTTGATTTTGGTTGTAGTTCTGCCTTAAGTTCTGGCAGTCTTTCCTTTTTCTTGACCAGCTGGTTGTAATGCTATCTTTTAATTCCGGCAAACAAACCATTTGGTGAAACAGTTGTTCTACAGTTTCAGTTGTATTAAGTTGCTTTCTCTCTGTAACTAGAAGTGAAGAGAGAAATAGAGAAATATAAGTAATACAAATTGGAGAAGTTGTACATGTAATGCTCAGTAATGTTAACATATGGAATAATAACGTAATAAAACCAATTTTGGTTTGAGACATTTCAACTGTTTTATATAGGTCATTAATATAATCTAGAAGCGTATTTTTTTGTCATTATACAAATCTTAAGTTGCAATATTAGGAGAAACTACTAAATGTTTAGAAGAAATGTATTTGGAGTATATGTTCTAGTACACAAGTTGAGAAAATTCTATAAGTCAATAATGAGTAAAAAGTAGTCCAGTGGGGAGAAGAATAGTAATCAACCGAGAAGCTAACCACAATTTTGTAATGCTTGTGCTACCACAGACAATCTCAATTACAATAGTTTGTTTCATTTTTTAAAATGCATGCTAATGTTAATGGATTTCTAATTTATATTTTGCATTGTAATTTGACTTTAAAAACATTGCAGTATAAGTATTTGTGATGCTCAGAATTGTAGTCCAACAAATTTAATAGAAGCTCTTATATTAAATATAATAATAGTTTTTACTGTAATGTCAGATAGAGACTTCTCTTAACCTGTCTCTTTTTTATTGCCTGGTTCTAGCTACTGCAATTGATATCCCTTGTCTGATATTATTTGATCTTCTGTTTCTAGTTCATGTTTATCTTCTCACAGTAACTGCAGGTATCAATTTAGATTTCAAGAGCTAATTATTAATAGCACACAGAAGGTATTTTGAATCCACTGCAGGAAGAGCAACAGATTTGAACAGTATTCAATGTGCAGTGATTTCTGTGTTTTAAAATTTTATTGTCTGTTTTTTCATCTCTCTGTAGTTCATGTGTGCTTTGCTTTGCCATTACTATTAATACAAAATACTGTCAAATGTCAGCGGTAGGAGTTTTCTCCCTCTTGGAGCCCAGGGTGAACTGCCATGGCGTTATTGGCAAGATCTGCAGTGGGTAATTGCAGTTGCACAGAGCAGTTATACATTGATGCTTCTCCTCTTGGAAGTTTTTTCCTTTGTCAACTCTTGGAGCAAGCAGAGGTTAGAAGTCAGTTATTCTTCTCTTGGGGTGGAGGCTGGTATAGAGACTTTGAGGCATTTGCCCATGTAAGCCCCTCTAGCCAGCAATGTTTCACAGAAGTATTTTTGCAGCATTTCGTTTCATGTTTTTGCTGCAGAACTATGGCTTTAGGGTGGTGCACTGGTGCCTAGTTAGAGATTTGCTGATCATCCTGGCACCGTAGCTAGTATATTAGCTGTAGAGATCCTAACCAAATAGATGTCATAACTGAACATTCATGTTGGTTTAACGTTATTGTTAGGGAAACCTGCTCTGCAGATGCCATGATCTTCTTGCTTTCATGAACATTTGAGTAACAGAGAATTTAAACTGAAACAAGCATTTAAAAATTGGCAAAGTCACAGGCTAGATCTTTCCTCCACTACAGTCCACCTTTGGTGTGAGGGCACTTGTCTAAGGAGAATGTTCTCATGATTATGCAGTTGCAGGGGATTTGACTGAAAGCTTCTTAAGTTCAATGTATTTCCCCAGTTACTCAAGGTTAAATTATTTCCTAAAAGACCTGACTTTACATCTGAAACTCTCAGGGCTAGGATTTTCAAAAATAATTGAAAACTTTGCACTCAGCTTTTGGAGATTCAATATGAAATTTGTTACAACAGCTCTGAAAGTGCTGTATTACATGGTTTCTGTTCTGTATGTATTTTTAGAAATTAATCTCGAAGTAAAAATAAAGTTTGAAAATCAAAACCTAAATGTTTATGATATTATAGTAAGGTATAAGATAAATTCTGTAAACTGCAAAGTAATCTGATGTTGTAGTTGTACTGCATAATGAACCTCATGACATGCTGCAAAAATTCTGAAGGTACTAGTATTTGCAGTGGTTGTTTGTCCTGAGTTTTCTTCTAGGAACCAGGCCACTTGAACTCCTTCGCCATATGTTCTGGTAACATAACTTCCATATTGCCTCCAAAATTGATCGTATAATTAAGACTTTTTCAGTTTTTGAGGGAGTCAGTTATACGAGATGCTAATTACGCTGTGCTTTAGTTATCTTGAGAGGCACAGTGGGTTTAGCTTTTAGTATGTAAATGTGCTTTTGTGATTTTATGTGGTATGCTTGCTTGCCAGATTTTAAGCTTTATATGGCTTGATCGAGGTGAGGATATTCACTGCTTTAATTTACAGTGGTAGATCTACAATAGGGAGGAATACTAGATTATATTACAAGTTTTAAATAAGAATACCTGCATATATTCACCTAAAATAATTAATACATTTTCTGAGGTAGCGTGTTTGTAAGGAAGAAACACAATGCTCTGTCAATCACAACAAAATTAAGTTCACCTTCAACATCGAAGTTGTTGGCTAAATCTCCTGTAGGCATTGCCTTGAATGTGTTGTGATAAAGATTTGATTCCATGAAGTGTTATTAATAAAATTCCTATTTTCGCTTTTTTCTTATCCTCAAACTAAAAAGGTTATGCAAACAGAATAAAGGCATTAAATATATAAACAGCAACTGTGAGTTGATTGTACAAATCAGATTACAAATTGGTTCACTTTCTGGTCTTCACTGAAGCAAAAAAGAAAATGAAGATTTGTTCAAGGATAAATGTAGTATAAAGAGTAGACCATGTTAGAAGTGAGATACCACAGGAGCTGAGTGGATAATGCAATACAAATGCTTCCGATGTCTCTTCAATGCATAAATTAAGATTAGATTAGGTTTTTGCTCTGAAATATATTACAGATGGGATTAACTAGTCCTCCTAAAATTTTAAAGGCATTAAAACATAGATAATAAAAAAATAGAATAGAGCAAGTTAGTTGCTTTACTGCCTTGAGCAACCCCAATGAAATTGGAATGGGTCCACTTGTCTTTAATGTAGACAATCTAAAAGTGGATCAGTCTGAGTGGACACTGTATCTTCACATGAGATTTTTTTCTGAGATAGAAGAAATTTCTCCTTAGAAGAAAATGTGTTTGATAATTATCATTCAGGTGCTGCAGTAATTGAAGAAGTTGCTTTGGCAGCTGGGTTTAATTGATAACATTCATTTATTATTGGATATTTACATCTTCAAAGTATTTTTACTTCTGTTATTGAAAAGGTTAAGACTAGAAAATGAACCCTGAATTTTAAGACAAAAATTAAGATTATGAGTCTACCTACGCAAATCTGAAAATTCCAAGGTTATGGTTACCACACATTGTGTGGAATCATTTCATATTGGATTACTGTTTGTATTGTTAAAAGTGTGTTTCAGTGCTACAATGAGAGGTGTTAAACTTTAAATTACCAAGTTTTGAATGTAGTGATTTCCCTGCATTACCAGATCACTGTGGCACACAATAAAGTTGTTGATGTTGTTACAGATTTCCCCTCTAGATCAAGGATCTTTTTGTAACACTTTTCTTACCTCCCTAGATACTTTTATCATATACTTCATATATTTCATATATGATTCATATATGCTATACTTCAAGTGACCCCTGCCTGTCTAGTTGGCAGGCTGGGTGGATTGTGCTCCTGCTGTGTTGCTGCAGGGCATCTACTCCTTTATCTTGCTCTCATGACTCCTAGGTTTTTAACCTTTTTATCAATGTTGTTACTGTCAATATTGGAAGTGTGCATTTATTGCAGTCCAGATCATACCACTGCCAAATCCAGGTTTAATGTGTTCTCTTATTTGTAGTTGAGACTTTCTGCTTATACCTTCAGGGCTACAGAATCAGTTTGGGAGTTCATGTCTAGCTCATTATATTGTGGTTGTGACTTTTTTTGGAGCCACTGCACAGAATAGGAAGATTGTCTACAATATCTGTACAAGGTCACCTGCATTTTCTGTTTTCATTTGTATGACTCCATCCTCAAACATATTAAAACACACGCTTTATTTGAAACCTGTTTACCAGATAAATCAAATTGTCACTGTATCTGTTGTATTCCACCTTTACTACATTTCAGTCCTTGAGTAATCTGTACCCTTTATTAGTGATGACAGCATACCTTCCTCCAGATCCCTGGATAAAAACATTAAATAACATGTAGATAACAGGTGATGGTCCTGTAGGTTGTCTGAGATTAAAATGAGAGATCTGAATGAAGTCAGATGACTGCAGCCATGACTGAAGTCACTGGAAATTCCAATCCTCATTTTAATTCTGAAACAGAAAACTACCTTTCCAATCGCAAGTAATTTGAAAGTAACCATTGTCTCTTCTGGCAGAGTAACCTGGTCTTAACAAGGATGGGAATGGAAAATCTAAGTTTAAAGAAAAAAAATTAAAAATCTTTGTTGACATATGAGAGTTCATAACATTCTGCATATCCTTTGATCTCCCTGCAAGAAGTCTGCACAGCTCAATTTCTGTCCTTTATAAGATCATTCTTTTGTTGGTTTTTCTTTATGAGGAGGTCTACAGTTTCTTTGGTTGTGTTGGTCTTTTTATTTTTAATAGAGTTGTACCTTGATCCAAATGCAAGTAAGAGTAATACAAGTTGGTCTGAAATTAACAATAAAAAAAGATAAATTAATGTACCAAAGGTATTTTAGTCTTTGCTGGTGCATAACAATGGAACATGCTCTAAGTTTACGAATGCACATCTCTGCGTAGGTACGTTATTTCTATAATAAGGCATTCATGGTGTTTAATATTCCTTTCCTCAATAAGATACTTGGGAAATTCTCCAGATGGGATTTTCTGCTGATCCGATAAAAAAGACTTGGAACTCCTGGTCATTTATATTCCCCATAAATAATGGTTTAATACCAGTCTGTAATTGTTTCATAGTTATTACTTCATTGCATTTCATTATTCACTGCATAAGTATGTATTTCATACTTAGCAGAAACAGATATATTCGTTTCAACAAATTTTTTATGCTCATTACTTTAAATTCTGTAAAGAGTTTCTGGTTTTCAGCTTTTCTTTTAGTTTTTGCTTGGTTGTCTCTAAAACGCTTGCTCCATTAACTTTTAATTTTTGGTTTGTAAGAGGCTTTATGATCAGTTAGTTATAATGTTCCAGATTATATTCTATTGTTATTCAGGAATTATTTAAAAAAAAAAAAAAAGGATGTATGTGTGTGTAAAAAATCCCTCGAGCAATCAAAATATATATTCTTTTTCCTTAAATTTGCATTTCTAATTGTTTTTGTTTACAAAATTGAAAAACTTGGTTTTATTTAAAAATTCAGAAAACCTCAGATGTGTACTGAGGACAGTTATATGGATGACCCATGGTCTTTAAATTCTTAAATATTAGCTGTCATTTATTTATGATACACATTTTTTTCAGTAGTTTATTCAAAACCAGTGGAAATCAAACAGAAAAGCACTTGTTCCCCTTTGTAAGCTTTAGATCCAATCTGGAATGGTAAGGTGAGAGAGAGGCAGCTGATCAGCATAAAGACTCTTTCAAATCCAATATTTCGGTGTCATCACGCTGTCTGGGCACTGAGACTGAAAAGCTGTGTTCAGTTAGTAGCGGTTTGCACCGTTTTTTCTTTAGCTGACCCTAGTCTTACTCAGCTACAGAGGCCGATGATCTCCTCCTCACTAGGATCAAAGGCAGACCAGAGTTCTCTTACCGAGACAGCGTTTTTGTCTGATGATTTTTTTTTTTTTCCCCACATCGAGGGGAGTTTATAGCGCTACAGTTTTCTTTCAGTAAAAGAGTGCGTGGCAAAGAGCAGAAGACTCATGCTATGGATCTTGCTTTGCAAGGGTTAAGCTGAGTGTTTGGGGCCATTGCTGGAATGCAGGGATGAAGACAGAATGATGAGAGATGTACAACGCAAATAGGAATTGCATGTCTCTAGGTTTAAGTCAGCTTCTCAGCTTTCCCTCAGTGCTCTGGCTTTTCTCATTGTGGCCACAACTGTAGCAACTGATAATGCTGAACCACATGCGTAATATTTGTCTTTGCCAAATGTGAAAGATCCCAAAGCAAGTGGTGACTCGATCCAGTACACCTGGGAGCCTGTTTTATTGCCCCATTGCAGGGAACCGTTTTAAGGCTAATGATTCGTGATGGCAATGACTGCTGCTTTATTGGGATTGGAATTGCATGTAATTGAAGGGCCACTGGAGATTTAGTGGTTCCTACTTCCACGCGCATCTTAGTTTCATGCTGGTTTGTGTGTGTTTGATCTTTTAAGAACATCACTGTGGCTCCCAGTGTAGCTATTATATACAGAAAGAAAATTATACACAGTGGGCCAGTAGCCTGGGAATTCACCTCTGCTCTCTGATTCAGAGGTATATGATTCCATTAGTGGTTCATATGACTTTCTAAGGGAAGAAACAAAACTGTAAATATGGAGACAATATTTTATGTGTATAATATGTATGTAGTACTGCGAAGTCTTCACCTTTTGGAGCCACTGAAAACCAATATTTTACTCAGTTTATTTGGATTTGTGAATGTTGATCATCACATTTATTATTAAAATTTCAAATTAATTTACAGGTTTTTTCCTATCCTTTCTGATTTTTACTACATTCACTTATTTTGGGAAATCTAGAAGTACAACATAAATCCTATTTTGGTTTTGTTTATCACATACAATGATTTTTGAAACTATTCCATGTTGCTGAGCTATATATTAGGAAGTGTTATGTGCAGTTATGATTTTATATGTACTTCGAATAAATATTTTTTCTTTTTCCCCCCAGGAATTCTAGAGGTTTTACACTGTGTGTTGGTGGAGAGCCCAGAAGCTCTGAACATTATTAAGGAAGGACATATTAAGTCAATCATCTGTCTTTTGGACAAACATGGAAGAAACCATAAGGTAGGCAAAGAAGAGACAAGTATATTTAGGTGAACGTTTGTGAGCAAAGCAAGCATGTTGTTCTGTGTAGAAGTTTGATTTCAAATACTTTAATACTGTATTTTTAATTAGGAATGAAACTTTTCCGAAAAACCATATGAGCAGTTTGAAGAAGCAAAGGGTGGCATTATCTTCTTTTTGATGAAAACATTGATACACACTAAATCTCAATGGAAGCAGGAAGACTATATCTTAATATTGTTAGGAGAATTTCAGAATTGTAAAATAAAACCACTATGTTGAATGAATTACATACCTTTACATGTCTTCCCGTAACAAGGTATATAGCATTATATTGCTTGAAGTAACTCACAGTAATTATGAACTCTTTAGCATGAAAAAATAGTTAAGATGAAAAGAATCTATTTTTTTTCAGGTTTTGGATGTTTTGTGTTCTCTCTGTGTTTGTCATGGAGTAGCTGTGCGGTCTAATCAACATCTAATCTGTGATAATCTCCTGCCAGGAAGAGATCTGCTCTTACAGACACGCCTTGTCAACCATGTGAGCAGGTAAAAAGAAAAAGAAAAAATCTATAGCTATGACTAAAGTGGAATAAAACTCATGTTAAAAGAAATAGTCACTACAGAAAAATTGTTGTACTTCCAAAACTTCTGTTAAAACATTTTATTCTTACTAGGATTTTAAATACTCTTTGCAATATTGATTAGAATCAAAAAATGGGTCAGAGAAAGCTCCCTGAAGCTAAAGCTGCTCTAAACTGCTTTAAGTCTGTGAAACTGCGGAGTGTCTTCTAAAGATTCCTGCCTAGATCTAGCTGTGCTTTCAAAGTGTTGTCAGCCAGTCTGAGAGTGCCCTCACCCTTCCTTCCGCTGGCAGAGTTGCAGAAGCTACCTTCCAGCGGACATTAATGACAAGATGAAGCTAGTAACATCTTACACTACCAAAGTAATGCTTACAAAGTAAACATTTATCCAGACTTTAAATTTATGCTGAGGTGGGAGAATCTGGCTTTACGTGAAGATTTGTGGCATCTTCCTCCGTCTCAAACTTAAGTCTATTTTAAAAAGTCTCAAGCATTAAGTGAGAATGAAAGTTGAAACGTAGAAATAGTACTTAGAGTTCATAGGATTTACTAGATGCTGAAAAACATAAAAATTCCACAACTGTATATTATAAGGAGGCCTTTTCAAGTAAAAATAAGTTCAAGTCTAAAGGTGAAATGAACTTGAGAATTTTGGAGCTAATACATTCATTCATATTTTTCATAACCACATGTGACTTGACTTCCCTCAACACACCCTACACAACAACACATAGAAAGATGGTGTAATGGGAATACTCCATGTCAGCAATAAATTTGACAACTGATAAGCTAAAATCACTAATGAAAAGTTCTGTTAAAAAAGCATGAGAAGAAATTTTACATGCATGGGTACTGATAGAGCTTCTGAGCTCACTTTCTATCTCATATGGGGAAGGTAGAGCTGCCTTTCCCAAATACGGCTGTAGGGAAAGCAACTGTAGTTAATACGTATTTTTGCTCTGCATTAGAATGTTGTGAATGAGAATATTCATATTCTTGCAGTTATAAGGAAAAAAAGATTACTTTTTCAAAAGTCAGAAAGACCAATGAAACATTGAAAACATTTAGTGGTAGAATGAGACTTGCATACCTCGCACCAAAAATAATTGTCAAAGGAGCTTTCTAAGGTATTGCTGGTTAACATACTTTTCCGGGGGAGTGGCAAATTCTGTTCACAAATCTCAGTTAAAAAGAGTAAGCTGGATGAGCAGGTTGATTAAATTGTGGAGTCTGGACAAAGGTAGAATAATGCTGATATTGTGTTCAAGCAGAAAAGATTCAATTGGTGATCTGACCAATAACTTACAAATGATTTGATTTTTCTGGAAGATAGCTTTTGTCAAACAGGTCTTGTTTATATTTTAAAGGAGATTAAATGTTTGACTTGTAACAAAGTGGAGAGTATCTATACTTAAACTTTTGGCAAAAGACACCCCATATACTTCTAGAAGGAAAGTGTGTTAGTCTTATGTAATAAACCAAGTTATTTTATAAGCAGTCAGATCAGTAAAGTCTGCTTTTACATTGACTTGTATTTAACAGCCCATGTCATCCATTCTTCCTCCCCCTGCATTCCGTACACCATGAGGCATTCTGTGTGCTGGGGCTGCCTTGGAGCTGCATTTGTGTTGGTTAGGCAGCTTCTCTGTAGGAAGAAAATATTTATAGAAGTTGTAACCCAATCCAGTGGAGGGATGTGAAACCCAGATACATTCAGTCTAGAAGTCTGAAAGATTTCTTGCAATACAGGTAACCAACCACTGAGGAAACATACCTAGCATTGATTTTGGATACTTCTGTATTCTACAGCTTTAATTCAAGATCGGATGGCTTTCTTAATAGAAAGCTGAGATAGTAATGGTTATCTGGAGGCAGATTTTTTTTGGGGGGGGGATGAGATTCTAGATTCAGTATTATCCAAAAATCAGATTAGAAAAGCATAATTTTCTTTCCTTTTTTCCCCCTCATGACCTTTAGATGTATGATTCTACCTATTGCTATTTAACTAGATACTGAATAAGCACAGTAATAGTTTTGCCTTTTCAAGTATGCCTGTGAAGTACTTTAAAATCACCAGCAGTAGGAACATCAAATTGATATTAAGGATTGGTACAACCACTGCAAATTACTAAGTTATACAAAATGGAATAAGGAAGAGGTACAGGAGAATTTTGAAATAGATTGACACTTTTACATTTGTATCTTCGCAAATGTTATTCTCTTGAATGGATAATCAATGTTATAGAATGCAATTTGCTATGTAAAATTAAACCTGCAGAGTGTACTTACTATGTTTCTGTTGGTAACTGGTGAATAGCTGTTGTTTTTGTTTATAAGATTTAACATCTATTAAATGTTCAAAAACACTCAATATTATAATTGGTATCTGAGTGAAGATACTGTTTCAGTTACTGAAACAAACACTTTTTTACTTTAAGTGTATAGAGCATTTTTCACCAGTATAAATAAATCAATAAAATTACTTTTATTGTTTTAATTGCACAAAACAAGCATGAAAGTTAAGTTTATTGAAAAGTCTGCGGTAGTTCATCATGTTCTTCGAGATAAGTTTTTAATAACCACTTTTACTCTTTCTGTTTAAGCATGCGACCCAACATCTTCTTGGGGATTAGCGAAGGCTCTGCCCAATACAGAAAATGGTACTATGAACTTATGGTGGACCATCTAGAGCCCTTTGTGACTGCAGAATCTACTCATCTACGAGTGGGCTGGGCTTCAACAGAGGGCTACTCACCGTATCCAGGGGGAGGAGCAGAATGGGGAGGAAACGGTGTTGGTGATGACTTGTATTCCTATGGCTTTGATGGTCTGCATCTGTGGTCAGGTATTCTCCTTTTATTGTTTGGTTGGGTTTTGTTTGGCTGTGGAGGTTTTTTGTTTGTTTGTTCACTTTTAAATACTAGAACATTGTTTACAATTCCAGTGAATTTGTTTTCAACAACAGCAAAGTGAATCAAATGTTTTAGTTGACACTTGGGATATACACAAACAGTACCCTATATCAGAATATGTTTTAAGTTAACATTGCATATTGAAAAAATCATTTTATACAAAGTAATGCAGATAGAATAATTATGTTTAAGACTGGGAATTATTTTGGGGTTTGTTTTTTTTTTTCATAGTAACTATAAAGAATTTATTTAAAATTTAACAGGCACAAAAAATGAAGTCTGACAAACAGTCACGTGCATTTGTAATTCCTGTTTGATAGTGTAAGAGCAGCCTGAGAGATTTAATTCACAGGAGTCTCTCACTTTTTTTCTTTTCTTTTTTTAAATAGATTTTTAATATGGATCTTTAGTTTAGAAGTTTTAAAATCCTTTAGAGGTGAAGAAGATTTTTTAAGTCTGCTTTTTGCCATACATTTTAAACCCATATATTTTTCTATATATACATTTAAACTGACTATTCCAAGACTTGCAGAATCATATTCCTAGCTTGCATATGGTGTGTTTGATTGGGTATTCATCTTTAAAATGTTATTGGCCCAGCTTGGATCTATTTGTTAATAGTAATTTTTCTATGCCTATTCTAGTGTTAAAGGAAGCTAAACTGAGTATCTAAAGTACTTATATTCACTGTTGATTCTGCAAACATCTTATTCTCTTTTCAAACTGGGTTAGCTCAGCAAAATCAGAATAATAAGAAAGAAAACTTATTCTCTTTTTCTTAATCTTTTTCACATAATTTAACTTTTGTTAAACTGATACCTTTTGTGAAAAGATTTCCAGATATCATTTGGAATGGGTAGTCCTACACATGGGCAGTCCTAAAGTATTTGAAAAAAGTTTCTACTCTTGTTTCACCTTGTTGAAGAAGAATTTTTTCCTTTGATTTTGAGATGTTATTGAGCAGTGATGAACTGTAGAACTGGCTGGAAACTGGGTTAGGCTCATTGGATTGGCAATTCTTGCCACTATGAAGATATGAGCAAGTTTTTTAAAGCTCCTTAGCAGACAAGAGACATTTTAGCAAGTCAGCTGTATGTGTCATTCAAGGTCTTTGAAGTTTTGAGGCATTGTGCCTTGGTACTTGGAAAAGAATACAGTTTTACATTTCAAAGGACTTTTCCAATCAAAATAGCAATAGATTATACTATTAAGTCGAAACATACTGACTGGAGTAGCATCTTAGGAAAGTGGCTGCCACTTTGCCTCTCATGTATAATGAGAATTACTTTGGAACAATGATGCATAATTAATGGTGTCATTAAAGCTGTGTCATAACTGAATTTGTCAGATAAAGTATTATTACAGAAGAACCAGAAAATAATGAGCCAACCGAAATAACTTTTGTAGTTAGGGTACCTTTTAGGAAGGAAACAAAAGATTACTGAAAATCAAAATTATTTTTCTACCCACTGGAAACTTTTTCATCAGAAATCTCACAAAAGAATAAATGAACAATTGTTTGTGGTTCTCAAGTCAATAATCCAGCCCAGTTAAAAAAGTCAGACCACCTTTGTATTTGCAATTTTTGTATAATAATCTCTATTATGGATGGGGCTGGTAGTTTTGAAAAGATTTCTGTCTTCATTGACATTCTCACATAACACATACCTCTGAAACGTGGAAGAACTTTAAGTATTTGAATCATAGAATGGGTCAGAAGGGTCCTCAAAGATCCTCTAGTTCCAACCCCCCTGCCATGGGCAGGGACACCCTCCACTAGACCACGTTGCCCAAAGCCCCATCCAACCTGGTCTTGAACACTGCCAGGGAGGGGGCAGCCACAGCTGCTCTGGGCAACCTGTTCCAGTGCCTCACCACCCTCACAGGGAAGAATTTCTTCCTAATATCTATTCTAACCTACCCTCCTTCAGCTTAAACCCATTACCCCTTGTCCTATCACTCCATGCCCTTGCAAACAGTCCCTCTCCAGCTTTCCTGTAGGCCCCTTCAGGTCCTGGAAGGTCCCCCCAGAGCCTTCTCTTCTCCAGGCTGAACAGCCCCAACTCTCTCAGCCTGTCTTCGTAAGAGAGGTGCTCCAGCTGTCGGATCATCTTCATGGCCCTCCTCTGGACTCGTTCCAACAGCTCTATGTCCTTCTTATGTTGGGGGCCCCAGAGCTGGTCTCAGTACTCCAGGTGGAGTCTCACAAGAGTGGAGTAGAGGGGCAGGATCCCCTTCCTTGACCTGCTGGTCACACTTCTTTTGATTGCAGCCTAGGATACAGTTGGCTTTCTGGGCTGCAAGCGCACACTGCCGGCTCATGGTGAGCTTCTCATCAATCAATACCCCCAAGTCCTTCTCCTCAGGGCTGCTCTCAATCCATTCTCTGCCCAGCCTGTAGTTCTGCTTGGGATTGCCCTGACCCATGTGCAGGACCTTGCACTTGGCCTTGTTGAACTTCATGTGGTTCGCATGGGCCCACCTCTCAATCCTGTCAAGGTCCCGCTGGGTGGGATCCCTTCCCTCTAGCATGTCAATGGCATCACTCAGCTTGGTGTTGTTGGCAAACTTGCTGAGGGTGCACTCAATGCCACTGTCTGTGTCACTGACAAAGATGTTAAACAGTGCCGGTCCCAGTACCGACCCCTGAGGGACACCATTTGTCACTGATCTCCACTTGGACATTGAGCCGTTGACCACAACACTTTGAGTGTAACCATCCAGCCAATTCCTTACCCACCTGAGTAGTCCATCTGTCAAATCCATGTCTCTTGAACTTAGAGACAAGGATGTCGGGCGGGACAGTGTCAAATGCTTTGGACAAGTCCTGGTAGATGACGTTGCTCTTCCCTTTTCCACCAATGCTGTAACCCTGTCGTAGAAGGCCACCAAATTTGTCAGCACAATTTGCCCTTAGTGAAGCCATGTTGGCTGTCACCAGTCACCTCCTTATTTTCTATGTGCCTGAGCATAATTTCCAGGAGGATCTGCTCCATGATCTTGCTGGGCACAGAGGTCAGACTGTAGTTCTCCAGGTCTTCCTTTTTTGCCTTTTTAAAAACGGAGGTTATGTTTCCCCTTTTCCAGTCAGTGGGAACTTCACCAGACTGCCAGGACTTCTCAGATAGGATGGATAGTGTCTTAGCAACTTCATCCACCAGTTGCCTCAAGACCCATGGATGCATCTCATCAGGTCCCATGTACTTGTGTACTTTCAGGTTCCTTAGATGGTCTCAAACCTGATCTTCTCCTACAGTGGGCAGTTCTTCATTGTCCCAGTCCCTGCCCTTGCTTTCTGTCACTTGAGCAGTGTGCCTAGAGCACTTGCCAGTGAAGACTGAGGCAAAGGAGTTGTTGAGTCCCTCAGCCTTCTCCCTATTCCGGAGAGGGCCCACATTTTCCCTAGTCCTCCTTTTATCGCTGACATACCTATAGAAGCTTTTCTTGTTGCCCTTGACGTCCCTGGCCAGATTTTATTCTATAACGATTTTAGCTTTCCTAACCTGATTCCTGGCTACTCAGACAATTTCTCTGTATTCCTCCCAGGCTATCTGCCCTTGCTTCCACCCTCTGTTGGCTTCCTTTTTGTGTTTCCATTTGTCCAGGAGCTCCCTGTTCACCCATTCAGGCCTCCTGGTGTTTTTGCTTGACTTCCTCTTTGTTGGGATACATCGCTCCTGAGCTTGGATGAGGTGATCCTTGAACACTAAGCAGCCCCTCTTCCCTCCAGGGCTTTGTCCCCTGGTACTCTACCAAGCAGGTCCCTGAAGAGGCCAAAGTCTGCTCTCCTGAAGTCCAGGGTAGTGAGCTTGCTGTGCTCCCTCCTCGCTGCTCTAAGGATCCCAAACTGCACCATTTCATGGTCACTGCAGACAAGGCTGCCCTTCAGCTTCGCATTCCCCACCAGCCCCTCCTTGTTGATGAGAACAAGGTCCAGCATGGCACCTCTCCTCGTTGGCTCCTCTATCACTTGGAGAAAGAAGTTATCATCAATACATTCCAGGAACCTCCTGGATTGCTTATGCCCTGCTGTGTTTTCCCTCCAACAGATATTGGGGTGGCTGAAGTCCCCCATGAGGACCAGGGTTTGTGAATATGAAGCTGCTCCTATCTGTCTATCGAGAGCCTCACCTGCTTGGTCTTTCTGGTCAGGTGGCCTCTAGTGATAGCCACACTATAATGTCCCATGTCCCTGCTCTCCATTTAATCCTGACCCATAAGCTCTTGGTCAGCTCCTCATCCATCCCCAGGCAGAGCTCCATACACTCCAGGTGGTCATTGACATAGAGGGCAACACCCCCTCCTCATCTCCCCTGCCTGTCCTTCCTGAAGAGCCTGTATCCTTCTATTCCAACACTTCAGTCATAGGAGCCATCCCACCACATCTGTGATGCTGATAATATCGTAGTCCTGCAGGCGTACATGCAGTTCCAACTCCTTTTGTTTATCCCTGAGCTACGTGCATTTGCATGGAGGCATTTAATTTGGGCCCCCAATGAAGCTGACTGACTGGCTAGAGTGGCTGGAATTCCTTTGTACTGTACTTCAGGTGCTCTCCTGCTGACCTGGGATCCTTTTCCCAGCTCTGGGCATCTATTGCTAGCACTGGCATCAAACTGGTAGAAGTGGGATGGATTGAGGTTTCCCTCTCCAGGCAACTTCAGTTTAAAGCCCTCTTCACCAGCCTGTGACTGAAGATGCTCTTCCCCTTCTCTGACAGATGGACCCCATCAGCCCCCAGTAGACCAAGTTTCTCAAAGTGAGTTCAATGGTCTAAGTAGCCAAACCCCTGGCTGTGGCACCAGTCCTGTGACCATTTGTTGATCTGCCAGATTTTACTGGCTCTTTCAAACCCCTTCCCTTTGACTGGGAGGATTGATGAAAGAACTACCTGCACGCTAGAGTCCCTTACCAGTGCTCCCAGAGCTCTGTAATCCTTCTTGATACTCCCCAGATTGCTCCTGGCTGTATCACTGGTGCACAAGTGAAACAACAGCAGCGGATAATGGTCAGTGGACTGTACAAGGCTTGGTAGTCTCTCAGTGACATCCCTGATCCGAGCCCCCAGTAAGTAGCACACCTCTCTAGAGACTGTGTCAGGTTGGCGCATGGGTGAGTCATCTATGACTATCACCCGCTGCCTTTTCTTTTCTTAGTTGTGCTGGTTGTTACACGGGGAAGAGATTAGGCTGCCTTGCTCAGCTCCAGCGTCTCTCCTGATGTGGCGGGTCTTTCCTTTTCAGTCTGCAGAGTGGTGAAGTGATTCTGCAAGGGCACCTCAGGCGTTGGGGGATGTTTCTTCCTCCTGCTGGTCCTTGCTGTTGCAAGCTTCTATTCATCTGTATTATTGCCCCCCCCACTCCCTCCCCGCCCATTATGTGTGCGCTGGTGGGAGTTTTTGGCTGTTTGGCCATGGGATGTGGCTCTACTGCAGACTGCGCTTGGAACCAGCTGTGTAACTCCTACTCAGCCTCCTTGATGTCATGCAGCCTTCGCACCTCCTCCTGCAGCTCAGCCACCTGCTACAGGAGGTCCTCCACCTGGACACATCTTTTGCAGTCAGGTCTGCTGCCTTTCCCTGCTCCGGGACAAAGGTCTGGGCACTTAGTGCAACCTGAGGTCTGCACTGCAGCCTCTCCCTTCAGCAGCTCCCTCTGGGTGGAAGCATCGGCCACCACTGGGGTAGATGGTGCAGACCACCCCACCGGAGCTGCAGCTTTTGCTCTCAGATGAGTGCCCACTACTCTGCCTTGAGGGTCAGGTAGGATGAGTGCCCTTGACCTGTGCAGATGGTCACAGGGTAGTGCCCGGTTGCTGGGTTATGTGCACTTCAGGTCTCCCACTCAGGCAGTGGAACGCCCCTCCTTTGAAAAGGCGCTGTCCCGCGCCACACACTGGCCGAATGTTAAAAATCATGGCCTTTCTTCTTCTTCCACAATCCCAGGCTGTATCTTGGTAAGTCTCTGCAATGATGTTTTTAGAAGTAATCTTCTGAGCATGAAGCTTTTACTGAATAGCAACAATAATTTCTACCCCTGAGTTTCTGTTCTAGACCAAGCCTTTACCAGAATCACATTTACTTTACATTTGTTTCCTCAGCCCTGCAATTATTTCTCTAACATGGAGCAGTGGAACTCATAGATTTTTAAAGCCTAAGGCCAGTAAAGGCACTTAGGTTGTTTACTCTATATGGTCATCAAAGACCAGTGCATATTTATGTTAACAGTCAGCTCTGCATTGATCCCAATAACCTATATTGGACTAAATTTTAACATCTAAAAGCATCTAGTCTCACACAGTATGCCTTGAGGAGATGAAGTATCCACTCTTCATTGAAAGCTCTTTTAGAATTCAGTTATTCCTGCAATTAAATAATTGCCCCTTTCTGTGATTTATTTGAAACAGTCTCAGCAGTGGTGATGTTTCTCTCGGCTACTCTTTACCGTGCTCTGTGAGTTTTGGGCTGTAGAGCTGGTAGAAAGTAGTTTCCTTGCAAGCCGTTCCTTAGGCTATGACTGCTACTTTGTTTCTCAGCAGTGTTTCCTACAGTTTTCTGGATTTGTGAGGGGCTCTAAATGCTGCATGTCATTTCCCTCTCTTTGCCCGTGGAACTGACTATTCTTACAGCAACCGAGCTAAGAACGTAGTGTCTTGAAAGTGTGTAGGAGAGCAGCAAAGGCATCTGAAAACTGCCCCCCCCCAACTATACTGCTGACTGCCCTGTTAAGAGGGGCAGATTGCACAAGGGCATCTGTTAAGAGGGGCAGATTGCACAAGAGCATCTGTCCTACAGCCAGCAGATCATGCGGCAGTATCAGAATGTCATTTTGCATACATAGAATATTGGAAGTGTCGGTTTTTATTTTTCCTTGGGGGGGTGGTGTGTTTATAAAAATTTATCTGCAGAAGAATTATTGAGATTTTTATTTTTTGCTATTGTTGCTGCTGTTAAAAGCATGTGCCATCTTTATCAGCTTCTTGGAAATACAGTGCTTTTAGTTAAGTCCTTAATGTTTACAGAAGTTAGTGCTCTGTTCCTAATATGCGTTATGGTTTATCTCTTGCAGACATTGCATATCTAATTTTTGGAAAACATGTCTAGAGATATTTTCATACAACTGTCATGCTTTTCCATAAATTTTCCATTGTCGATGGCAATAAATTTCAGAAGCAGTCATTTCCTATTTCTGTATTCTATAGGTTATTTCTACTGGGAAACAGGTGTGCTCGTGTAAACGTAATTTGATGAGAGAGAATGATCCTTTAGAATTCATTAAAGAAAAATACCTATATTACTGAATAGATATGCCTCAAAATTGCTGCTGTCTTTATATATGCCAGAAAAATGCTGGTTTGCGGTTTGATTATGAAATTGAGTAGTATCATCTTAAACAAGTTTGCAAGGGTACCATGATGTGGCCCTTAGTAACAGGAAGCACCTTTTCCTAAATAATTTGAAGTACGATACTTGTCCTTATCATGAATAACGAAGCATTCTTTAATAAAGTATGCTGGGTTTCATATTAGATACTAATGGTTATTTTTCAATTTGCGCTTCTACTACTGTGAGGAATAAATGTTTTCTTGGTTTTGACTGTTTATATGGGTATCAGTAATTATTTTCAGTGTAATTTAATTATATTATTTATGATAGAAGTAGCTTTGTAGATATGATTGTATGCTTCTATTCACTATATTGCAAGCTTAAAATCAAGTCTTGGATGTTATAGGTTAAATATTTTTGTATTAATATGTTTGTGCTCTATTGCTATGTTTTCTTTCACTTTATTTAGGCTGCTGTGAAAACCTGTACGATTTTCAGAAGTTTTGCTAAATATGTCTCCTTTGCTTCCATAGGTTGTATAGCACGAACAGTAAATTCTCCCAACCAACATCTGTTAAGAACTGATGATGTTATTAGCTGCTGTTTGGACCTGAGTGCTCCCAGCATCTCTTTCCGGATAAATGGTCAGCCAGTGCAAGGAATGTTTGAGAATTTCAACATAGATGGCCTCTTCTTCCCAGTTGTCAGCTTCTCTGCAGGAATAAAGTTAGCATCCTGTGTAGTTGTGGGTTTTTTTGTTTTGTTTTGTTTTTTCTTCCCAGTCTGGTGTTTTGTTTTGGGTTGGTTTTTTTTTTATATACATGAATATGCTGAATATTTCCCTGGCTGTCTTTGCTCTCATTTCTCTTTCTAACATCTGCTTCTTTGGCACAGTTCCAGTTCTTGGATAGTGAGACCTACAAAGGAGTCCTGAAGAGATAGTGCATCTGTTGTTTTTTGGCACACCCGTGTATACAGGTGGTTTGCAGACAGACCTTAGAAACAGCTTCTTCATTTCTTAGCTGACACATTGCTATACATTCACTCCAGGACAGCATTTAACTTATATGGGAAGAAAAACATTGGTCTTTGATATTAAAAATATATTTGCCCTAACTCGCTTCTTACGAGGTGGTAACTATTATTTGAAGATGCATTATCTGCACTTACCTTAAGAAGTGGTGGTGGTATGCTTTCTTTTCAGCAGCATGAGTTAATATGAATTCAGTCAATCTGTATTCTGGTTGCTGTACTGGTTTTCTGTAAAATTTCAATCACACTTGAGGTGCTAGACTGCTGCTTCATGTATTGAATAGTTTGAGACTATAATATTAAAAAAGATTGTGTGATGCTGCAGCTGGGGGACCAACTTTAGCAGGACTAGCAAAGGTAAAGGCTGAAAGCTGATTTCTGTTGGAGACAGAGCAATGCTCTGTGAGGGATCATTTAAGGACTGTGGTGAATACTACAGAAGCTAAGAGCTATCACACAGTGGGCACGCCAGCCTCTCATTCCAGATGTGAAATGCACTTCTTCAGACTTTGCCTTGGATAATAAAGGAGATACAATGTCATAAAACTATAGACATGCATGCTATGAGATGCAAAATTATAAACCTGCATGCTTTATGTCTGTCATGAGAGAAATATTTGACAGCTATTATTCATGTGCTGAGTGTGTTTTTGGAGAGCGTTTGGGTATAGCATTGACAAAAATCTTATAAGATACTCAGTAAATAGAAAAGAGACAACATAATTCTGTTGTAAGGCTAGTTTTCTGGGTGTGTTTTGATTCCTTCTGAATGACATTGTTCTGGGAAGATTTTTCAGTATTATGTCATTGTTACTTCATGATCACCTCACTCATTGAATTTTTCAGTAACAAAAACCCATGACAAATTCACCAGTTTGTAATGAATAAAAGAATGCTTTCCCCTAGGTTTCTAGTAACACGACAAATGTATGTTTTAGGGAAGAAAATATGGGAATTTTTTAGATTGTGTCCTAAGCATGTAGTGTTCTGTGAGAGAAAAGAAAGAACCATATTCTGTGGAGTTTTCGGGCTCATTTCTCAAATGAGAGAGAAGGGAGAACTCCTCAATGGACAGAATTGAGAGGTGGTAGATTGATTACTCTGGGTTATAATCTCTGCTTTCTGAGACTGGAAAGGCTGCTGCTTACTTCATAGATGTGCTAAGTAAACTGATTACTCCATGTCTTTTTTGATCTTGTGATTTAGAATCCTTTTATGGAAGTGGAAATTAACTAAAAGAAAGAATTACTTACTTTCCCCCATGGTTTTTGCACCTCCTACCTCATAAACTCCCGCACTAGTTAGCGAAAATGAACTGTAAACAATGCAAATAAGCTGCAACATTGAATTTTATTAATTTTTTCTTTTTTTTTTTTAAATAGCATTCATTAGTTATTAGGCTTACAAAGTGATTAGGTTTGACACCAGAGGTGTCTCTATTATCTAAAGTAACTCCGATGTTTACAGGGTACGTTTCTTGCTTGGAGGTCGCCATGGAGAGTTCAAGTTCCTTCCTCCACCTGGATATGCCCCTTGCTTTGAAGCTGTGCTACCGAAAGAGAAGCTGAAAGTGGAGCACAGCCGAGAGTACAAGCAGGATCGTAGCTATACAAGAGACCTGCTGGGTCCCACCATCTCTCTGTCACAAGCAGCTTTCACTCCAGTTCCTGTAGATACTAGCCAGGTATGGAAGCCAAGAGATTGCATTTTCATTTTTAAACAGACATACTATAGGCCCATGTTATTTCACATTTGATTGAATTTGCAGCTTGTCTCAAACTTGGTTTTGCTTGGGATTTGGTTGGTACGTTCCATTGAGAGAAGTTGAAAAATGGTGTGTAATGTCCTTATGGTGCTTGCCAGAAATTTCATATATTTCAGTTCACAAACACTATAATAAAGAATGTTTTACACTTAATATTAGAATAGGCAAAAAAAAAAAAAAGAATATTTGTACATCTTGTTCTGTTACTAGGCATTCTTATTACTGTTTGATTAAAATTACTGAAGACTTTGCCTTGTGATAAGACCTTTAGACAAGCTTCAGCTCTAATTCTTTACTGGACTTGCAGGTTACTGAGAGCGGCATTTGACTCACTGTGGGCAGTAAATGGCAGGCACTGCAGTTATAGTTTTCATTTTTTTAAAATAGTTGCAAAGAGCAGTAATTCTTTGATACCAAAGAGCTCCATCTCTGATCACAGATAACAAGGGTTCATTTTACACTTGACCAGAGTTTGAGATTATACAAATTTTTGTACACTATGTGCTCAGATGTTACCACATTTAGGAAATGATTCCTGAACGCCCCCCCCCCTAAAAAAGAACAAACTTGCCAGTTTGTTGCCACTATGCGCTAAGTACAGCATTCTACAAGTGTCATGTAATTATTGTTTTGTAATACCAACAATCAGGGTAACATTATGATTCACAGCACTGTATAGTTGAGGTCTCTGTTTTTTGAGGTAAAGCAGCCTTGATTTCATCTTTTTGGAGGTAGAGTGACATGCTGGCCTGATTTCACTTGTCACCTATCATCATCATAATTCTTTCTTTCTTTTTGCTTTTCTCTCTTTCTTTTTGCTTTTCTCTCTTTCTTTTTGCTTTTCTCTCTTTCCTTCTTTCCTTGGAGTTCAGTTCTCAAATGTTTATATTTGTCTGTTTTTCACAACATTACATTGGTTATTGAGATGTTTAACATTTTTTAAGCTCAGAAATAGTATTGGTTTGAGTAGTTTCTAGCCAGCGGCCAGGAATGCATTCTCTGCCTTTGGAAGTGTTGGGTGTAAAACTGTTTTCCCTTGCTGGTCAAACTCTGGAACTTGTAAGTGCATAGGTTAAAGTATTTCTGTTGATCTAAGATTCTCACTAATTTAGGTGGAGTTGAGAGATGTGGTTTGTACAAAGTTGGTCTGTTCTGAAAGTTGGGGTGGCACTGTCAAGCAACTTATTTGTAACAGCCTCTTTCTCTCTTCTCTCTTTAGATCGTTTTGCCTCCTCACCTGGAAAGGATTAGAGAAAAATTAGCGGAGAACATCCATGAACTTTGGGTTATGAATAAGATTGAACTTGGCTGGCAATATGGACCAGTATGTACCTTCCAACTTAATTTTCTGTTAATTACATAGTAGTATTCGGCACATTGGTTTTCAGCGTGCTAATGGGACTGCATATTTTTCCATCTTTCTGAAATTAGTAAGGTTTTAGACCCTTTCCACCAGAAGCAGGTGGAAACCAACAGTGCTTGTGCATTTCTGAACCAAAATTCCAGTATTAAATCTGTTTGGTGCTGAAATTTTCAGCCAATCTAACTGCTGGCACAGAAAGCACATAGTGGGGTTTTCACCTTCTGTTTGTTCTTGGGGCAAGAAGTTTAGTTGCCTGGTGAAGCAAGCCAACAAAAGCAGTTATCTTTGGTTGTCTTCACATGTACTGATGGACATAAGTCTTTCAGAAGTCCCAAACTTATTTTTCATGAAAAAATAACTATTGCTTATAGGAAATTCCATTGAATCTGCTTTTCTCCTTCCTTCTTTCCACTTCTTCAGGCTCATGTCTGTATTTGGTGTTCCACATAGCTATTTTCTTATCTCTTCCCTACTTTTCATGGAGTATGGCAGTAAAAAAAGCCTTGTAGCTTCTGGCTTTGATACAAAATACAGTCTATTTTGTTGATTAGATTTTTTTTTAAAATCAATCATTAAAAAATTATACAAGCTAGTTATTTGGATTCCAAATGGTGGTGTTTATGATGAACTGTTGCTGTGAAGGGTATATAGAAACATACAGTAGATACTAGATGTAAATGTAAAAATATGTATGCACACATAGAAACATATGTATTCTATTTTTGTTAATAAAAATATTTTGGTCTTCTGAGGTGTTCAGATTACAGATTTAATGTAACTGCGCATAGGTATTATATTTGATGTAGCCTACGGCAGTACTTAAAAAGATTTGATTAGTAGAGAAGATCTCTAGATGTTTTTTGTTGTTATTGCTTTCCCCACCAAATCAAACACAAAACCCGAGTTAATTTAATGTGTCAAAACATTTTAATTGTGGTATAATCATACCAGCTGTGAAGCAGTCTGCAGGAACTTTTAGTGTACCATTACTTACCATCGAGAATCTAATTGTACAGTTGAACACTATTTTAGTTTAAACAATACATAGTAAGTATCAAGTTGAGCAACGATAAATGTTGTAGTTATATTCAGGATGAAACCAGGTGCTAAATCTTTTAAGTTATTCAGCTTTCTCTCTCTAGCTTTAGTGTTCTATGGCTGGATGTGCTCACTTTGGGAATGCGGCAAGGTATATGCTGTATATTTTCTGGAGATTGACTGCTTTATCACATTGCTTTCTCACAGACGATTTCATCAGTTTAAGCCACTGTTGCCAATTCTAGTTACCTGAATTTATGCGCTGCCATTACTGAGTACTGCGGAAAGGCGTGAAACAGAAATTAGCTGGTTTAGATGCACACATACATCTTAGATTTTCTTTTTAATTCAGAGCAAGATGCATTATATATAGTACCTAGCTTTTCTGAAGAGGCGATGTTTTTTCACCAAGTTAAAAAGTTTAAAGGCTAAAAGACAGAGAATCTGTAGATTTAAATATCTTTCCAGATTATTCAAAAAATCTGCTGTAGATTGCATTTTGTATTCCCTCCCACATACCTGTTTCATCAGATCTGTGCATACTATCACCAAAGCAATACCCAGTATTGCACGTGTTATTACTACTGCATTTTATACATGTCACAAAGTAAAACAACAAGCTAATGTAGCAAAATTAAGGACTTTTGTTAACTGGCTTTCTTTTATGTCTGAATATGAGTGGTATTTAGGTGTCCAACTTGAAATAATCAGATGCATCTGCATATGTTTGTTTCTATTAAGCTTTGCTGTAAACTTAAAACTAGCCACAAAAATTAAGAATTGGTAGTTGCCATGAGTTCTGCCACTTCTGTAGTGTGCTTACAAGGCAGTAATTTTTTACTTTGCTCAGGAGAAAAAAAAAGAAGGGAGTCAGGAAGGCAACCTACAAAATATGCTATTACACATTGTAGCTGTAGAATGAAAAGAGTGTCACTAGGGGAAATTCCATTAACATTGGAATTCTGAGGAAAACAGCTGACATCCAAGATGTAAATTAGCTGTATGCAGACCTAAAGTAGTCCTCCTTATTGGAAACTATACTGAATCTTTATTAAAGCAGATTATCATAGGTCTTAGAAATTTGCAAATAAACATTTTCAGGGTCCGCTAAAAGATATTTCTCATTTTAGCTGCTAATGATTTTGATCAAGTAGCTTGACAGTTGAATTGCTTCTCCTGCCCTTCCAAAGAACATTAATCCCATCAAATGAAGATAAATGTGCCCTGGAGACTGTAAATATTTTTCAATCCAAGACATAAACAAATGACTGCTGTTCAATTTAATAATTATTATGTGCTTAGATCAAAATGCAAAAATATGTTACTCAGAAATGTTATAGAGAAATGTGAGGTTTTTTCATGAGATTAAATGAACTAGATTGAGTAGTAGTGTACAGTTTAGTTATTATAGACAAACATAGAACTTGCAAAAATAGAAGATGATGATAAATAAAAAATTTTGGCTATCAGTGATCCATGTTCATATCCATTCTGTGGGTACTCATGTATAATTAACATTCAGGAATTGAAATTAGAGAAACTTTATAAATAGGTTACAGTTTGAAGATGACTGTTTTTCCGTCCCTTGCTCTAACACACAATGTTTATGTCCCAATGCTATGATTTTATTCAACTGTAGTCTTAGATACTGCATATGGATTTATTGCCATAATGCTAGAGCTTTTTCATTTTAGGATGTTTACATTAAAATATCCGAAGAAAAGCTCTTTTATTTGATGCAATATGCAGGGCAAGCAATCTGTTTAAGTGTAATAGATTAGTTTTCTGAAAGTCAGAAATTTCATACTAGTTTATATGCATGCTACTGACTTATCCTTTTTAAACATCAAATCTGATTCTGTATATGAACAACGGATCAAGCTGTTGAGAACAGAGTATACCCAGTTCAATGGTACCGCATCACTGAGAATTCCTGCCTTGATCTTTTTTTGGCTAAAATAATTTTAAAACCATCCTATATTCACCAAGTGAGTAAAGATAAATTTGGAAAAAGTATAACAATTAGGCTTCTTAACTTCAACTGTTAACATTCCATTTTCCAATAGAATTATCTGATTGATCAAAAGTTGTCAATAATGTTATTTTTCAGTAACTTTCACTTTGCAGCTCTAAAGATTAATATAAATGGTGAGCTTATGGTCCATGAAAGATGGACACAAAAGTGTTTTAATATATGGGTAAAAATGTGGTCTCATTTGCTCAACTGAGCAAATGTTAACACTTTCATTGGGATCTTTTAGCTAATATTTGCAAACTAATGTGTTTGGTTTTTTTTAATCAAGCTTTCTAGCAACACATAAGCTTTATAGATTTTGTTGACTGAGCTCTAGCATGACAAAGATGGAAAGCTGAGAGCAGTAGAATGCTCAGTTATCCCAGCCTCTCAGGTTGCCCTTCCTAGTTATGGCCAGTATGAGACTAAAACTGTATAGAAGTATTGCAGGTTACAAGTGTTCTTGATCAAATTTTTAAGTTTATAAAATGTAGGATTTTGTAAATTATAGTCTTCATGACTCTGCTGTCACTACAGAGAAAGTAAATTAATGTTCCAGTCATTTGTGACTGCTGAACAGTTGCATTCTGCTTGTATACTATTACACATAATTAAGAAACAAACATTTTCTGAATTAAGAGATGAGGTAGATTTATCCTTTATATAGTTACTTTTGTAGGGTAAGGACTTGGGTACTATTCATGTCAACATATTTATACAAACTGGGTGCATAATTTTTCAAACATGGTGCTGAAGATGACTTGTTAATTTATGGCTGTCTGTCAAAACATAACATAGATTGCACTATTCTTGAACTTCGTATATTTGTTGTGAACATCTGTATAATGAAATGTACAAATTAGCATTTATTCTACTTGAGATCTGTGAATCTGAAGTTTATTTGCAAATGCAGATTCTGCCTTACTTGAACAGAATGATCATGCTCTGAGAATACAGAATTCTTTGTTTTGAAATGTTGTTCACTTTGAGTAATTCTGACAGGATCAGTTTTAAGTACTTTGTTTCGGACTGTTTTTAAATTTCTTCTAGTTTTTAAGACACGTTAAACATTTCTTTACTGTCTTTTCAGGTTAGAGATGACAACAAAAGACAACACCCATGCTTAGTGGAGTTCTCAAAATTACCGGAACAGGAAAGAAATTATAACTTGCAAATGTCACTTGAGACACTGAAGTAAGTTGTTAGAATATTTGAAGCTTACAGTGAGAATTTCCTAAGGAGTTGCAGTTTCCAGAATTATAATTTGACATGTAAATTACAATTCGACGTGTAGGTGAGCGTAATAATATGAAAATGAGTGAGACACATTAATGAATGATGTATTTGGCATTGAAAATGGCTTTGATAGTCTTCTTTTTAATATCTGTGGAATTTTAGAATTATTGTGGTAACGCTGATCATGAAATGGCAGCTTAAGCAGTTTTCATCTAGTTTGGAGGAAAGAAATAGATCCAAGCTTTGAAAAAACCCTCTTCACTTCCTATTTGGTTTAATTCAATTTAGTTTAAATGCTCTTAATTTTCTTTATCGATAAAGCACACTTTGACAATCATTAGTTATTTTTTGGATGTGACTAATCACAAGCTTTGCTTCAGGACCCCTTGCTGCTATTTCTGTGTCATCTGTGCATATTGCCACGGAACAGTAGTAGGCATTCCCTCCTTTTGTGGATGAGCAGTTAGATGTGTGAATGTCATGAAAGCTCTCCAGTTGGAATGCTAGAAAACTTCAATGGAATGTTAGGGGGTTTGTTCAAGTAATGTAGTTATCTGGCTCACAAAGGTACAATTCCTCATCTCAGCTTTGTCAATCAAGCAGATGTGAGCTCTTTGCTGCAAATCCATTGAAAATCTATTAGCTAAGTAATTTCTTCCATATGTAGCATTCCGTGTAGCCAACATGTTAAAATATTTCTCAAACTGATAAATGCCCAGTGATATATGTGGTTCTCCAGTCACTCCTATTTGCAATCCATTGGAATCTATCTTTTTTTTCTTGTTAAAATATAGTTGCTTTTCCCTGTTCAGAGTGTTAACAAAAGATGACTATTTGCATGGGATATTACTTTTCTTGGAATATTTGTACTGTACTATTAAAAAAATTGCCATGTAAACTGATAGTGCAATATAGTGTTTACACTCATAATACAAAGACCTGATGTCCTTATAGTAGAAAGCTAGGTGGAACACTCCTAGAATTTCTCGTAGTATGCTTCTCTGGTCAGGTTCTCTGTGCTATTTACTGATCCACCATTCCCAAAGTAAATAAATTAGTCAACGAAAAACATATTTATGACCCTAAGTGTTAAGCAGTTTCTGTGGGGATATTTTGGTATAATTTAGAGATAAGTATTTAGAGACAAATGGAACTCCTTTGAAGGCAAGTTCATATTTGTCTTCAGCTAGATAGAATTTCAAGGAAAGCTTTTGAGGCCCCTGTCAACACAATAATGTGCTAAGAATCCAGAATAGCTTTTTCCTTTCCATTTATGAAACTACAAAAGATGATGTCATTAACTTTACCTACAGTTGGATCTTTTGCTAGAATAATCTATATAATATGACTCGGGCATCATAAAAATCATGCTCTCGGAATTAAACGCACACAGTAATGTTTCACTAAATATTAAACAAAATTTAGTAGTCCTTACACGATTTCTGGTTCAGGACCCAATGCTTTTCTAAATCTAACCCTGACAAGACAAAAATAATTTGGTTTTAAAAACATATAAATTATGGATTACTTTTATTTTAGTAATTTCACTTTAGAGAGAGCCTTTTCATTAAATGGATAGTATCCAAAACATAAATCATTCAGTCTTTCTATGGACTTCAAAATTTGTATGCTTACTGAGCTCAGTCTTCATTTCATTCTTGTATTAGTCCTTGTTTTCTGAAGTATACAGAAATATTCTAATTTTGCAGTATCAGGTTGTATTTATCACGCAGACATTTATTGTTCAGGGACTAGAACAGGAGTGTCTTGCTCGGTTCGTTTCTGCAAGTTTGTCAAGGTGGAAAAATTAGTGCACTAATCCATTCTAGATGATCCATACTGTGATGACTTGAATTGTGAGCTACTTTGACTATTTCTTTACTAGGTGTTTCTAGTCTACTAGCAGTCAACCTCAGTGGGGGGGAGAATGGGGAAGAGGGAAAGAAAATGTTCTTTTAAAACTTCCTCCAGTCAGCTATATGCTATATTCTTTACAATTTGCATCAAACTGTGTACTGCATACTTGAAGTAGCTGCAAGACATCAAGAATAACTCTTACTGTAATTGGGGTTTTTTTGTTGGTTTGTTGCCAGTTTTGCTGCCAGCTCTACTAGACGAGAGAGGCAGAAAACAAGGAAGTTCTGAGTCATGTTATCTGACACAACATTTCTTTTCAATATATGGGCATCTCTGTATATTTTTCAGTATGATTGAGTACTTTTATGAACTATAAAAATGATACACTATATGAAATGTCAAGATTCAGGAATGAGTTACCTCTGAAAATGTCATGGGATTAAAATATGCTTGCTCGTACTGTTTCTGCACATTCTTATATATGTTTTGTAGTTTGATCTTGGGGGGTTTTTGATGCTTACTATTTTGTGCCTGACTTTCCTGTTTCTACCTATTTACTCAGTTGTGTGTGATAATTACATGTATCAATATTATGCTGAGGGCTGCATTCAGCCACTTCTAGTTTTCTTGTTTAGCTTTGAAGTGCTTTATGGGTCTTTCAGGTTCTACCAGTATGGTATGCCTTGTTATCCTGCTGTGGCTCTCTGATTTGGATTTGCTGTGTCTGGTTGGAGATAATGTAGAATTCAAATTCCTGTCTTACATTACAAGAAAATTAGGGTTACCAGGGATTAGCTCCTCTTTACTGCTTTCCACTGTTAGATATGTTCTCTTACTTATGCTGGTGATAGCTGCATAGGAATCATGTACGATTTCTGCTAATTGGAATTTTGCTGCATGGAGTATTCTTAGGAGACAGTGTGTTTTGCAGGAGCTGGCTGCTGCACGTTGATTTCCTCGTATCTGATTTTACTGTCTAATTTTAAATCAGGGTTCACAGACCATAACAGTAGGATTTATTTCATGCAGCTAGCACTAAAAATATGCTGTAAGAATCTTCTTGAAACATACGATTCATCTGCCAAGAGAAATACTGCTAGAGCAATATTAATGCTCTTTTTTTGCCCAGTCAGTTCAAGAGCAGTAAATATAGTTGAAGCAAGACCAGAAAATACTGTTTTAACTAGCGGCAAGAACAAATGAAAACCTTGTTTTCCAGCTTTCTTCCACATTGGGAAAATTGGGAATGGAGTTTACAGTTTTGATTTCTTCTGTATAATCAGTTTCAAAGATATGGGTGTTGTTACCCTCAGATTTTGAGAAACTTCTGATCTGACTCCAAAGTGGGTTCTGACTTCTGTCAAGGATTTCTTTTCATTTCAATTTCAATATTTTAGTAATACACCTCGGCTAAAGAAACTAAGACTTGATAACCTAGTATTGAACATAAATGCATGAAAAAAGAATTGATGTTACAGATCAAGTCCTGGAGATGAATGAGACTTAAGATTTGTGCTGCTGGATAGTGTGACTGTAAGGAAAGGAAGAGGTCTGAAGTAATTAGAAACCTGATTAATACTGTCAACTCCGTTGTAAGGTTATGTAGAGAGTGTTTGTTCTCTGAAATGAGCTACATCTTGCAGAATCAGGCCAGAATGGGCTGCCTGGGTCAGTGGCTTCTTCAGTAGAAGCCTTGTGGTATCTGACGCACTGTGGCTAGCGTGAAGCCTTTTCTCTGAAGTGGAGTAACGTGCAACATGCAGCCTGAGAATTAAGATGGCAGTTTTGGCCTAATGCTTGTCATGCATTTTGCTGTCAGTCCTCTCTTCAGTAGCATGTCCTAACAAAATCCAGATCCAATTAAAATCTCTGAATAACAGCCTCTCTTTGTAAAGAAGACACATTCTAAGGATAACAAGTGACATTTCCTGCCTTTTCGTCTTTCATCGACTTTGAAGTAAATAACATAACATAAAAGGATTTTGATATAAAGCAGTATGAATGAGTATATACGCATAAGTATATACGAATAAGTATATAAAGAAGAAATATTTATTTCAAGGGCAGGGAATCTTTCAACTAATGCCTCATATAGATGAAATAGACTGTGTGAATGTTCCATTTTGAAGCAGTCCACTCATATTTTTACTAAAATTTTTAGGAACATCTTGTGGCATTTTCTTAACACTATCAAAAGCTTATTACATATACAAAAAAGCTAGTGTTGATCTTTCCATACTATATTGTTATTCCATAGGTCTCATTTGTTGTACAGTGCCCTTTATATACACAACAGCAACTCTGAATATAGAAACATTGGCAGTAATTTATCTCTGATTTCTCTGTCCTAGAACCCTGCTGGCATTAGGCTGCCATGTCGGAATTGCTGACGAACATGCTGAAGAAAAAGTGAAAAAAATGAAACTTCCAAAGAAGTAAGTTGAAATTCAAATGCATCTTTTTGTTAAGCTGTTAAGTGAATTGTATTTTAACAATTTGATATTTACATTGCTAGTTTTATTGGTACTTGGGTATGCATGTATGCATATAAATTTTCAGAAATTTACACAGACCTTCATCCACATCTTTTCTTTTAGATGTTTATGATCTGATGTGTAAACAAAGTTTAGATTTTCTGTGATTCATTTCAATGTCTGGCATTCATTGTTACGTGGATTTTTTTTATATATGGAATGTACTGCAGAAACGATATAGAATTTTTACAGCAAACTTATCAATATGTTTTGCTGTGCTGCAGATACTGAAAGGTAACCCTTTTGAAAGTCCTAGAACGGCCATCTAGTGGCATGAAGCAGAGGGACCCGGTATAGCCACCTGACCTTTTCCTGAGTGACTGATTGGCAACAGCATTGGTAGGGCTGGGCTCAGGCTGCTATGGTATAGTGGCCTTGAGTACTGCAGCTCTGAAACCAGCTCTCGTGGCCCAGCCAAGGTGCCCTGGCTTCTTCCTCAGCACCCCGGTTTGGGAATGAAGAATTTGGGAACTTTAACACAATTGAAAGTGATGGAAGTGTACTTGGTGATAAGCATATGACAGCCCTACAACCCAAAACACATTTGAGACCCTGGTTTATAAGTTTGACTAGAGTGGTATAAAATTCAGTGGGACAAAGGAGGATTATAATGTATATAAAACCAGAAGGGTAAAGATCACAGTTTCTGTATGAGACAACTTGCACGTCTTCTGTTATTCCTGAATTTAAATTAGCAATTTAGTTTCCTTGGTTATGACTAAGAGCAACGGTAAGTGCTAGTTGCTAAGTTGCTGCCACCAGTAGCAACTCAGAGCTCTTTGCAGGGATGTGCTCTGTGCAGAAATAGATGTTCCTCTGCTATTGCCTATCTCTATTATTCACAGTGGCCTTTCACTGACCCATACCTTCAGATTCCACACACTGCATCCCTAAGGCCAGTATAATAACCCCAAGCCCATGTTTAACTCAAGCATGCCTTCCCTTTTCCTTTTGTGAGCTTAAAGCACATGCCCCATTCTGGCATGGTTCCTGCAGGCTTCTGGGTCATACTTTACTACAAGGTAGCTATAAGAATCTGGTCCCTGAAGTCTTTGATACATACCACACTGCACTGATTTACATACCATTGATATTATGGTTTCAGAATCCCTGATGTGGTCACTTCAGAAGAATGAATGAAAATAAAAGGGAGGGATTAGTTTAAATTCCCCCAAACTGGTCTTCAGTTTTGGTATCCCAAAATATCTGCATATAAGACTAAAAAGAAGAGATATCTAGGGCCTTCTGTAGTTTTGTTCTGAATTTCCTGGGCAGAAATGTATTTGCATTTGCAAGATTGTTGAAGTGAATTAGATTTGATGCTTTTGAAAAACTGCAGCTAAATCTCAAGTCTGAAGAAATTATATTTCCTGATTGAAGACAAGCAATAATATTGAGTCTTCTTAATGTCATTAACAGTCATAGCTTTAGAAACTTGAAGTCCTACCGTACATACCAAGTCAGAATTTTGATACCTCACATAAAATAGATAGAAAAAATGAGTAAAAAGGAAAGAAAAAAATTGTGGCTACATTTTCAATAGCATCGGATGTTTGTTGAGCAAAAAGGGAGCAAAGATTTCATGATCTAGATACAGTTGTGCAGCTATAAGGCTGAATCACATTTTTTGTGGGATACAGTCCTGGAGAGAAGAAGGGTTGCCGTTTCACAGTTAGACTACACTTAACCATAACAAAAGGTTACAGGAGGTAGTGTGTGAAAGGCTAAGTTTTTCAGGAGAGAATGTATGTCACTTCCTGTGTTTGCTAGTTACTTCTGTTCAAGTAGATGATCCAAATGAGTTATCCCAACACTTTGACAATTTTCCCGTGATAATTTATGAAGTTCTCATATCTGCTGAACACAAAAACTTGATACTATTATGAAAAACAAAAGCAACAGACATCACTTGAATGTAATTAGGTCATTGGCTCTACTTGCTAAGAAATTTGTCAACCTTACTTTGTATATTCTTGTCTGTCTTCTAAACGCTTTGCTTTTTTTTTCTTTTCTGCCATCGCATTGTAACAAAGACGACTGTAAAATGCTAAGAAAAGGTTTATATTTGTGTCAGTCCTACGGAATTTTTGCAT